>NW_024039696.1:600000-1200000 GCF_016077235.1 Cyprinodon tularosa
GCTCTCTCCCATTAGCGGCTGGTGCAAACTAAACTTTTTAGTTTTTTTTTTCTTTAAATGAATTTCTTCTTGCCGTTGTTCCGTAAAGGCCAAATTTGTGGAGTGGATGACTATTGGCTGTCCTATCGACAGATTCACTCATCCCAGCAGTGGATCTCTGCAGCTCTCCAGAGTCGGCACGCGTCCCTAAACTTCTGATTAATCTCTTGTTTTTCCATCAGTTTAGGTCAAAGAGCGGGTCTGGGTACATTTCTGTTGCTCGATGAAATGTTCAAAGCTACAGATAACATTTTATAACCTAACCCTGTTTTAAAGTTCCCTCCAACTCTTCCCTAATGTGCTGCAGACCTTTCTGAAAGCACACATGGAGTCTTACTATCCCATCCTCATCTTTGCACCTTAACTTTATTGAACAGGGGTTGTGAGTTCTGTTGTGAAGTGAAACCCAAACGATTTTGATCTATTTCCTCTTGCTCCTGTATGTGTAATCCTCCAGATTAACCAAAAGTATGCCCAAAAGCACTTCTACAGACAAAAGCTTTTGTGCAAAGATATTTTTCTGTCCTGAGAAAGGATCTTTATGGACAAATTGCTTTCAGTAGCAGTTCTCTGATGTTCATTTTATATGAAAACGGGGTGAAATAGAAGACACGCGATTCTTAAAACACTCTGGGCAAAGTACTTTTTCCTTCAATCACTGCTGATCCCCATACTCCCATATCCTATACGGCCACGGTGTGTGTTTGAGCGAAGGTGTACGGGCTGGCTGAAACCTTGCATTAAGCCATATTTTCCTAGGTCCTCATGAGCCCAAAGGGGATTACTCTCCACCAATTTAAAAGTTCAATTTGCAGCTCTCCATCAGATTCATTTTACATTATAGCCTGCAGGTCTTCCACCCAGCCTGGGGAAAAAGTAGTTAATAGTCCACTTCTAACCCATCATATTTTTAGTGCCAAAAAGACAGATGGGAACAGAAGTTTGGAAATTGAGGATAGGGGTAGTTGCCAACTTGCTATCAGGGTAAGAGAAATGTGATCCACTTGGATGAAGCTGTTTTTAAAGCTGATTTCAGAACTTATAATTGAGGTCAAACCCCACAGTGTATAAACATATGTAGCATTGAAAAATTATGCTGATATATATTATTTTGTTTAAAAAAGATATTTTACCAAGCATTAGTCTTACCACCATGCATTTGTACTAAATACTAATATCTTAATTTTATTTTAAAATCATCTACACTTGAAGAACACCTGAACAAAACTTTGTGACAACAATCTGCCTATTTTATTATTCTTTTTTTTTTATCCATCTGGCAATAATTGGCGGGATAAGAAACCAAGGCAAACTCATGCAACAACTGATGTGGCATGAGTCTGATAGTTTTTTAAATATTTAAAGAGAAAAGTACCCACAAATAATTTTTTTGTACCTAAACTAAAAAAAGGGTGCTATTTTAAGGCCACTATTCAAATGTTTCAATTTTTTTTGTAAAGCTGTGATGCCCTCTATGGAATGAAGATGTGACCACCACCGCAGTTAATTTTTCTATCGGTTGAAACGGTACAACTCTACATCGAACTTCAATGTTTGCCGAGTTGGATTTTGCTTGGAACTGGGAAGCTGAAGATATTTAATATCCAATGTGATGGTGATTTTTTTTTTTCAAACAAAGCTTTCTAGTGACAGTCATTCTCCTTTTGTGTGGGTCAGGTTGATGTCTGATAGTGATCATGTTTAATTAGTAGTATAATAGACTACAGCAAAAAGATCAGGATTTAGAAAATCTGAATTGAGCATCACCAACTGCTTTAGTCAGCATTAGTCATATCACATTCACTGTTACCTTCCTTGTTAAACCCCTTCTGCTCATCGCCACACCAACCATGTCTCCTGGCAAAGCCCACTTTGGTAGCCTTTTTTAAAAGTTTGTTCAGGGGGTAGGGTTATACTTCAAGTTAAGTTAGACTTCAAGACAAAGTGTAACTTAACTCATTCTCTAAACTTAAGTTTCAAGCGGCATACACTACTGTTAAACATACTTATCCTGACTATTGCTATCACATATTAGCATGTGTTCTGTAGAAAAATATGCTCAACTTAGATTTAAAAAAGGGTGCTAACATTTCTGTACTGGGTATTTTTTGCTGACAGAGGTTGAAACACAAAACAAAGATCAAGCAGCTTTTCTTTACATTAAGCCTTACTGTTATCTGTTCAAAGTGTTGTTCTCTCTCACTCCTTCACAGCCTTAAAAATGACAGAGATTGTTGGAAATCAAAATCTTTTTTTATCCATTCCATAAAAGCCTCACCAGTGTCTAAACTAGTAACTGAATGCTGCTCTGAAGAGGCTTCGTTTATAGATGAAGAATTTAATGACCCAAATTCTAAAGCTCAGAAACAGTAGTGGAGATATTACGATAAGGAGAGGAGAGAACAGCCTGCAGTTCAAACTGAGAAACCTGCTCTTTCTGTACCACCTAGGACTGCATCATACCAGAATATCAATGTGTGCTGTATTACAATCACTTTGATGCAATATCTGGCAGGATTTTAATAGTTAAAATGTTCCATATGCAGGTTTAGCTTTGGTTCCTACTGTTAGGCACGTGTGTTTATTTTTAGTGCATTAATTGATAAAGCTTACAAAGAGGGGTTTGAGCATGATGAGAAAGAAAGAAGAGATTAAGTAAAAGTTTAGTTATTAAATCAATACCGTCAACATTCTGCTGTATTATCCCAATGACATGTTTCCTGGTGTTGTGCAACTCCTAATACCGCCTTAATTATTTAACACAACTTTTGCACTTGAAGTAGAGAGCTGAAAAAACACATTGATATTGAAGTTTTAAGAAAGAAAAAAGAAAAACCTTTAGAATTATGTTTCTGTGCATCCCGGATGTGAGCCTGCAGAGTTGATCTCAGTTCAGTTTCCCCTCTTAAGAATTCCATCCAACAAAGCTTTCCTTTGTTATTTTTGGCATATGAGATATCCTCTGATTGCCAATTTATCTGAATTATATCTGCTTTGAAAATGTTGAAACACCTAAATGACTTGTTTTTTTTTTGTGAAATACCATTTCTAAACTGGTAGATAACATATTTCCTCATATCTGTTTCAAAAGGACCACATATCCCGTGACTCTCTTTAATTTCCATTCATGATCGTCTCACTTTACCACTTAAATAGATAATAAATTCTTTTAACCTTTACATAATTTTTTTTCCTTCATCTTTTCCATTTATTCTCCTACAACTTTATTAGATCCTAGATGTTTATACATTATATATGCTGTGTTATAAAGAGCATTTCTTGTTTTGGGTTTTCTTTCTTATTCAAATGAAAAAATCGTGTTTTTCTTGTCTTGCAGACGAACTCCGGAAATTAAGCTGGTCTGGAATCCCGCGACAAGTTCGGCCGATTGCCTGGAAGCTCCTCTCAGTGAGTTTCCTTTCAGCCACATATTTCCACACAGCCTCAACATAAGCATAAAGCATAAAAATACTCACAAAACCAGCTCCTTCATAGCACAATAAACCAGGAAGTTATACAGATTCATAAAAGCTCAACTGAGCACAGGCACATAAAAACACAGATAAACCCTCACAAACGATAAAAACACACTAAAATACACAAAGTTGCCACCATGCTTTTTTTTTCTCCCTTATCCTTTCCTGTTTTGATTTATGAAGACCAAGAGCCCCCCTTCCCCCCCTTCCAAACTTCAATAGGGAAAATTAATTGTGAGGCACAAATAATTTATTCATGAGAGGCACGTTGTGTTTACTCATTAAGCCATTGTTGTGGTGTACAGCTCTTAGTCTGCTGAGGAAAGTCTGGCTTTCTGAACGCCACGACTCTCCCATTAATTACAGCACAATAGCTAATGTGCCGCAGAAAAGATGTCATTGAAGGTGCACGGATGTATGTGTGCCTGTTTGTGCTGCTTTTTCAGCCGGTTGGAGGTTACCGATTGTCTCTTTAGCTGAACGGCGCCTTTGTTCGGTGCTCAGCTCAGATGGAGGCTTATAAGCACTGAACTATTGTTAGTGTATGGATATTGTATGTAGTTGTGTTGGATTCTGGCTGTAAAGCTAATGTACCATACATAAACCCTCATCAATGGTTTGTTCATGTTTTTGTTCCTTGTATATCTTAGTCTCTTGGTTTTTGTTTGAGTGTATTGTGTTGGGGTGCATTAGAGGAATAGGATCCATGACTCAATGATATATTGATTACTCTCATGGGTTTATTTTATGGTTTTGGCTGCTGAAATGGTCTTTTAAAAAACAAGCTGCATTATTAAAGCACTTGAAAATAGCATGGAAGCCTACAACTCTAGAGATATATGTGGGTTTAACTGCCTTCAGGGCTATTTTTTTGCTTAAGGAAGCCAGGAGTTGAACCATAGACTGTGTGATTTATGGATTCTCTACCTTGTAAAACTTTTATTGCTTTCAAGCCAAACCTTTGGATTGTTTTACCAAGCCGGATCACAGAGAGAGGTTTAAAACAGAGTTTGGTTTCAAAACAACATCCAAAGGTTTGAAGATCTCACTGAGCCATGGTTAGTGCGTCGTCTGAAAGCGGAAAGAGAACTGCAAAGCTACGAGGACATGGCCATTTGCAAGCACAGTTTGCCCTCTCACAGTTAATGACTGGCATCATCAGAATTACAGAGAAAACTAGATAATATTGCCCTCTGCATTATTTATCAGTGATTGACGCCAATTCATGTTTCTCTTTTAAAAGATATAATGGAAAAAAACAGCTAACAATGGCCATACTTTGCCATCAGGACCAGTCAGCTGATTTATAAGCTAAAAAGACACTCATATTAGTTTCACTTATTAATTTACTGTCTTTTTTTGACCCTAGAGTCAACTCAGATTTCTTTAGAGATATTTGGCAGATATCCTCTGAGCACTCATAAATTGAACATACTGCTTTATGGGCTTTAGGCGTTAAGGTATCCTGCCTCCAGCTCGGTTTTAGGACCAGAGAAGCACTAAATAATACACTTACCCCTCTTGGAGAAAAAAAAAAAAAAAAAAAAAGGGCAAATAAAAAAATCTCAACTTTATCTACTAAATATAACACACAGGTATAAAATGTACATTTGGCTTGTATAAGGTTTTATGATGGGATTGTAAAGCACAATGTTGTGCTTTAAGAACATTTGCTGCCTAAACAGTATTTCATACCTCGTAAAAACATAACTGACCAGTACACATAATAGACTAACAACCATCCCCCACCTGTTGCTGCACAGTGCTGGTGAGATGGCTCAAAGAATGGTACTATGCTTTTCCTCGTGGCCACATGAATACCTACTTGTGTCGCTTGTTAATGGCGCTGTCACACCTTGATGATTTAGCCAGTGTATGCCGACGTTGAAAAAATTAGGCAAAAACGCTGGCGTAAGTTGGATAAGTTAAGGGTAAGTTTTGTATGATTTATGGGCTCTCTGAAAAACGCTGGCACGCGACATGCCAGCTTTTTCTCATACGTGGGCCATAAGTTACAGATAAACGATGTGATCGTTAACACACGTTAATTTTAAGTTACTCATAAGTCGTAGTGTCTAGCTATCCAACCTGTATCATCCGTATCATAGGTTGAGCGTGAAGGTGAGTTTAAGGGATTCTCCGTGCGTTCACGCCCACAACCAACTAAATTCCTAGCAAACATGATGCTGAATCGGCTGTGACTGAAAACCTTTTTTCTTTTTTTGGCGGGTGGTAAAGGACAGCTAGGTTAATACTGTGAATGTGGAGTTAAGAGAGATCTTCTTCTTGTGCTTTTTATGCAGACCGGGCATCTCCGGGCGCATTGCTGCCACCCTCAGGACACTGGCTCATGACATTTCATAGGCATTACGCTGCCGTGCGTTATGCATAAGTTAGCCTGTCGGATATAAGTTCTGTACTTGATATGAATACTGTATTTATATGCCCAAAATAAAAAAAAAATACATAGAAAGTTTAGCGTATGCCAGCATTTTACAAGATTCCTGGATGTTGGCATAAGCTGGCTAAACCGTCAAGGTGTGACAACGCCATAAGGTAACTGCTTTTAAACTAGAGTCGTCTAGCCAAAGAGAAAAGTCAGCTAACCAACACTGAACCATCAGCGTTTTGTAGTTTCTGTTTAACACTTTAAAGAGTTAAAAGTTTGATTGAAAGGGTTAAAAGCTTTCACAGGCTGCATTTTTGCTTAACTCAACATAAGAAATAAAAAAGCAGCTTTATTAGAACTATTATTACATCTTTGACCAAATTGTTAGATAATTTTATCAGCAGAAAGAATAATTTTTCTTCTGGATAAAAGAAAAAGAGGATTATTATATGGCGACTGTTTTTAAATGTTGCTCCAATGCTGTTACTTACTTTAATGAAACAACTGTATGGTGCTTGTCTTCAAAGGACCAGAATAAGTAGCATTAAACTTGGGAAAAAAGTGGATGATCAACCAACATGGTGTACGCAGAGAATATAACTTGTTTGTTTCACCCCAATTAAATTAGATTATGTGCGTCACTGGCAGTTTGACAGCAGTTCTCAAAAGATAAGCTATGGCATAGAAGTTAATAATGATAATCATACATATTTCTGAGCACTCAAAGTGCTACAAACCAAAAATAAAAGAAAACAATGAAACCAGCGAATGTTAGATTTAAAGCATTCGATATAAAGGTTGGAGGAGAGGATCTGCTTCAATTGGAGTTTAAGTATTTTGGGGTCTTGATCACGAGGGAGTTTTACGAAGGTGTTCCAGGCTCTTCACGAGGGTCTTTCTCCACCATCTCTCATTGTACCAATGGCGGTTTTGTAGCCGCAATAACATCAAATACGAGTTTAGATTCTTTTGCATATTAATACATTTGCATGGTTGGGTTTTTAGCATAAGATCTGCATTTTCATGAAGGCGCACAGAAAATGGTTTGCACTCACTGTTTGCTTGTTTTAAACATGCAATTTAAATTGCATTGCTTTGTAGATCAGCTTTGCACGTTCTAAAAATGTTATATATGGTCTAAGTTTGTAGTTTTTTTTTTTTTTACATCATTTTGACTTTTATTTTTTTTTGTCTATGTTGTGAGTCAAGTCCTCACCCTCTGTAGCTGCACTAGTACATAAACTTTTAAATTAACTTCTCTGCTATGGTGTCACTGAGCATTTTGCTTGATCGGCTTATTTCGTTTTTATTTTTCCATTCAGCAAGGCACGCTTTAATAACCCCTCTTTTTCACTTGACGACTCTATAAGTTTCCATAAGACGTATTCACTTTTACCTCCATGATCTACTGTCCTCACTGTTTTAAGCAGGTGAGGAAACAATAAAAAAAGCCAGGGACAGTATTCTGCAACAAGAAAGCGAGGAGAGCAGTAATAACCGCTTTTGATAGCTTTTTTTTTTTCATTAGCCGAAAAAGCCTCCGTAAGGTCGCCTCAAGCCTCTCAAACACACGCACTTAAACTTCCTATTTTTCACAAATATCGGCTTATTTCATTTGTTTAAAGAGCACTTGGTGTCCAAGCCTAAAGGGGAAAGGAAGAAATTAAATGGCTTTGCCAAAAAAAAAAAAAAAGAAGCAAAACAGAGGAAGAAAACCGTGCCCTGTAGCAAAATGTACATTTGCTAATGGAGTGTGGCTGTTAAATGTGAAATGGTTGGAGAGGAAAGAAAAAACTAACTGGCTGCGGAAATATTGATAAGGCTAAAGGGCTTTATGAAATACATCAGAGAGAGGCAGCAGCTGGGACAGATTCCCAGATTATTATGTTAATAGTTACCATACAGCAGCACATAATTACATTCCCTCAGAGTAGAGAACAATGTATTTTCTTTTCATTTTGATGTACTTATGTCTGCCCTTCTTCTTCATTCATCTAGGATGCACCCTTTGAGATTTTGTACTTTAATTTTTTCATCACTTTGCGGCCAGATTTTATTACAAACCGACAAGAAATGGGGCATAAGTGTAATGTGGAATGCACGTTTGTTTGTTTTTTATCTAAAGAAAATATGAGCAGTATTGACTCATGCCCATTGCGTCAATACCGCAACCTTTTTGCTTGAAGCCCTGCTGTTTTCTCTAACAGCCTTTCACATCTGGACTAAAATGTCTTCCCATCAATCTGAGCATTTATACAGTCTCTGATTCAATCCATTTTACCTAAGCCATTTTGTCATTAAATATGTTTTTTCTTGTGAACCCGCTAAGTTTCAAGTCTTTTGCAGCATCTCCCACATAATGATGCTGCCACTATCTTCACCTTTTTTTCTTTTTTCATAAACCTAAAATTTTTAAAAAATTGGGCAATCTGTAAAAATGTATTTACTTACTTTAATATATCAGATAATTAGTGAACTTATCATTAGTTTCTGACGTTCAAACTCACTCAGAAAGCGATTTTATCATTTAAGAGTAAAACACATGTTCACATCATTGAGCTTAGGAAGTTAGCTTAAAGACTCTATTGATTTTTCTCTGCTTCCATAATACATAAACTAAGCATCAGAAGGTGTGAGATGTTTCTTTAAAAATACAGATGGGAAGGCACTCAGGGGATGAGAAGTTTAATTTTAATCCATCTTCTGTTGTGCTCACTCTGGGACAGATTCCAATCTGCTTCCAGGATAATGTTTTCCTGCAAAGTGGAAATCAATTTAGAGAGGAGACTAAGTAAAAAGAACAGTTTCATTTAAATCCCCCAAACGTTTTCCCAAAGCATATTTTCTAAATTTTTTTTTCTCCTTTAGGATTTACTGAGGCGGAGTTTCCTTAAGGGTGTTTTTTTAATATTGCTGGGAAGAATAAAGAGATGAGGTGTATGTAGACTAACTGTTTCAAGGAAGATGCGTTTTACACCAGCAGTCATGCTACAGTAGTATTTGACAATAATAAAAAATGGTGTTTAACACCTTAACTTCCGCTGCCAGATATCGGTACGTTTTTATGTGAAACCCAGCATATTATACCTCTTTAGGTATACCTCCTAAGGAAAATGACATCAACTCAAATGTAAGCCAATCATACACTAAAAAAAGCCAATACTTAATCATTCGTAATCAACTCAGAATTCACAAATATTAAATTTTACCTTAATTCCTGCTCTGCGATCAGGAAAAAACTTCAGAAAATGGCAAAAATAGGCTAATTCTGTCTATAACAGTCCACAGAAAAGTAAAATTCAGTTATATTTAAAAAAAAAAAAAGCATCGTAATAATTCACCAAATGTTGTTTTTTTCCCCCCTCCCATAAAATAGCAAAAACATATGGATGCAAACATAATCCATCTCCACAAGGATACTTGATAAAAATGACATGCCATTTCAGATCATCTACGTTGCGTGGATGTATTCACTTACATATTTACTCCATACATAGGCGGTAACTTCCATTTTGACTACCCACAATGCTTTGGAAAAATTTCTCTACTTAAAAAAAAAAAGGCCCTCCCCATTTGCATGGGTCACATAGATTTGTTCAGCTGGTTTTCCACAATATTATGACTGATGAAGCATTGATTGACATATTTTGTTAGCCAATAAGATAAGCTTTGCGACGATATATCGGAAGTTTAGGGGCGGGCTCAAAATATAGGGTTTATTTACCCGCGTAAGGCGTTAGAGGAGAGGAGAACAATAGCGGTTATGCACAGAGAGAACTTTCACGCGTCACAATTAGAAATATTGTAAAAAAAAAAAAAAAAAGGTTCTTGAATGAAAATTTGTGTTAATTTAAACATAGTGTGTTTTTTATGGTTAATCAGTCATATAATTTAAATAAACAGGTTTTCCAATATTTGTCAAAATTTGGCACATTTATGCAGATTGGGCCCTTTACATACACAATTGGTAATCGTTTCATAATGCTTCTGACTAGAGATCTCAAATTTTACAGTTGTTGTCCACAACATTAACATTTGTTATAAGTGGGAGAGGTCAATTATGAATTGTACAAAGGATTTTACATGATAAAAATGACATTTCTTTTATTCGAGGTGAAAAAAGGTGTTTTTTGGACATGTTTAAAGTGAAATAGCTCTTGTTGTGTTAATCCTACAGAGTCTGTAATCAGAAACTAAAAGGTTTTAGCTTTCAAATGACATATATCACAAGCATGTGGAATTTATATTAGTTTACTGGCCAATAGCATTTTTGGTATGGAATACATTTGTGCACAAGCAATAAAAAATGGGTGTTAATGATAAATGGGGGAAAAAAAGCCAATCTTAATTCAGTTTTTTTTTAAATAATACATTTTAGGGGCAGCATTAGGGTTATGTAATTTTAGAAGGTCAGTTCACCCCTTATACTTTTTGAAATTAATCTTTTCAATTGATAACACGATTCGAAGAGATTCCTTAGGAGGACAATTTAAAGCAGCCTGTCACAGGCTGATAATATTTGTAATATTAATAAAACACATAAGTAGAAATAGTAGCAATATTAGTGAGAATGTTTTAATTTTAGTGTCAATATCCTGGTGCTGTCCCACTGGGGAATAATGCAGCTGCATTAGTGAGTGCCCTCCTTTAAGCTGGCCATTAACCTTCAACTCTTCTTCCCCCCGCCTGGCAGCCTGCACCTCGCTCTTGAGCCCAGCGCTTTGTAACCGGCCTGTAGCGCTTTGTTTTTGTGAGTGTTTACGCAAGCTAGCCGGTGTTTGCATATGGAGCCGCCTCAACGTGTGACGCTTGGAACGTTTTGGCAGAGGGACTGCTGGGTAGAAAGTCTGGGGTGGAGAGGGGGCGGGCATAAACATGGCCAATGTTCAGCCTGATCTGTGCTGGCACAAACATGGCCGTCTGGATGCATGGCAGCATTGGCTGGGAGGCAGTGTAGATGAGGAAAAGAATCATGATGAAGGAAATTATGTGAGCTGTAAAATTAGATATTACATGTGGGTTTAATTGTCATGACAAATACATGACTGGAATAGAAATAATTGACAGCTTGTTTATATTGTTTTTAACAGCTCAGTTCGCTTTGAACCATTCTTAGGGTTATAATGTGTCAGCCAAGAATATATCAATCTGTTTGTGTGTTGTAAGAAACAAATAACCCTCAATACTTCTTGAACCTTTAAGAACCGGAGTCTGGGGACTCCGCAGTAAACAGCAAAGAGGAAACAGTCTGCTGAAAATAGATGGTTTGTTTGTCTCTCAAGGCCAAAAATTGAAATCTTACATCTCAAAAAACAGCTAAATTGGTATATTTATACATCTTTGCAATGCATTTGAAGAATCCTTTAAACTTGCTTTAAAAAGAAAGGGGAAACCCTGGATATTGAAGTATGAAAAAACTGCAAAATGTGCTGAAAATTTAATTTCTTCTTGATGACAAAGTTTTATTATTATTTAGAGTTGAAACTCTACAAAGAAAAGAAGATCCTTCTCTAAGATCTTTAGGGAAAAACAAACTTCCTCAGCTTTCTCACATAAGAATAAGAAGAACTGCCTCTTTACTTGGTTATCCACTCGGAGGAAGATAGCAAGAACAGCTTGTTTTTGTTAAAATTGTGAGGCCTCAATTTAAGTTTTAATAGTTTTAAAACTTTTAAGTCATGTTTGTTTTAGAATCTGCCCAAAATCCAGCAGATATTGTTTTCTCCTCTGGCTGCGCTCCTCTTTCTGCTGGTTGCATAAGCTGGACTGCATAGGGATGCCCTCTCATTCTCGCATACCCACACACATAACTAAGAAGGCCAGGGCAGCACCAAACTTTAGCCACACAGCTAAAACTTTGCAATAGCTCATTTGGCAGCCCGGTTGACAATCCCCCCAGGACCCCCAACCAACGATACATATATTAAAAAAAACAAAATAAAAACTGACTCGGGATCCTAACACAATTAATAGAACAGTATCTACTATTCACTGTAAGAGTATCGTTACTTCAGGACAATATTACTTAAAGATATAGAGGGTGATCTTTTATTTCCAGGTGAATCATCTAAATAAGCGGTCCTCTTAATTGGCAATCACACTTTCAATAGCTCCGTTTGTGCTGGTTTGTGCAGCAAAAACAGATGTTAACTGACCTTTGATGACCTCTACAAAATATTATTAATATCATTGAAATGATAGCAGTACAAATGAAAACTTTTGCCATACAAAAATATAAAATTTAAAAATTTATTTTAAATATAAAATATTTGAAATAAATATATTTTAATATATTTTCAAATATATACATTTTTTTGTACTGCTATCATTTTAATATATTTAATACATTAATAATTGTTTGTAGAAGTAATCAAAGGTCAGTGAACATTTGTTCATTCTGAAACTCTGAATTTCATATAAATTATAAGTTGCTAACCTATCATTATATAATTTTAACCTGTAAAAAATGATAGTGGCACAAACGAAAAAGTTTTGTCTAATCTGAAGAAGGTGGGGGGGCTGGTTGACCTTTTGACCTTTACATTTTCATTAATATCTTCAAAGCTAAAGCAGCACAAACGCCAATTTTTGCTGCACAAACGTTTGACACTAATTTTGTCTGATTTGAAGAAGGTGGGGGGGCCAACTTCACTCAGGTCTTGAAATACGTAAATGATAAATAACATTTGCTAAATGATGAGATCTAATTAAAATCATTATCATTTTAAAATTAAATTTGAACAGAACTAAATCTCTTTATAGACTTTTCAGAAGTTATTAAACATACTTTATTGGACCTTAAATAATATCTTTAACAAGTGTAAAAAGTTAAAAAAGAAAACAAGCATCTGGAATGAAATAATTATATAAATTATGCTAGATGTGTATCAGAGAAACAATCGGCAGTTTAACACAGGATTTTCCCCCCATGTAAGTCATCTATCCGTCCTAAATGTCACCTATTTAAAAATTTAGTTAATTTGATAATGAACTGTGAAATGAAATAAACAAAACAACATCTGTTGTATTGTAAATACCCTTAACACAGTTACCAAGACTACAGTAAGTTTAACTTGCAGCAGTTTAAGCTAACTTTAATACATACAAGCCTCCACACAGAACTCCAGCTCCGATGATTCATTTTCCAGCCTGTTTTTTAGTCACTAGGAAAATTTGCCTTTCATCACGGCAACATCCTTCCCTGTCCTTCGTAGCCTCTTTTGAGCCACTCATGGCTTCCTTTTATGAGTCCATCTTTAGCGCCACTGCTCCTCTCTGTAAACACCCAGGCTCAAACAGTGGCGTGCGCTCGAGGGAGTCCATGCTGGAGCACCTGGAGGGATGCAGTGAGCGGACGAAGGAAGGGGAGTGGGCTGTGTGTGTCGGGTGGGCGCTAATGTATAACGTGCCTCTGCTTTTGATTTATAACATTTCACATGCACAAAAGCTGTTGTATACAAAAACACTTACTTTACTCTTATATATTTATTTTTTAAGAGAGAATTTACAAATAAAGGGTTAGGGTTTCATGTTAACAAAATAATTTAAAGCAGAAAATATTTCAAATTTACAAAAAAGTTGCCCTAAAGGAGAATAATTAAAACTGTCAGGCCAGCTGACACCATTGATTGATTAATCTTCGAATGACGTCTCGCCTAAAACGTTACATTTTTTTAAGGTACCTTTTCTTTTATTAGTTAAAAAGTGAAAAATATTGAATTATTAAGGATAAAAAAGCACTTTTCTTATTTATTTAAAGCATGCATCTCAAATAACATTTAAATGTTAACATTTATAGAGATCTTTCCAGTTTTTAATTTATGAAATATGAGTCACGTTTGGCTCTCCATACCTGCTCCAGTTGCATTTGATCCATTTATGGGTTCTTACTTGTGTGATTTCTACATGTGTGACATGTTTAAATTGGACCACAAACTGTTCTGGTCAAAATCTTTCTTAAGCAGTTAAGGCTGTACAGTTGGATTTTGTATTTATTCACTTCCACTGCAGCATTGTAGTTCATATAGTCACGTCAGTCAAATTAAATACTTCTCACAACACCAATTGGCCCAGTCTTAATTATAAGTTCATCTAGCAAAGAAACCTTAACAGAAACTGCTGAGTTTTTTGCTACATCAGAGCTTTAAGCTCTGACCACCTTCTAAGGCTTTTGCAGGTGAGGGTGATCTGAAGTTCTGTTCGATCTAAAGCTTTACCTGTGGCTTGAGGCAGCTTCATGTTAAGTGATGCAGCTGCTGGCTGACCGTGTACAGAGGGGAAGATTCAGGTTCTGTATTTGCCTGTCTCCACCTGCAGCGCAGCCAGATTCATGTATAGCAGCCTGACAAACTTCAGAGAAACTGCGTTAGCAGCATAACCAGTTAGAAGGAATGGCTGGTGGGTGTACTTCCAAATACTGCAGTGGATCATCCAAAGAAAGTAATAATAAGAAAGTTTTATTCAACTTAAGAATAAGGCTGCAATTTCCTTGCACAAATTAAAATAAACTATTATTTTTAATTAAATAGACCCGAGACAACTGGCTCAGTTGCCCCCTCTCCATTGGCGGGCGTGCAAAATGTTTAGATGAAAAACAAGAGAAATCCTCAGACTATTAATTCACTAAGGGCATTTTTCTTGATTTGTTCATTTGAAGCCAACATTTCAGTTTTTTTATTATTACATGTGACAGAGCAACAAATTAGTGGCCACCTGAAGAAGAAAAATATGTTTCTAATTTAAAAAGACCTCTTAGAAATGAATCACTTCATTAAAAGACTACCATTAACTTGCACCATCCTTCCCTGTGGTTTCTGCATGGTCTTAGACATAAAATGAAGGTGTTACATTTTATATGATAAATTTTAGGTCTTAATTACGTCACAAATTGCTCCCAAATTACATTTAGTGACATAAGGAATTCATACCCTTGTTTGTTGGTGTTTTTGCACTGATTCATAAGTAACTTCAATTTTGAATTTTTTCCATTTATTGGTTATATTTTGTAGATAAGAGATTTGGATTTATGCAGATTGACAGATAAGTGGATTATTCTTTTACTTTGATCTGTCCTCCATCTGTCAGTCAGTTGTTTGCCATCAATTGATATAAAACTAAAATGGTCTTAGTTCATTTCTAAGGTTTGAATTTAACATCCTGATCTGCGACCCTAATGAAGAGAAATTATGATGCTACCCCCACCATGCTTTATTGTGCAAAAGGTGTGTTGATTAACGAGAGGTGCTTTCTTGGTTAATCATGTTTAAACACAGTAAAAAAACCTGCAAGCTTGCATTCGTAATCAATGTAGAAGAAATATGAAATACTTGCTGTATTTGACTTCATTTAAAAGATAATTGGATACAAAAAATGAAGGGACATCATCACTGCACCTCTGTTTAAAAACGAAAAGCTGTAGCTCGCAGTTGATTAGCTTAGCATATAAACAGGAAACTTGTCTGTTTCTCTCCAAATATGAGTTGCCAGGCAACTGGCAGCGAAAACTACCGAGGCATTTTGCTTTTTTCCCAGCCACAACTTTGCTTTATAACAAGCCTCCTGCTGCTTCAATTAGGATCCAAAACTTACGATGAGTGGTGCCATGCGATTTTTAAAACAGGAGTCTGTTAAAATCCAAAGCACGTCAAATATAGCTCCATTTTAAAATTGAAAGCAAAAGTTTTTTCGTGCCCCTCTCCTTTTCTCGCTTCTTACTTTTTTCTTTTTCTTTCTTTCTTTTTTTTTTAAAATCCTCTCTATGACTTTGCCTTTTAGGGTTATCTGCCTGCCAACGCAGAGAGGCGGGAGAGCGTTCTACAGAGGAAGAGACAAGAATATTTTGGCTTTATCCAGCAGTACTACGACTCCCGCAATGATGAGCACCATCAAGACACATACAGACAGGTATATGCTTAATGGCTCTGTTTTTCTGCTGTTCCATATTCCCCTTTTGGTAAGGGTCTGGATGAGGAATTAGGATTATGTGGCAGGTTAATTTACGCCATCAGATCTAATCTGTACATTCCATTTGATTTTCTGGTAGACATGTTTATTTTGCCACCCGTGTTATCCCCTTAGAGAATAATGTTCTTACACCTTTCAGTGATCGTAACGGTTCAGTTAATTTCCCTTCTTGCATACAGAGGTCAGATTATATGCATTATTTCCCAAACTTGCAGATACCGAGATGAATCCCACGAAGAGCCTTTCCAAGGAAGCATGAGGTTTCCAACATACCCTCACTGGTCACTTTATTAGGTTGATCTGTGCATGAGTGGATGAATCAATCACCTGCAGCTCTATGCATAGTTATTTAGATTATTTTATTTTCCGAGCTCACATCTGTACCAGCTGATTATGCATCATGTCACTAAGCTCAGGTCACCTCAGAGGAGTTAACAATAGATGGTTCACCCTTGGGATGTGAATGTCTAAGCATAGACATAAACGGTCTTTATTTAACAGTAGAATTATTATTTTTTCTGAAGCCCAATTTAAGCTTATTGTGCTTATTTTGTATCCGGATTTATATCCAGAAATTCATCTGCAGGGACTAGTCAATTTTCCTTGTTATAGAGTCCTTTACTCTTGTTCCTGATGTATTTCCTGGACTGTTTGTGTCATGGTCAGTGTCAACATGAGCGCGTGATCAGGCTCTATTCAGGGCAGGGACAACCAGCTTCAAAGAGCTGCTTAAATGAGCACTTTTCCCTGGCTTTGAAAATCTCTCTATTTTTTTTTCCCCCTCTTTTTTTTTATCTGTCAGTCTTTCACCAGCTGCATACTCGTTCTTTTCAACATTCGACTTCTTCCTGTTCATTTGAAGCTGATAGGAAACTTCAAAGTGGGCTGTCGGTCACAAAGCTGCACACATTTTTCATATTTGGCTTTGTTTTGACGATTGTTTGAATCCTGTCTTGTAGACGGATTATAGCAGCTTTGGATGAACTGTAAAATTCAGGGAACAATTAAATGTCCTACAAAAGTATTGGCCTCCCGTTTTTAGGCCAGTATTTCAGTGTAACCTGAGTGTGTCCTGAGAAAACCTCCACCAGGAGGTATCCGGATTGTAGAAAATAGTTCTTCCAAATTAAAATCTGAAAGTTATGGGTTAAAAATGTATTCTGCTTACTTATTCTGACACCCCTTAAACTGTAATAACATATCCTGACCTTTTGGGTGTAGACTGTTATTTGTAAACATTGAGTCTTTCTGTTGATGGATTTCTTTAAGGTGAAGTGAGTTCCTGTAATCTTCTCCTCAGATTGTTTTACATTCATAGACCTGCTGAAGTTGAATCAAAGTTAAAATTCTCATCTTTCATGCAAAATGTTATTTGTATGGAAACGCTTCTTCTAAACATGGTGGCGGCAGCATCATGCTGTGGAATCGATAGACAATGGTTTAGATCAGCATATATATGCATCACGTCCTAAAAAGTGATTTGTCAATTCAACCAAAAAATTGGTTGAATTCAGCAATCTGGTTCGTAGTTAATGTTCACAACCAATCTTATTTGATAGCGTTTTAACCAATCCATAATGGTTGAAGGGCAAACCAATATAAATTGGTCACTTTGACCGTAAAATTTAACTCATTTACACTACCCTTGAAAAACCGTGCTGAGACCGGTCTGAGCTCAGTAACTGAGATAATTTATCGTGTGTAAATGGAAAGCAAACTGAACTTAACCGAGCTAGACACAACCGGACCGCGCTAACTGCAGACCAGTTCCAGAGGTAGTATCGGCTCGGTTTTTCCCTGGCTCGGTTTTCTGATAACAAGAGCGCATGAGCAGAACACGTCATCTCCGTCTGGCTGTACATCCCGATTCAAACTTCATTCCAGTAGTTGGCGGTAATGCCCCTCCAGAAGTTGCTTGCCGACCAACACAAAACAGAAGAAGAACAACAATAAACAACAATCCCAAAAGCCGACTTTCTCAAGTAAATCCACGAAAGGTTGCTGTCTTCGCCTGACAGTACAGCATTAATAATCAAGCATAACTTTCTGAATGTGACGAGCGCTGCCATTTTGATATGCTTGATTCCCTCCTTCTTTGTCTTCCTCTTCTTGTGTTTTATGGCGGTTGGCAAACAACTTTTGGTGCATTACCGCCACCAACTGCTTGATTTCCTCCTTCAATACTGGCAGTAATACAGCAGATCGTCACTAGGAGGCGTGGAGTCGAGGAACCGATAAAGCGGGATGTGTAAACGGTCGTCAGAACCGAGCTCGACCTGTTTAACTGATCCGAGCCTGGACCAGTCTCGGCATGGATCGGTTTTTCAAGGGTAGTGTAAATGGGGTAATTGGTTAATTAGGGTTAATGACATTGAAAGCCAGAACCAGGGCTGGAACCACCAACCCTACAGTTGCATGGCAACTCCTGCATCCAACTTCAACTGTTGCTGATAATACGTCTTGGAAGTTAGTGCTAGTGTTACGACCAGGTTTAACGCCAACATTTACATGCTGTAAATGAACACATCATTGTAATTGTTTTCTAGGTCCATAATTACTTGCCGTTTATACACTAAACTAGACTCATCAGTTACAATTTTTTTGGTTATTTGGTCAGCCAATCGAATTGATTGGTCCTATGCCAATGCCTTGGCTAGTGTCTGACCCATATGTTGGTTGTTTTTCCAACTAATCCATTCTAAGAGAGCAGAATGGCCTTGTCAAAGTCTAGATATATAGTTAATCAACCATCTTTTGCCTCTGCTGAGTGAACTTGAATGA
The DNA here is from genome assembly GCF_016077235.1 of Cyprinodon tularosa. NCBI lineage: Eukaryota > Metazoa > Chordata > Actinopteri > Cyprinodontiformes > Cyprinodontidae > Cyprinodon > Cyprinodon tularosa. The sequence continues at coordinate 618,649 of NW_024039696.1, forward strand.
TTTTGCTAAGATTAAGGTTTTGTGTCGTTGCCCATATGTCTATGTTTAGTAGTAGTTTTAATGTTATAAAATGGGGTTGGAGATGTGACTCCTTGGTAAACACTGGCTCCGCCTACGTGCTGGTTTGATTCTCTAACCCTTCTCCTTTCCATATTGCTGTCAGATTCACATAGACATTCCTAGGATGAGCCCAGAAAATTTGGTGCTGCAGCCAAAGGTGACAGAGGTAAGGTGTCCAGGGCCGCGGCTACAAAGCGCACACGATTATTTCAGCCGGCCCGTCTCCAGCTGCCGCCCTGCATCCGTCTGGCTCCCTTCTGATGAATCTGTCCGCCTGTTGTATTGTTCCTCTGCGGGGGTCTGAAATGGTGGAAACGTGGTCTCTCTCACACACAGACACACAGCAGCATCACAGAGACATCCCATTATGCAAAGACACCCATCTGCACACCCGAGCCACAGCTGCTTTCCATTTCAGAGCACCGAAACCCCAGTCTGACTTCAATCAAGAACACCAATCCACTAACTGTTGCGCTCGCTCTGTTTCTGTCACTGTCTGTAATGGCCAGATCTGTGCTAACCTGCCCGTTGCTTCCTGTTTGTCTTTCTCTTTCTTTCTCTCCCCGCAGATTCACATTGACATACCGAGAACTAATCCTCTTATTCCTCTTTTTCAACAAGCTTCTGTCCAAGAGGTGAGACCCCCTGCAGGAGCACACACAGCACCTCACATTAAGAGGGTTTTCCTTTTTGCTTTCAGGTAGACTCTCTGGGCCTGTCAACAGAGAAGTCTAGGTTCACTTAAAATCATGTGAATTGACTGTTTTTTTTTTTTTAAACTAAATAAGAAAATAGTCATATTTGGTGCCTGAAGAAGCAGAATAGTAACTGGAAAACCCTCACTGAGCATCACTGCATGATGGGAAGAAAGCACAAATTAAAATCAGCAACACAGAATGAATTTCCTCTGGCATGCATGAAATCAGATAACCCTGAACTTTTCTATTCTGCATGACTGACACTCTTATGTCTTTTTGTTGTGCTTTGTCTGTGCTTCTCAATATGAAATATGCTTTTATGGGTGAGTTTGGTTGTGGTAGAAATGAGCAACAGTTTAAACACTAAGACGTATGTTAGCCACTTTTATAAAAACGGCAGGTAAAAAGGTGGCAAAAGCCTTGAAAGAATTTTACAATTAATTGCTTCAGCAGAAAACCTGAGACTGAGATGGCTGTGGAGGGGCTTTTGTTTTTTTTCTTTGGTTGTGGATGAGCCTTAAGCTAATGGTAGCTGGATTCATTTCCCTGAAAAAATGCATTTAAAAATCAGCCAAACAAATAAAGGCTAAAGAAATAATGAAAGCAGAGAAGCAGCCAGTAGTTGCTGAAAGCAATTTCTAGCAACACTAGCTAAGCAAAACAACACCTAATAAAAACACTTTCTTTCACATCGTAGACTAGATCTAAATTATTTGACCTTTAGTTACATCTTTTCTATTAAGAAAGGAAAACTATAAGTACCTGTTTTTACCTTGTTGCTTGCTGAGATTCTCTCTGCAGCTCGACTAACCTGAGCTTCTAAAAGCAGATGTTTTTCATGCAGCCTTTTATCCGATGTCGAGTTTTCACCATTTTAGCCCTTCTTGGACTGTTAAGAGCTTCATTCAATTTGTCCTCAAATGCAAAGCAAGCTCAGCATTTGCAACTCTTATAATAATAAGATTCTTTACCACAGGCAAAGACTTCAGTTAGTGATTAAAATCAAATGTTTACAGGATCTTTGTTTCAGTTAGAGGGGTTTAATCTGTATTTAAACTATGTTGAACATCAATCAAGAAACTTTGCATGACACAACCAGCAATGGTCTGGCTGTCGATCCTACCGCTGCCTATCTTGGCCTTCTAATCGATCAGTAAAGTATGCTTTGACTCTCCACCATTTATATCACCCAATATCAAATAAACACTTGAGTCCATCTATCAGACACTGTGGATCCACGTCAAAATCCAAATATAACAGTCACTTCCTGATTTAAGGGTCGCAACGGCCATAAAGTTGTTAAAATAACACAACTGTTTTGAAAAACAGTAATTTAATTTGCAATAAATACCTGTATTTCTATATTTGCCTTATAAAAGCACTTTAATATGCAACTTCTTCTATTTATACATTTTAGATTTAGTTTTTAATGCTGCATCATTTTAAGATAATTTAATGCTACATATACCTACCAGAGTTGTCTATTTCACTAATAGCTTTAAAATACTGAGCATGATTTATTTACTTTTAATTCATCACAGGTATGAATCAGCAGCTCTAATGGCAAAACATTGAAATTCAGCTTCCTACACAAACAAACTTGGTTTTATTTATTTCCAGGGGTTATTTATTCACAGTTTCTGTGGAGGACTGTCATAGATATGAGCCAAAGAGCCATAAACAAAAAGAAAAAGTCCCCATAATGAGGTGAGGGCTAATTAGGAGGCCAGCACTTGAGGGTGCTTAGTGCGTAGACCTTCACACAGGTGCGAACGAGCCTGCTAAACACTCACACTGGTGTAAAAATGTTTACGTGTAAAATCGAAGGAGAAGTTCAACAAGCGCAGTTAGACGCCCCGGCTCTGTAGTTCACGCAGTGCCTCAGGCAGCGCCACCTCCCGCTGCCACTGTTCTGCACAGGTTAAACTGCTGTAATCAAAGGTAAGGATGAATCCCTGACATCTCCACTACATACTGAGCTGCTACTGTAAACATGGCTCCGCTTTTTTCTTTTTTTTTTTTGAATGCAAAATAAAAATGTGATAAAGATGCACTGAAAAAATGAAATGGAAAACCTAAAATTAAAAAGGTAAAAAAGCAGAAAACGATTGTTTTATCATTTTAGCTGTGATAACTGTTTGAGCTGCTGGATTGTTGCCGAGCTTCTCTACCCGTTTATGTGTAAAAGACATCGATGAAGAGCCTTCATCCTTGACTCCATTTTTTTTTTTGGGAAGGGGGGGCAATTTCCTCTCCACCTTTTGCGATTAGCTTTATCTTGGTCCTCAGGGTCTCAAGCTAATGGGATGAAGCCATAACCATTTGACACAGGAGGCACAAGGAAAGCCGATTTCCTGTCCTCGAGATGCTGTGCTGGAAAAACCTGAGGTTAATGTGAGATTAACAGAATGCGCTCCAAACATTGATCTCTCACTCTGTTTGTTTTGGGGTTGTTTTTTTGGAAGCACACAGAAACAATAAGATGGCTCTTTCCAACCAAAGTAAAAAAAAAAAGAAAGGATATTGGCGTTGGTTACTACAGCATAGCTCTGTGTTTAGCTGCCAGGGTGAAATATGCATGTCAGCTTTGGAGGCTGCATGAAAAGAAAGTCCCATTACCCACTCGGCCTTCTATCCCCAGCAGCTCTCCCTGTTTGATGGATGCAGCTTTGATAAGAAAGGAGCAGGCAGGTAGAGGAAGAATCTGCCAGAGATCGGCTACTGTCTGACATTGCTGTGTTATTTTAAGTCCAAAAATGAAACTGGTAATTCGACTGTTGTAAACACAACACTACCCAAGGAAAAGAAGAAAGGCAGATAGGTGGGGTTACATGAAGATGTGAGAGTTATCGTTGATGAAGGACATTTGGATACAAGAAAAACAAGCTGAGTGTCGAGTCACCTTCAGTTCCCAGCATTAAAAAGTCCCTTATAAAAAAAATGGAAATGTGAACAGAAAGCCCTAAAATGGTGGATTAGGACCAAAAATACATCTGAGCAACTACAACTAAATAGATTTTTTTAAAGACTCAACCCACCAGTTCTATTAAACAACTATAAATGTCTTAGCGGTTAGATATTTACAGTAGCAGCCATTCAAAATGGCCCTTCCAATTCAAACGCCAGTCCACTCCGGCCACTGGTCTTCTCCTGGGCATGCATATTTTTTTACTCTGACTCCACCCTTTCACTGAATTACAGGTGACCAGGAGATGATGCTTCTCTTTAGATCTTAATGTCCACAAATTATGACAGAGAGAATATTTTAGTACAAAGATTGATGTCTAAAAAGCAATTGGGGGCCAAGGGCCCATCAAGTGGGGACATTTTGAATGGCTACTACTGTATAGTAAAATAACTGATTTATGAAACAAGGCAAATGCATAAAAAAAAAGAAAAGGGAACACCAGATAAGTACCTCATATCAAAAATAAGCACAGTTATTGCCCTTAGCTAGGTTAGTTTGTGCTGTCTGTGAAGAAGGTAGCCTCTAATCACATAGTGATTTAAGTTAATGTCATCTGCTAAAGTTAAACTCTCCAATGTTTCTAAAAGCGACTCAATAAACCAAAAAAAAAAAAAAGAGAGAATCAGCTGCAACAGTGAAGATGGTGGCGACCGATCAGGAGGCGACTTCCAGCAGGGAGGGGAAAAAAACAGTATTAAAAGGGGAAAAATTTATATTTCTTACCATGTGTGAAATTAATGGACTTTACTAACACACCTCTAGAGCATTGGTTTATCCATTTAACTTTTTTATTTTATTTTAACCATATTGTGTTGGAAATATGGCTGCCTTTTTCCACACCCGACTCCTTTACTAAACGCTTTCAGTCAAATCTGTCACAATTAACACTGCAGTGTTTCTTTTTAATACCCAAACCAAACAAAAACTGGACAAACATGGGGCCGTTTTTTGCTACATTGGCTCCCAGTTACATGGCACAGCAGGAGCACTGAAATGTGTATTTGTTTTCAATTTTTCCGCTTGTGTTGTAATCACTCGTTCCAAATTAAAGGGTTCTCAGGCCATTTGGGAAAAGACACATTTCAGAGTGTGAATTTTGGCCCCATGTTTCTTCACAGCTGTAGGCGAAATACTGCATCCAAACTGCTTCTTGGGTTCAACCAAATTAAAATCCACTTAATCTTTTAAAAGTGATCTAATTTCTTTCTTTTTTTTTTTTTTTGCTTGGACTAAGTGTTTTTGTCTCTCTGTTAAAGATTTTTGAGCGGATTTTGTTTATCTGGGCCATCCGGCATCCAGCCAGCGGCTACGTTCAAGGCATCAATGACCTGGTCACGCCGTTCTTCGTCGTCTTCGTCTTTGAATACATCGGTGAGTGAACCCCCCCCCTCTCCTCCTCTATATTCTCACTCCATTAACTCCCTGATCCTTCATGTTATATGCTTTTAAAGCAGAGATGATGCCTTTGTAGATGGCATGACGCTGTTACTTTTTACTTCACCTGCACAGGTTGTAGAAAATCTCCCCTGGGACCCTCTGTACTTTCTCATTTTACTCTCTACTGTCATCTATTCTGCTTATATTGCGACGTACTCTCCCTCTTTGCGTGAAAATGTGCTTTGAAATTCTATTCATCAAGTAATTTTCTGGTTAGCACTTCTGATTTTTCTCTGCGGTGTGTGAGGCGTAGCGTGACCCGTGTTGGCACGTTAGTGTCTGTGTTTGTGCACACCCTGCTGTTCTCTCCAGAGCCCCCCTGCTGTTGGCGTTTATGTTATGCCATATTTACCAGATGAATGTTTTATTTTACTGTCACACTTAATTCCTCACACAGTCCAAACACACTACTTCAAAGCCCAGACTTGAGGCATGATGATGGTCAATATGAACAGGGATGGGGATTTAGACTTTAATGCTTTTTGAAATATAAAATAGACTGTGTACAGAAAAAAAAGTAGTTGATATGTTTTTTGGTTTTTCTATTAAATTGAATCAAAAGGCTGCCGGGTTATAAGCTTTTTTTTTTTTTTTTTCATTGGAAATGAAACCATTATTAAACAAGGAAATTTTCTTCAGATCAAATTATTTGAGGTTTTGTCCAAGAGGCCAAAACAGAATAAATAACAACAAACTCAAACTAGGCAGAAATTTAAGACCTCAGGAAATTAGTTAAGGGTATTTGAAGAAAGATTTTTGTAATTTGGGGGTTTTGCTGTTACATAATGCCTGTGTTGTGAAGTTGTTTTGTTGAAGAATGCTTGATATGGCAAGAAGGATGCTTTAAGACTTAGACTTAGACGAACTTTATTGTCGTTTTGTATACACAGAATGGATATAAAACAAAATTACATTGCTAACAGCTTACAACAGTGAAATGAACATTAAAATTATAAAGTGCAGCAGTGATCTGCGTCTAAATAATGGAGAAAAGAAAAAACAAAAACAGTTTACTAAATAATGGTGCAAAAGGGCATTAATATGGAAAGGTTCAGTGCAGTGTAAAATAAAGATGGTGCAAAAATGCATTAGACATTGAGTTGTGTTCTATTTAAAAAAGGATTATAAAAGTTTTCAGCCACTTTGGTGGTGTAAAGTAATGTTGCAAGCGTAATGCAGCGTCCAGTTTAGAGTTTAACAGTTCAACAGTCTGATGGCAGCGGGGGAAAAGCTGTTGCTGGTTCTGCTTTAAAGGCTGCGAAGCCTCTAACTGATGGTGTCTGATGATGTCATGGGCTCAGAAAACGCTGCTTTGGGATGAAATGACCTTAATGGAACTCAACTTAAACTTAAAGTTGTCTATAGTAAACCTCAAATATAGGAAGGGTTAGACAAATTAAAATAAAAATTCCCTTTAATTGCGGAGCTGGTAGCATCATGCTGTGGGAAGTCCTTTATTTGAGACTGGAGCTAAGGTACAATACTTACAAGTAAGAGCTACAGTGGTTTATATTAATTCATATCCATGTGTTCCAAAGGCCCAGTCTAAGTCTAGGCCTAAATCCAATTGTAGTGTGCAGCAGGATTTAAAAATGGATGTTCTCTGATGCTCTTCATCCAATCCGAGCAATTCGGAGGAGCAGAATACAAATGAAAGCTGCATTGAACAGGTTATTTTTTTTTTTAAACAGAAACAATTCTAATTAAGCTAGGAATCTTTTCTTCTCCTTTATACTTTGCTTCACTTTAAGCTCTCAAAAATCTAAACAGACCAACTAGAAGTTAAAAAGTTACAGAGAATATCAGCTCTAAGCCTTCCTGCTCTTCCAAGCTGCTGAATGTTTGCCGTTTCTCTTCCCCTCACTCGGTTGTCCATGTAGAACCGTCTGTAACCACATTTTTTTCTTTAAGGGGCTCCATTAACCTTTTTTTTGGAAGCAGCATAAAGTAAAGGTACTAAATGGAAACCACAAAGATCCCCCAAGGAATAACTTACCCGCAGTGGTCTCACTGTCGTCACTAATGATGCAGAAGCCTTGCGAAGCATGAAAGCAGTTTGGCTCCATGACTTCTGAACTCCTTTGGCTTTTTAAATGTTACATTTCAGCTGTTTTATTACTCCAATCTCAAATAAAAGGGCAGTTATCTCAGCCACTGTTCTCTCTATTGCCGTATTCTTCAGAAAGATAATGTTTAAAACTGTTATATCTAAAATAAAATTTTTGGGAAAACAGTCTTTAGATTTAGACTAGATGTATTCAAAAATGGAAAACATCTCTTTAGTTTTGCACTGTGAGCTATGGTTATCTTGTTTGAGGCTAGTCAAAATAAAGTAACTGAAACTGTACATCTCTTTTTATCTCCAAAATAGGATAAGATTAGGTAATAATTTCATTACCTGAATATTGTTGATTTGACTTAATTTTGCATAGATCTCAAAATCTTGTTGCCTTACTAAATGTGCATACATCTCAATTTAGCTTAAAAGTAAATATGGCGAAGGTTTGCTTCTTTATAAAAGGGAACCTTAATTCTTCCCCTTTTAAAACATGAACTCTGTCCTCAGGATTCGATTGAATGTCTGTGTAACGCAGAGAATAGTGGTGATACTCCATCTGTTTCACCGTTTTTCTTGCAGCAAATCATCAGGGTTTGAAGGCAGCTTTTTAAAGCATCGATTCTCTGCTTTGGCCTTTTCGCTGCTACTCCTAAAGCTCTGAGCTTATGTAGATATAAGTACTTATTATCTGGTGACAAAACCAACAAAACGGCCTTTTTAAAGACTGAATAAATGAAATGTTTCTTTTCTACATTTTTCCCAGGAAAACGTTCCCTCTTACAAGAAAAGTTTTATTTATTAAGTCAGCTATACTACTGAGGTTTTTTCTTGGACCCTTTAAGAGACTCATTTATTAGTCTTTACTGTAATAAGTGTCTTCTTTCTGATTGTTAAGACAAACCCATTAGAAATGAAGCACATTACTTCCTGGTTTGTTTATTGGAATGATCCCATCCTGCCCACTCAGCCTTTCAGTCCCTTGCTTGACTTTGCATTTTCCTCTCTTCCTGCATTTGTTCTTCTTTCCCTCTTTGCCTTTTTTTTTTCTTTCAGTCATGTCAGATCTTCAAAGCATCACCCCCTGCTTTTGTGTCATGTACCTCTATGCACTGATGAGGCTTTGCTAACATAAACAGCCAACAAACCTTCAAACGTGCCTGGCTTGCATTTCACTCCATGGGTGGATGTGCTGCGCTGCTTTTTTTTTTGGTTCTGATAGAGAGACTGATCTAAATCACAAAGTTTATGTTGGTTCTTTGAAGATGAGGGAAATTCAGCTTTTTTGCGGAGGAGGTGAAAACATGTTTACAGAAAGATTAATAATTGGCATCTTTATTTAATAAAACATTAAATATTTGCCCTAGCAAATGTCTAAAATCTTTAATCAAATATACCTTTACTACTATCTGGTGATAAATCAGAGAATGCTTTAAGTTCTCCCTAAAATGGTGAAAAAGAGTGGAAAAGGGCAGACATGGCAGTGCTAAGAAAAGACCACAGCCAGTCTGAGAGTGAAAGAGCGTAACACCGTGAGTGTACATCACACTCTTTGTGTGGGATGGACTCACTCTTTCATGACTGTATCTGTGGTCTGAAAACAAGGCTTCACCCTAAGTTGCCACTAAAAGCACTTGTTGGCCAGACTGGAGGAGCTTTCCCGCTTATTTCACTGAGTCATACGACTGAACTGTCAAAGCAACCTAAAAACGGTGGCATGTTGACTTTTTTCCCGTAATCTTTTAAAGTGGCCTCAGACTATAGAGGATTGAAGAACCAATGCAGTTTGCTACAAAGGGTTAGAAAGTTGCTCCAGTCAGATGGAAGTAAAGCTGAGCATTTTGACCTTTATGGAAATATTTAAACAAACTTTAATTGTCATATTGTATACACAGCTTGTATAAGAAACAAAATTTCCTTTTGTACAGCTTTCATGACATTTCCATTTCTTAAAGTGGAGCAGAGATCAAATGTAAACAGTCTGGGAGAAAGAACATGGTGCAAAAATACACATTGATATGGAAGTTCAGAGCATTAAATATATATGATGCAATTATGCAGTGTTTTGGTTTGGTGTTATGAGTGTGATGCAGAGTCTGTGACATGATTTAGAGCAGAAATAACCAAGTAAAAATCAGCGGGGTCCAAGTAAAGAAAATAATCAACGGTCTGGAGACATTTTTAATTATAGTCTTTTACTTTAAATGGCATTTAACACCGAAATGCAGGTGTTTATGCATTCATGTTATACATTGAATTCTTAAAATGAAAAATATATATATATAAAAAAAATGTTTTTCCATTTTAAAATCTAAATTGTTTTGAAGGAGGAAACAATCTTTCAGTTTGGTATATAGAGAATTTCCTGACTCACTTTTTTAATTTTTATAAAACACCTGAACTGACTGTTTTTATGGCTTAATAAGAGAAGTGAGCTTTAGGTAGATCTGCAGGGCTTTAAACCTGGGTTTGAATGGCAACAAAGCCATACTAAACCACATTTAAAGGGGCTCATTTTGAGCCTGGATCAATATTTATATTCGATTATGTTCATGGTTGGGAACCCTGCTTCACAGCAGCAGGTTGAGCCAAACATACCCAAAATGTGCAGGGTCATCTTTGATCTTTTTTGTCACCAGTTTATCGCAGTTCTTCCAGCAGTCCACACTTTCTCTGCTCTCTTTTTCTCATTGTCTCCTCCTTCTTTCCCATCGCCCAGCTTGCCACAGGTTTGCCTGCTGTCTCTAAAAGTGGCTCGCAGCCTGACTTGACAGCTCATTGGCTAATTTGTATCACATGTAGCCTGGTCCAGAGTGCTCCGGAGGGCTTTACCATAAAAACAGGAGAAGCGGTACAAGTGACATTTAAATACTGTCGTCGGACAACATGTAGCAATTAATAAATGCTTTAAATCAGGTTGCTCCGGATTAGCTAGCAGGTGGGTACGGATTCGGACCCTGGTCCGCTAATCTTTGACCTCTGATTTAGAGTTTTCTCAACAGTTCAGCTGTCTGATGGCAGTGGGGATAAATCAGATGCTTCGAAGCCTCTTCCTAGAGGGCAGCAGGGAGAACAGTCTTGTGACGTTACGACTCGGGACACATGGGATGAAAAGCGATGTGTTTGGTCTAAAATCAGGATTCTTTAGAGCCAATTTATAGACACTATGGATGATTGAATATTCTTTTGAATCTAAGTAACCTATATCTTGGCACAAAATGCTCATTTTTGGGGTATAAGCATCTGTTATTGTGGTGCAGTGTGATACTCTGTTCCCCTGGTAGCAGTACCGCAAAGCGAGGGGCGATTATCAGTAAAAGGTCACGTAGAGCTACATCTTACTGAGAGAGACTGAGTTACAAACCAGCTTATTCGTGAGCTGACTTGTCTTTAGAAATGGAGATGGCAGCAGGTTGCTGATCCTCACCACTTCAGCAGACGCGAGCCTCCTTTAACTCTTCAAAAGCAAGTAATCCATTAGAACTGTTGTACAGGGTCAAAATAAGCTGCCATCAGTGAAGCTAGCTGATGTTTAGCATCAAGATTAAGAATTTAGTTTAATCTGTTGAACATTGTGACATTTTAGACATTATGGTTACTTCGTTATCTCGACGTTGATTTAATACTGAAGTTCAGCTGCTTTCTGTTCAGATTCATCTCAAAATGGAAGCCGAGGTAAATCTTATTGTCTCTCAACCTGTAATAATCACTAAAATACAGTTTTTTTTTTTAAACCTACTGCTACAGTTTAATATGTATCTAGTTTCCTGTCTTTCACACACCAAATTGATCTCCAGAGTCTGTCGTTTTAATCTTTTGTGATCATTGGCCAACAAGATGATTTATCTTTTTGAGACCAGGGTGGCCCATCACAGGCCAAGAGGCAGGTCCCGTCCCCTTTTAATTTGCTAAAGCTTTCGACTGACAAGAGGATCAGTAATGTAATATGCATGCCGTTGTGTAGGTATAGATCTACATTGAAGAACGATGAGAACGAGGAAGCAGCTCTGACAAGACTGGGTTTGGAGACGACAGTAGAGAGAAGGGAGGCTTGAGTGAAGACAATGTATGAGATATTAGCGGGAGCCTGAAATCCTTAAGAGGAAGAAAGAGTCGGGGCCTGGAGAGGGACAAAGCTCCAAACAAGAGCTTTACAGAAAGGGGGTTTCAGATGGTGCTCCCATGCTGTCAGGAAGCAACAGAGTCTGGCGCTGCTTTCTTCCATCAGTGAAGACAGAAACGGCCTTTGCTTCTTTTCACAGTCTTCTGCGTTTAAGAAGCTCTTGTCACAGCAGAGAGAGGGGGAGTGCAAGAGCTTTTCTGTCGCTGGGATTTCATTAAGATTTCAGCAATTAGCTCTGTACCAAATGTAGTTTAACAGCGTATGAAAGATTACCTTTTATCTTGCAGAATCTCTTCCAAGCGAGCGACTTCATGTATGATTAATGAATAACAGAGTTACAGAGCAGTCAGATTGTGGCATGTAAGGAGATTTTCTTACTTTAGTGGAACTTTTTGGGTCATTGAACAGCTCATACTTGCACATCAAAAACATATCATTCATTTTAGAAAGAAACTCGGATTATATAGATTCATTACAAATAGAGGCGTATTTTTAAAGTCGCTTTCAAAGTAGGGCTGTGAAATTAATTGAATTTGCAATATAATTGCAATTTAACTAAATGCAATCTTCAGTGATTTCCAGTCACTATATTTAACAAGAGTAAGAAACTTATTTTCTTGCTTCTGCCCTAGGTTGTGGTTAACTTAGGCAAACTTTATTGTCATTTTGTTGCATGCTCAAAGTGTGTTTGTCACCACACAGAAGGCTGGAGAACGTTACACCCACATGCAGACCAATGCATGGAAGTACAGTAGAAGTAACCACTTTTCACACAATGGTTACAATAAAGTCCTGTAACAATGGACGCTGAGCAAGGAGTTTTCAAAAAATGAAAGCCTTGGGTGAAAAATCTTAAAGTATGGGGATAGTGCAAAGGAAAATCCGAAGAAAAATAATTTTGATTTTTGGCAAAATCGTTCAGCAATATTTCAAAGCAGAGCTTCCATTACACCTCTGTAAACAACAAAGATATTACTGGTATGTCAAACCGCCCAAATACAGGTATTTATATAACATAGTGGGTTGGGGTTCCTTTTTTTCAATTAATCTTGCATAATTATACTTTTCTGTGAGCCATAATTGTATAAAGCCATTAAAAAAAAAAGATTCAGAATCAATATGTGTTAAAATGTCACTCATAAGGAGTCCACATAGTAGCTCAACTTTTAAAATAATTGACGATATATTTTTTTAAATTAAGTTATTTTTTAGATCTGTATTTCGTTCAATCATCCGTCCGTCCATCCTCTCCCACTTCCGATTCCATCAGAGATGCAGGGTACACCCCGGACAGGTCACCAGTCTGTCACAAGGCAACACAGTGACACGCAAAGACATACAGCCGTCTACACACACTCACAAATATATGGATAGATATATATGGAGAGAACCAACATGCAAATTCCATGCAGAAAGATTCCTGGGCCCGTATTGAACCCAGAACCTTCTTGCTGCAAAGCAGCTGTGCTACAAACTATGCCACAGTGTAGCCATATTTCAATGCTCATTACTCATCATGACTACTTTACAATACAAACATGGCTGTTTCATATCCTATCCATTTGCATTTGGTCAATTTGTAAAGACATTCAGATTCAGTTGAACAGTCTAGATCAATCCATAAAATATAATTTCAAAAAAATCTGTTTAATCATAGAAATTATCTGATGCTGTTGAATTACTTAGCTCAGTTGATTTATCTTCCTGAACAAGCATGTGGCGTCAGTGGAAAAGAACATCTTTTTAGGAGGCTGCTGCTTGCAAAACCAGCCTCATTTTGTTCTGCCCTCAGCCAGGGGTTGTAAAGATGCAAAGGAGGTAGATGGAAGAAAGCAAAACCTTAGAAACATGGAATGTCGAAATAAAGAAAACATGTTTATGTAGAACTGATGCGAGCATTAACCCAATCGGTCACTTTCTATGGGAAATTAAACTAAGAATACAATCCATGGTCTGAGTAATCAATGGGTTTATCTAGAAATGAGACACTGTTAAACAAAAGTTCTGAATAAGGGATAATTTCTGTAATTAACAAAAAACTAAATGAAATCAGAGTTTAACAGTGGACAATGATTGGTGATTAATCCATCCAGTAAATGTAAAGTAAAACACTTCTCACATAGTAGGAAGTGTGTTTCAGTAGGATGGGAAATGTGAGGGAACAATGTTTAATGTGCAAAGAATAATATTGAACCTGGAGTACCTTTTGGGAAGTAAAAGCTGAGGGAGAATGTTGAGTGAACTTCAGCAGTAGTAGAAGGAGATAATGTCAAAATGAGGGAAAATGGCCAATATATTAAGCAGCATAGCACATTTGCTTTCACTACTTTTGTCCTCAAAGAGCCCTGTGGCCTCTGCTTTTTAAAATAAATGCATGATTGGATAAAAAACACAGAAGGAATAGATATTAAAGATGAATAAATATATTTCATAGACTTGTGAAAATGACTACATGGTCCACCTCCTGGCTGTAGGGATTGTCTCTCTTGTTTAATAGCTTCTTTTACTCTTCCTTCCAACCTTTTGTCTTATTCATCCAGAATGTGAACGCCACCGTCCCTTCAAGGCTCTTTGCCCTCGAGATGCTTTCCTGTACTGTAGCTTTTTAGTTTCACTAATTTGCACTCCTCGTAACTAAAACATGAATCATGCCTCTCTGCTTTGTTTTGGATGATCTTTCCTTTATTTCCTGTTATTTTTTTTTTATTTTTAAACCTACCCAAACCTGACAATTGACACCAAAACAATTTTTTTTTCATCTCAGCATTTTATTGTCATTAAACTGTCACAGGTACAGTGCAACAAAATTCACTCTCTGCATTTAACACATTACCTTGGAGAGCAGTATGTTGCCATCGTAGGACACCAGGGACCCAGAGTCGCAGTCTTCCAGCTTTTATTTTCATTACATTATCACAAGTAGTCTGTGGGAGTGTATTTCGAACTCACAACCTCAGGATTCCAAGCTGTATGCCGTAACCACTAGGCCACCACTCCTCCATTTTAGTTAAGAACTTAATCATAAATCCACCTCCTCTTAACAGCATGTATTAAGTGCAGGCAGATGATATCCTAAAGCTACGGCTTCTGCTGTTAAAACTAGGAACATTGGTGCCTTAAGGCTAATTTATGCTTCTGAGGCATAGCCTCTGCAACCGTCACATCTGCCGTCCGGGCAGATGTTCTGCAACCGTCGTTGCACACCTAAAAGAAATCCTGACTATGCGTCGGACAGTCTCAAACAAGTGCCGACCTCAAGCGGAAGTGGGCAGAGTGCCTTTCTGACTGTCTGTGTGGTCGTCCTTCTCGATTCGGTGCCGGGGTGCGCCATTTTTAAAAACCCAGGAACAACTACAATGGACAACTATGAAGTTCTCGTGACCATCCGCCAAAGTTCTCGCGAGTTCTCTCGAATATGCTCCCCCTGGTTCACCACCAGACCCAAGCGACATTTGATGTGTGCGGTTGCAGAAGTCTAATCTGCCCTTTTAAGGTGTAAAAAACAAGGGGACATTTGTTGCAGCATGTAACGGTCGCTTAAACCTTTTACATTATATTTGTAGATAACCGTCGTGTAAACTAAAGCATTTCATTTCCTTTTATGGGGTTCTGATAATACGTATAATAAATTAGATTATTTAAGCTTAAAAGAAACAAATGTGCAGACTAGGATTTCCGAATCTATTCTGGAGAGCCAAGTCTTTGATTTTATGTCCTCTAGTTAACCCTGATGGACGGTACTGTTGGTCAATGAATATTAACACCATAAAAGCGAGTTTTCAAATTAAAACCTTTGCCCATCTTATAAATTCTCTAAAAGTGGTGATATTTTTCAAATGGTGTTTTCTACACTATAGCTATGTTTATTGTATTAAACTTGTTTATACCAATGCAGTGGAAAAACTTGTCCTTACCACATCATGTTTTCATCAAAAACAGCAATTATTGATGAAAGGGTTGGACCAGACCTGTTTTTTTATTTTTTTCATTTTACTTTTTTATCTGAATGTATTTTGTTTGTACTGAATCTCTAATTGGCACTAATGGATTAGTAAGGAAAGGGCTTTGAAAAGATGGCAGGCCAAGAGCAGAATAAGAGAATATTCTTATTCTTATATAAACATAAGAAATATTATAGAACAGTTAATGTGAGTTAGTTACTTTTAATACAGGGATTTCACATCCCTAAACACAAGCTTTTTATTTTTTTTCTTAACGAAGATACTTAGTACTTTGAGAAGCTTTCATAAAATGCCACAAACTTGCTTTTTTTTTCTCCACAATATGTTTTTTATTGCTTACTTAAGTAGACCAACTAGTGCCTGCCAAAAGCATATTTGTGAAATATGCAATGTTTTAGTCAGTTTTATGTCATAAGCATTTTTCCTTTGACTTTTTTATGTTATTATATAAAAAGAAGTTAGACCCCCTCAGCACAGCTATAAAATAGGTTTTGCAGTTTGCATAAAATTAATCTAAAACAGTTGGTTGATATGTAGGAGATGCCAGAAATGTAATGGCAGAATATCCAGAATGTTAGAACATTATTGTGCATCATGCTGTCGTGCCAACAGTCTACAGTGTTTGCCAGATTACCGAAATCAATCAGCGTGCTCTCTTTGTTGGATTTTGCATGGTGTTATTGGCAGAAAATAGGTTGGTATAAATAATCTAAGTAAGCTAAACAGACTGTTCATGTAGAGCATTCGGAGAAGGAACATTATTATAGAGGACCACACTTTGTGCAATCCTTCAGAACAGAGAACACTCCACAGGAAATCTCTTTTAAATGGTAATATGCTGCTCATTACACAAATACATGAACACTGAGCTAATGCTCTTTGACTCTTTGTGGTATTTGTGTATATGCAGTGATGCAGACACACTGGATAGGAAGGTGGAGCACCCAGGGATAGAAGCAAGGGAGATGGAAACATGTTGTCAGTCAGCTGTGATGAAATGCCTGCAGGGTTGTAACACCACACACAAACACAGGGCACGGACTCATGAGGCGAGCTGCCACGAATGCAAACAGAGAATGGACAGATGGTGATGCCTTATATATGGACTTTCACCCTGCCTCAATAAATTGGGTGAAAGTAGACTTCTTTTTTTTCAGGTGGAATGATGTGCACTGTAATTTTCTGTAGAACAGCTCTTATACTGATGTAATGGGTGAGGTTGTAGCAATAACTAAATCCAACAGAAGGTTATACATCTATGGGTCTTAAATACATTAGGGCAATTACAGTCATAAATACAAAAGGACATTTAATATGAGGTGGCAAAAATTTGTTGAGATTAAACAGTAAAGATTGAGGAACATAAAATTAATGGAGAAAATATTTTGACTAAATAACAGCTTCACTGAAGTACTATCAAATAGGGGAAACAATAATAACCTTAGGTAAGATAAAACTTGTCTTAATGAGTCAAAAATTTGACACAACATGAGAGAAGTAAGTTGGATGAACAAAAACAGAGAAAAATGGCAAAAACCATAAAATTCTGAGAAATGAGCCATTTTAGTTTCATTGCAGTTTGCAAGTTGAAGATTTAGACTAACCACTGAGTGCTCTAGATGACAATTAGGAGAGTTTTAAATAGTAAACTTTGTGTTTAAACTCAGTCTATTTTCGAATAAAACCTTCCCCTGACACATCTGCATATTGGGAAGCTTCAAACTCGCAGCTCCTTCATATAGCCTTTGTTTGACTCAAAGCAGGCTTCTAAAATGCATGAGCCCAAAAACTCTTTATCTTAAAGTACTCACACAACTACTTTAAACTACTACAAAGCAAAGATTTGCTTTGTATACACAGAGTGTATACAAAATGACAATAAAGTTGTCTAAGTACTTATGTAGACAGGATGGGATGAAAGGCACTTGGTACAATCACTTCTAAATTTTAACTAGAGCTGAAACAGTCGGATTATTCGTGATGAATCGATTATTGTAATAATCACCAACTAATTTAGTAATCTATTATTCTTTAACTGGAATATAGAGACTCTAAAACATGCTCATAGATGTTGGAGCAACCTACTTAGAGGAGAAAATATATTAATAGTTTGCATTTAAGATTTAAAAACATTTCCGTCTGTCAATATGCTCTATACAGAACTCCTCAAGTGGAAAAGTTTTAGTTTCACCTAGTTTAACTAAGGTAAGTAACTTACTAAGGTACAACCCTAATTTTAACCCTTCTGCATAGCAGGCCTTTTCTGATACAAAACACTTTATGCACTTTAATGTGACTGCAGGCTTTTTAGATGAGTTAGGAAAGTAGAGGAAATAAATAATCTTGTTTACCTGGACTCAAACCAGCAGAAGCAGAGGAATAAAAACAGCAGAGTTCCGAACAGTCCTTCTCAACAGGAACCAGAGATCAGACTCTGCAAGCTAGAATTATCTCTTTATTTTGACATAAAAGGAAACCTAGATGAATTTGCAGGATTTGCTCCTCTTGAAAGAGCATATAATGACAGTAGACATTCGTTTGCATCGTGTTACTGACTGTACATCAATTGCTCATATCCAGCATGCATGGACGGACTGTGGAGAGGAAAAACACCCTTATACCAGGAAGAGACCTCCAGCAGAGATGGGTTTAGAGTTTTCAACCTTTTCTCTGACATCCCTAGCTGTCGCTTATAACTATAAAGTTGCCCACAATCTTTGCATCATAGACTATTAGCACAGCCCACCTCATAGTGTTTAATAACATACATTATTCCGTGACATGTACTGTGTGAAATGTGCAAATGTTAGCACCTTTATATGTTTTGAGTTTTATAATTGAGATCTTTATCTGCCCGATACATTTGTGTAGCTTTTGTTTTGGTAGTTGTTTTCTGGCACGCTTTAGTCCTAGTTTGGCCAGTGTCATTCATCTGCTTGTCTATTGCGTAGTGAAGTCCGTGTGGCACGGGTTTGTTCGGATTCACCAAAACAGTCTGTAGCTCCTTTCCTACTGTGGATCGAGTTCATGCTGTCAAACTTGCAAAAGGGGGATGGATAGAAGTTGGAACAGAAAATTAGAAGCTTCAATTTCAGGTATTCAGATTGAGCCCTATGTCCTCCAGCAGCCTAAACCTATAGCAGCATATCTATAGCGATAGCTTGGGATAACCTGAGGTTAAAACAGGTAGTTGGTTCCAGAGGAGCAGAGCCTGATAACTTCATGATTATAAATTCTAGGAACCACTGGTAAACCTGCAGATTGACAGTGAAATGCTCTGTTAGGAACTGTCAGATCTTTGATATAAGCTGCAGCTTAGTTATTTAGGGCTTTTTATGTGAGAAGGATGATTTTAAATTCTATTCTGGGATTAGCAGAAAGCCAATAAAGGGAGGCGGCAAAAAATAGGAGAAATATGATCTTTCTCTTTCATTTTCATCCTAACTCTGGCTGCTGTGTTTTGGATCAGCTGAAGGCTTTTAATTACAGTTTACGCACTTCCTGATAGAAAAGGATGACAAAAGACCAGCCGTGAAGTGAAAAAAAAAACAAAAAAAACATGAATTAGTAGTGAGTGATTTAATAAGATATAATTCAACCAATTTCTTTCAATTCTCTACACGGTTTTCACCTAATTCTTTTCTCTGTTTCTTTTTGCTTCTGTCTGTGTTTGTATGTCTATAGATCAAGGCCTTTTCTTGTAATGAATATTGGTCAGTTGGTGGTTAACTCGGATTGGCTTTTTTCTTCCTCCATGGTCCGGCCTCTCTTTGTCATGTCCTCTGTTCTGAGTCTCCCTCTGATTAACGTCTGTTATTAGCTTTAATGAGCTGCTTAGTGTTTGCCCAAGCTCAGCTGCTGACATCTAGCAGGAACACTGTCTTTTGTGATTAATTCCTTCTCAGTTTTTTCTTACTATAATTTCTTCTACTTTAATCATTGTGCCAGATTATCATCGCAGTGTGGCTGGTATTTTCCCCAAGACAGTTAAGAGATTAGTTCTTCAATATTCTCCGACTTTGTCTCTCTCTATTGTCTTGAGAAATGCCCCAATATCCACTCCTCTATTTGGTTTAGAACACAATCACCATGTTTCTGGGGTACGTAATAGCATCGGACTGGCAGAAATTAAATCAGCGCTGTGGTTGTGACCCTCTGCGTCTATCTCCCTCCAGCTTTTAGCATAGAAACTTTTCATTCTCCAGAAATATGTTCCTTGGCATTTGATGACTGCCACTTTACATTTACTCGCTGGCTTTGTCACCTTAAAGAGGTAACACACAGCATCTTATCTGTAATTTGAACAGTGGAAAGTCATTATAAAACATGATAGAAATATTTCATTTCTATTTGTTTAGTTCAGTGAAGGTTGTTCTCATCTCGCTCACAGAAATAGTTTTTTGCTCTGCGTCTATCTTGGACATTACCTTTTATGGATGAGTTGATTCTTTTTGAGCGTTGCTTTGTTTGTCCTATGAATACTAATATATGACACCAGAGTAAAATTACCTTTTTTCAGTTTATTTTACCCCTTGAGTGGATAATTTAGCTCTGTCCTCCTTAAACTGCTGCATGTAACATAACTATGCCTCATATAGATTATAAATGTAAGTTGGCTTTAAAATATGTAGAGATTTTGACATAGTTGCTTGTATTAAACTGCGTAAAGCTACAACTTGTTAGTTTCAGCTTTTTTTCCAGTGTTATGTGGAACTAGTGGACTTTATTTGTATAAAGTAAGAAAGAAGAGAGAGAAGAACATGCAGCAAGTATCTATGGTTCGGGATTCAAACACATGATGGTTGCATCAAGAAAAAGCCTCAATTTTATGGGCCCCATGCTCAATCCTTGCACCAAAGTTGTGCCCAGAGTGGCCAGTTTCTAAGAAGGTCGTGCTTACAATGTTTTTTTATGCCATCAGAACTTTTTTTGTCAGATTAAACTTTTAGTTTTCCTTTTATTTCTTTGAATATAAAATATACCATTGAGTTTTCTTGGAATCATAAGCAAAAGGCGCCAAGGAAACAAAAAACCTCCCATCACTGAAAAGTAAATGTATTTTACTAGGCCTGTGCCTTTCTTTGCATTAATCAATAATTTCTCCACTATTACAAAGAATGTATAATGCTGTTGGATGAAAGGATTATTCTTTCTATATCACACTATTCTTGTCAAGGATAAGAATTTGTGGTATTTTTTAAAAGACATGCTGCAAAGTGCTAATGGCCAGGCCAGAAACACTACTGTCATTGTTTTACAAAGGCATATATGAGTCTTAAAATCAATGGCTTTGCTTTCATCTGCATCCAGACTGTTCTTAATACCATAGTATTACCAAAGATTCTCACATCTCTCAAGAAAAAAAAGCAACAGAGACCCTAAATGATCCCAAGAAACAGTTCTGTCAAAAAGTGATTTATCCTCTATGAATCATCTCAGAGGCTATTTAATATTTTTAGATTAACTTAATTACTTGACTATAAAAAGCCATAAATTGAAGCCCTAGCAAGAAGCTTCAGATCGAAAAGGAAAAAAATAGTTTTATCATCCTGTCAACAGCGAGACGCGTTCCGCTTGACCTGATGCAATTGGTGGCAATTGAAACGCTCATCTCACCTCGCCGGCTCCCTGTTGGCGTGCGGTGTTTTAGATTGCATCAGAACCATGTGCGGAGACATGCACCCGCGTTCGAAAACAGAATTACATTTTAATGTGCGCCGACGCAGACATGTAGAGCATTTCTATAACAAATGCACTGCGTGTTCTCTCTTCATGTCTGCCACCTACGTGTGTTAATGTGTCTGGTGGCGCTAATAATGCCTGCTTATTACTGTTCCCCTAATGCTTTATCTCCTTAACTAAGCCTGCAGTTTACATACACTAACGGTTTAATGGACTGATCTTTCACTTACATTGCAGGAAACGTTCCCTCAGTTTCTAAATGTGCTGCACATTAAACAGAAAGAATTGACTTTTGTAAATTAAGAACTTTTTTCTCCATAAAAATGCACCATGCACCTTTGATATAATGATAATATACAGTATATTTTTAGCTAAATCTATTTATGCTTGTATAGAACATTACTCTTATGTATCCCTGTCACAATGATGAGGAAATTAGGTCTATGGACTAAAATAAGGACTCAAATAAATGAGCAGTTGTCAGGCCTTTGGTTTTATGAATGTTTTTAAAGCATTAATTAAAATCCAGTTGGTGATAAAAGCACCTGTTCATGTAAGCAGAACAGTGCATGACTCACCTTTTCACTAAGTGCACCTCAGTGACATCCAGCATTCCAGTTCACAAAGAATATCTAAGAAAAGAGAAGCAGCAGAGAATCGCAAAGGAGAAGAAAAGTCAGCCGCTCTTAAACGCACAGATATTGAGAACTGATACTTGGACGCTTATAGAGTTATTTCCTGTGCCGTATGCAGACAAAAGCAATAATAATCTCTAGCAGAATTGGTTTGTTTTTTAAATGTTTAAAAAAATAAATAAAAACAAAGTAAAAAATAAAGTATTTTCATATGACTTAGCTAGTTTTAAGTTTTAAAAAATTAAGCCTTTATTGGCCTTTTAGCTTTACTTTGGGAGGGAAATGAAAAATTATCTTCATACATTTTGATTTCCAATTTTTATTTTCTCATTGTCGTATGAATCATGCACTGAACACTGTTTTTCTTTAAACTTAATAATAATATTTCAGCTCTAACATATTATTGTGGGGTATTTCTATATTATCGATCACTATTTCTTTAATTATGAAAATGCTAGGAATTTAGCTTTTATAATCCCAAATCAGGTTTTACATATAAAGAGTTCTGAGGGTTCACTTCTTTAGTCTGACCTGTTGGTTTCAACACGTGAGAATTTTCTTTTACCAATTCTATATTTCTACCCCACTTGGGACAAGTGTGTAAGAAAATGGATGGATGGATGAATTCTATATTTCTGTTTGGGTGCCTTAGTTTAACGTAAGCATGGATATTTAAAAAAATATGCATTAATATATTTCTTTTAATGTTTTTTTTATTGCGAGCAACTAGAATGTCTATAACTCATATTAACTTTAATTTAGTCTAATTCATGAAGACTTTATTGACAAAGTGACTTTAAATCGTGTCTGAACTCTTGTAATGGATTCTTCAGTGAGTTAGTTGCTAATAGCTGTGGGCAGAAAGGATCTTCTGTAGCGGTCTGTGTTACAGCGTATCTGGAGAAGCCTCTGACTGAAGAAAAATGTTCTCCAGAGGTTCTAGTGGAGTTCCCAGAATAGAACCAGCCCTTTTGCCATATTTATGTCAATGCCGCTTCCTCAACAGAGGTTTTCACCAGAGATCACTTTCTCCACAACAAATGTCTTGAAGATGTGATGCTCTCTGTTACTCTAGGATTTAAGCTAGGACCTAATGAGATTTCCGCGATTATGCCCTAAAGCAAATGTTCTGTGTTGCCAGATAGCGTCAACATTTCCAGCCCAAGAGTGAAGCTTCATAAGATTAAGTAATGATTTCTTTAGTGAATGTTGCATCGATGCTGTGAGATCCATTGAAATCAAATCTTTCAGTGTATCCCATAAAGCCTGGATTAGCTGGGGTTCAAAGTATGGATGCAACGGTATTGAATCTGGAGGTTTTTTATTGGTTTGATGAGGCCAGATGTACAACATTGCATCAGTAATGTTAAAAACAATGTTACACTGTAGCATATGTGGCAAACCTTTTCAGTCATATTTTTTCCCTCATATGTGTTTAGAAAAAGTCAGTTAATGGTAGGAAAATCTAAACTTTGAGAAAACTCATTCTTGGAGACACGTTCTAAGCAAAGCTTTTTAGCTATCTACAAAGTACATTGTATGACTACATGTCATTCATTTTAGCCTTTTCTGTAAAATCCTTGAACATTGATTAATCTGCTGAGTCTCTACGTTTAAAATCTGGAGAAGAATTTCTGAAATATTTATTAGAATTAGCTGGCGAAATAACCACCTTGTTGCCTCCAAACTTCTAAAAGCAGACAACAGGAATGCTTTTCTGCAACTAACAAGCACAGTCTTACAGATTAATTACCATTTTATATAAGGCTCCCAAGAGTCCAAATATCCGTAACATAAATATCAAGCAAGAGCCACTTGTTAATCCATTTAGAGTCAAACATTTTACAAACCTGACTTGGTCCCTCTTAGCGAGAAATGGCTTTGGGATTGCTGCCATGTTCGCCAGCTTTTTCAGTGGTTATCAATTACAAGACCCACCAGGAACAGTCCTATTGCTCCAGCTATGATGTTTAAGATCGATCGTTCTTCTCTCTACTTTCCCTGTTACCGCTCTGCAATTAGGCTGCTTTAAGGGGGGGAGAACACTTGTTAAAAAATATATTTTTTTAAAATCCAGCTGTCTTTCTCACTGCCATTACCATGGTTACGCAAGAGTAGATTATGTCACCAGCTGTGCACATGTTGACTCACTCTTTCACAGACGTCTGTGTTTTACAAATGAGCTTCCATGAGGGTTTGTGATGAGACTTTGCGCTACGTCCAAAGACAAAATACTGTGCTGGAAATTAAAGACTTTAAGCTCCCTCGTCTTACCTCGGGGCTTGTGGGTTGTTTTGTGTCTGCTCATGGGCTGATAGGGTATTAATAGCTGTATTCCATTCGATGTCGAGGAGTTACGTTATCTAACAAACAGCTTTGGGACATGCTGGATGATGTATAGACACACCGCTTATAGAGTAGATAGTAGGGGATAGGAACATTGCTGGCTTTGTTATTTTTTTCTTAGCACCCTGAAGTGCTTCTTATCATTGGTGAGACTGAAGGTCGATGTTTACATTGAACACTGAAAGCATGGCTCTTAGGGGGACAGGGTCTCTTCAAAGCACTATACAATAAAGACACTGGAAGGTTTCTTGTGTGCTTGCACTTTAAATAAAACAGGCAGGCATTGGATGATTGTTTTTAGCCAGGTTAAACCTGCTCTGGTTAAGAACTCCAGTTTTTCACAGCTAATACCTTGTGCATATTGATTATGTCACATTAACC
Organism: Cyprinodon tularosa; assembly: GCF_016077235.1. Taxonomy (NCBI): domain Eukaryota; kingdom Metazoa; phylum Chordata; class Actinopteri; order Cyprinodontiformes; family Cyprinodontidae; genus Cyprinodon; species Cyprinodon tularosa. The sequence goes on from NW_024039696.1 coordinate 642,997, forward strand.
ACCTCTTTTGTCTTCAAAGCCCCCTCCGGTGCATTCTGAATTTCCTCCAGATGACAATCTAGGTGTACGAGTTAGCTGTTCGATTGGACTCTTAGTCACTAACACTGCAGACACGAGTCTGTCTTGCTCTAAGTGTTCATACCTCCTCAACTGAACCATCCATGTCTGGTTACATGTGTGACCTTTACCAACTGAAGCTGGCATTGAGAAGCCACATGAGGTGTGAAGCTGAAAGAAGCAGGCTGGATGTAGAGCAATGAACTTATGTTTTGTGTCCAATCACTCCCATTCGGTCAGGTTGTACCTCCGATTGCTTCTGACTTCCATTTTGATTTTTAAAAAAACATTTGGGTAAATTTGTCCTAACCAGGTTTTTCCTGTATTTATTGGGAAGTTATTCTTAACTTTTTATTTCAAGTGGCATTAAAAAGTCCTGAATTGAACTGTCCTTGCTGTAGGAACCCTGTATCTTGATAAACGGTGCACTTATTGTGGCAGGATCTAAGAAGTACAAAAAATCAGAATGTGAAACAGATGGAGCTTGTTTGAGCAGCAACTACAGCTTTGTCTCCTCCATTTTCCTTTCAATGAGGGGGTCCTAAGATGGACCCTCTATTGAGCCATTGTTTTAGGAGAAAAACCTGGATTGGGGCTAAACTGATCAGATCCAAGCGATATATCTTTGGCTTGGTCCTATATGTACAGCAACAGTTTATCTTGGAAAGGTGTCTTTTAATGCTGTTATGTCTTTTAGTGGTTTTGCAGCCATCAGCGAGGTGTTGCTTTGCTTATTGGCTCAGGTCTAGAAGTAGCAGGTTGACTTCAACCCTCTTTAACACGTCTTGCCTTTTAAATTCCTGCAGAAGCACCCAAAAAAATACCAAAACCCCGACTTGAAAGGTTTTACAAAGGGAACTACTGTATTTCCAGTTGAAACAGGATTTTCAATCTATCTCCAAAACACGTTGTAATTAAACATAAAGACCAAGATAGGAGATGGAAAACAATTAGCTTTTCTTTCACCTCCAGTTGTCTCTGTTCATAGCCTCACACCTCATGTCACACGCTACTATAAATTGGTTCTCAGCTTTTCGATTTTTGAATGGGTGTGTTTTTTCTCTTTGTGTCATCAGCTTTGCCATGTTGACTCTCTGCATAATTATCCAACAGTATAAGTGCCACCTCTCTGCAAAATGTTCACTTCTCATTAACAAGGTAACGGTGTTATCAGGCTAATTGTGCCACTGAGAGGAAATCACATTTTGTTGCTGCAGCCTGAGTTTACAGACGTCTGAAATATTACAGATGTCGCCGGGAGCTAACACACGTAGCCATCTTTTTATTTTTTTATCTTTTGTTTTAATTTTTTGGTGTCAAGCCCTAAGCTGTGCCAGTGGGGTGTCATTCTGCCAAGTGAAAAGTAGATTGTGTCATGTTTGGATTTAGCACCTGAACTGTAAGCCATTAGAATCATTCGATTTAACTAGAATCTATGCCGTAATTTAAAACGATGGCTGCATTATTACACATTAAGTCTCGTTAAAGCTGATCGGGTACCATCTCTCTGCGGAAGTTGGCAGCCCAGTTTGGCTCCCGATTAATCTGCACCAACAGAAGGTTGTCAGATCTGAGTGTTTTTCATTTCTTTATTTATTTATTTTAATCACCCGTTGTTTTCGCAGCAGCTCGCTCGTCACACACTTTATGATTACATCAGGCTAAACTACCTCGTTCATCATTTTACATCACCTTACCTCGTGGCCCTGTAGTTGTAAAAGGGCAGATGGCGGCGTTTGGCGCGAATGCGTGCGCTGTGTGTATCTATGCACGTCTGTGTATGTCGGTCTCTGGAGGTGTAACCCAGCGCTGCAAGCCAAGCTGTGCCAAGTACTCACAGCTGGCTGCGACCAAGCAGTTGGTCCCTTTGGACAAGTTGCCCCCTGCGCCAGGACAAACAGGAAAGGAGCCCTAGGGCCTGGCGGGAAACAGGCTCAGTGGCCAGTAGGAAGAGAAGTGAGGAAGAGGATATGGAGAACAGCTTGGCAGTGCAGACTGGCGTCAGAGATGTCACATGGTTGAGAGAACAATAGAGGAGAATGTTGATGTTGAAAATGATTAGTAGAGAAAGATTTTACCATTTGGACATGTGAACAATGCCTTCATAGTAATTGATATTTTTATTTATAAAAGAGGCATAAGTCTCAAAGAATAAATGTTTGCAGCAAGGCTAAAATGATAATCCAGAATAAATGTAGCTAATTGATTATTGAAATAACCTTGAATTAACTTGGTCATCTAAGCAAGTATAAACAGTCTTAAATAGGCCATTTGCTCAAAGAAAAAACAATCGTTGAGTAATTGAGCCAAAACTGTACAAAAAATATAAACAATTCTATGCGAGATGAAAATTTGTCATTGACTTTAGAACAGCTTGAGTGGGAGCTCTATATGCAGTGGTCTAAGCTTCACCTGGTTTAAGGAAAACAAAAAGAAATTGATACCTCATCGTTTGAAAAGAAATGAGTCAACAAATCAATCAATTAGTAGATGCATTTGTTTTTGTGTCAATTATTTTTACATTGTTCTATTTATTTATTTTTTTAATAAAATAAAATCTTTTTTTTAAAGATTCATTTAATGTGACCAACAAATATTTTAATCAAGTAAAGTTATTTTTCGTTACATATATTCAGCTGTGAAAGAAATTCATTGGAATACAATTTTTCTTTTAACCCCCAGTATTTCCATAAATGTTGCTCTTAGTCAAGATATGCCAACAAGCATAGACCAGCTTTTTTAAACTGTCCCGTAACTACAGTAGGTCTTGGTTGGTATACAACACTATGGCATTTATTTAAGTCCTGCAGCTGTACAGTCTTATTATTACTCATGACAGTTTTTTTTTATCATGATTATTTTTTATACTTAGCATAGAGCAAATGGTAGCTTTAGAAAAAGGTCTCCGAGATGATGGGCCCTTATGAGGTCATGTTCAAACCAGTATCCACATGCTGTCTAGCCAAGTTAGACTAAAATGGACAGGCATAACAGTGACTCTTCCCACCTGGTATGAAAATCCCTCCTAGGCCAGACGGTTGTTTGAATTCTCCTGTCTCTGGAAGTGCTATACAAAGTAATTTACTTGAGAACGTTCCTTGACCTCTGTTTAGAGACTGAAACAGGAGTGGATTTTCACTCCGGTCCCGTCCCACTCCCACAGAAAAAAATTGTGTCCCGTCCTGATCCCGGGCCAGAGTAGAAATCAAAATCCTGTCCCGTCCAACTCCTGGTGAAATTACTCCCACTCCCCATTTAGAATGACTCCCGCTCCTGCACCACTCCCATTCTTGTTGTCTTCAATAAGATTTATGCCAATACATTGAATCTGAATTTCTATGAAGGGTCAGTTAAGTTCCTGTTTCTAACTGTAGTAAAGGTCAGTTAAAGTAAAAGGAATAATAATTATAAATGGTTTTTGGGTCGTGTAGTTTTTTTGACTCACATTATAGTGTAGGCTTCAAGGAAAAAAACTACCAAATGGCGGTGCCAGTACTGGATTTTTTTTTCTTTCCATTTATTTATTTTTTTTGGCATCGATCCTAGTTTTTTTAGTTACTATTGGTTTGCTCCCGCTCCCATCTGCTCCCGTTAATGTTTAATCCTGTACCGTCCCAATCACGTGATCGTTACTAATAGGGGTGTAAATAATAATCGTTTTGTATCGATGCATCGATCCAAAAGCCGACGATCCGATGCATCGACACGTCCGCAAGATAATCGATTAATGTTTTTTTTCTTCCCTCCGGTCTATTTTTATCCATTTACTCCTGGGCGTAATTCTCCCTCCCGTGCTGCGGTGCCGCTAAACCTATTTTGCCCTCCTACCGCGCTTCCTGGTTATACTCTTACAGCAGTTTGTTGCAGCAAGCTTGACACAGACATTTTTAAATTATGCTCAGTATTGAAGCGTGGTCTGGGCTACACGCTGTGGGTCTAGATACGGCCGAGGCGATGAGGAAGTGGGGGCGAGTTTAGTCCGACGACGGAGGGACAATGGGGCAAAAAGAGCGGAGATTCAGCTGGAAAAAGGCTCCCAGCGTTCTCGCGCACCTCGCTCTTCTAGCGGGTCAAACTTCACGAGTTGTTTTCCGCAATTTCGGTCATAAAAACAAAACAAGCCGGCCTCCTGTCTGGTGCACTGTTTGCGGTCAGCTACAATCTGGGAGAGGAGCAGCGGAGCGTCTCTCAAGGGGCGGTGACGCAACACTCTGGAGCCTTCTTCTTCTTCTTTTTTTTTAATGGCGGTTGGCAAACAACTTATAGGTGCATTACCGCCACCTTCCAGAATGGAGTATGGACCAGACAAACTATTATATTCTCCCTAAAATACCCGTTCTTCTTAGAAATTAAAAATACTACCAAAACTACATCCCCAGATGACCTTTGAAACAATTCCCTTATATCTAGTTTATTTTTATTCCTGTCTAACTCTCTACACAACATCTCTCTTTCCTAAATATATATTTATTACATTCCTAAAAAATATGTTGGACAGTTTCTCTGGAGCCGAGGTATTGCATTGAACTCATTACACTGATATTGTGCAGTATTTTTGCAGTATTTTTTGATGCAACTTTTCTACTTCTGTTATTTGCTGTTGTTTCTAAAGAAAATGCATAATGATATTACAGCTTTCATTGATTTATTTCAAACTTGAAACTTTGTTTAGCCTGTAAGGTGTAAAAAAAAAAAATTAATCGAATCGAATCGTGGTGTATTCTTAAGTATCGAAAATAATCGAATCGTTGGGTCAGGAAATCGATACTGAATCAAATCGCCATGATGGATGTGATTTACACCCCTAGTTACTAATACTGACTCCCATCCCACGGGAATCCCGTGACCCGTGGGATTCCCGAAAAAATGTCAGTCTCTACCTCTGTTGCCATGTTCCTGTTTTATATGTGCAATGCTTTGTTGCAGCCGTTGTTTTTAAAGCACTCTATAGATGATAAAATCTAGTTATAGTAGAAACAAAACAGGGATGTGGGAATTCCCATTTTATAACAATTTAAGAATAAAAACAATTCAAGAGGTGGGCGAAACTTTCCTTTATATTGTAGATTGATAGATCCACATGAGATAGGGTCGTAATAAATGCTGACTGAGATTCATTTGAGTGTAAATTTTCACAACTTATTTGATTTTGGGTCTTAGCCGATGCGTAGAGGTGAATAACAGCAGCAGTCCCCCCCCCCCCCCCCCCCAAAAAAAGATATTTGACATACCTCTTTAATTAGACGCTACTTCAGTGACAGACTGCTGCATCCTAGATGCATCAGGGAGCGTCATCACAGATCCTTCCTGCCAGCCTTACTGTAAAAATTTCCATAGCTGTTGATTGATTATTTATTCTCCATGGGCACGGTATTTAAATTGTAAAAACACTTTACAGTACAGTATTTTATTTGCCGTTAGTCTTTTTTTGTTAAAAAAGGTTCCTTTCCATTGCTTGATGTGCCATCTTGGTTTGCAGGATGTGCCAAACAAGCTATTTCCCCCTCTATCCATATTAATATTGGTATCTGCTCGCTCAGGACTTTGGATCTGCCTCGATGGATCTGCAGTATATTATTTGGCTAAAGATAATTAAGGAGCTCACACAGAACTCAAGCTGCAGAAACTCCTATCCACTGACATGAAGCTCATTCAGGCTTGAACTGCCAAAAATTCCCCCGGCTCATTTGTTAAGCATTCCCTCAGAGATGGCGTCCCAGGCATGTATTGTCAGCTGAGCTGTTCTGTGAAGGCAGACCACCAGAAATAATCACCTAGAGAATTTCTTGTTGAAGTTTCTGCTTAGGGCCTGGGTCCTTGGAAATTAATTAGTTTCTTCTTTTGATGGAGGGTCAGCTGTTAGTTGGTTCCAGGGTTGCTACACAGTTTGGTGTTGGGTGCAATTAGATTTCAGTATCTTTCAGGTCTGGCAGCAGGGATAAAAACATTTCCAGGTTTTTCTTCCTTTATCTATCTTCCTTCCTGTCCATCTTTCCTTTCTTTTGAACATATTTTTCTTCCTCCGTAGTTTCTTTCTTTTCTTCCTTGTGTCACTTCTTCTTTCCTATGGTCCTTCCCTATCTTCATGATTTGTTCTTTCCTTTTTTACTTTATTCATCCTGACTTATCTTTCCTTGTATCACCTCTCTCTTCTATTCTTTATTATTCCTTCATTGTTTAGGTTGTTTTTTTTAGTTCCCAAAATAAATAAACTGGCAAATGTTTTTTTTCCTCACCGATACTATGTATGATCCATGTGTTGCGAAGCGCTAAAGTTTACTATATGGTGCCTACTTTATTTCCCATACATGTCAGCCTGATTTTCTGACTTATTTTTCTGTGAAAAAGTACTCAGAGAAAACTGTCAGTCGATAAAAATGACTCTTCACCTCAGCTCTGAAGCATGAATCTGTTTTTTATCTATATATGTACGCCGGGTTAAATTCCCTTTATGATCACAGGGGGCAGTGTTGCCTTGTAATCAACCCAGCCTGCCTAGAGCTTAGTCACTCTTGTTTCGCAGCCTCTCCTCCTCTAAAGTCCTTCCTCTTGTGTGTCCTTGTTATTGTGATGAGCTGTGCCTAATTCCAGAGCAACCACCGGACACTTGGAAGCCGTCCCTTCTAATCTGCTGCCGAGTCAAGGCCGAGGTTTGGGAATCTGCCCGACAGCGAGGCCGTAGGCTCGACAAAGACTGATTTGAGACTCTGGGACTCTCAGGGTCTCCCAAAACACCCGAGCAGTGGCTCTCTCTCACCGCCCTGTTAATCAGCGATGACACCACACGAATTGCCAGACAGTCTGTTCGCAATTAATCTTTTCAACTGCAGATTTAATGCCATCAATGGAGTTTGGAGTTGCTGTGTCCCACGTAGGGGCCTGCGTTTATGTGGTGTCATTGTCTTCCTGATGACTATAGAGAGGGTTTGAAATTGAATATTGAGACTAGATTGGTCAGATGGAGGCTGCTTTTTGTCACAGTGATGCTTCGGCACAAAGTTTAGATTAAGAGAATCATCTGACTTTTTCCTTGCGGGGCCTTTTCTGACTAGGTTTCATTCACTTCTAGATGTTCTTTAATAGTTTTTAAGACTGAAACTCTGATAAAACAGCAACATACATCTGTCCTACCAATGGATCACACCATCTGGATTTTATTTCCTTTATTTCATGTGAACAATACTACCAGCTTATCTCAATGCGGCCTCTGACCACATCTGTATGCTGTATTAAAGATCAGCTTGATAGGTGAGCAAAATTAGATTTTTTTTACATCTGGACTTTAATGGAATAAAAAGAGAAATGAGATACAGGAAATACTGGTCCTCTTTTATCTCTTTCTAAATGTATTACATTACATTGACAATAGTTCATCTATTCTATGAGATGAAAGGTCATGGAAAAAGGAAGCCTATATGAGGTTCATTTTTTACAACAGATAGCATTCATTTATATTCACCTACCTTTTGTTTGATTAATCTAACCCAACATATTCATTCTGGAACAGCTGCAGAGATGCAAAGCTTGATTAGGGGAATAGTTCTCCAACTGGAACAGTAGCAAAAATAAGCTATTGGAAGAAAACCATAGGAAATAGTGTTTGCAGATTGCTACAAGGCTAGAAAGACACTAAGGTTGGAACTGATGAAAAAATCTTTGAGATTTAAAACACCATGTGATACAAAGCCAACCAACACTACCCTTTGCTCTGAACTCACTATGCTCACTATACTGGCAAACAAAAAAAAAAAAGGCCACTCTAGCATGGTCCAACATGTAGCGGCTGGCGAGCACAAGAGATAAGTCACCCATTTTGCTAACAAGAAGCCTGGGTTCGCATACCAGCTGGCGGGAATGAGCTGCTAGTGTGGGTCCTTAGGCAGGACCCTTCAAGCTAATGCCTACTTTTGGGAGTGGTGGCCTAGTGGTTAGTGCATAGAGCTTGGAATCCTGAGGTACTGAGTTCGAGCCCCACACCCAAAGACTTCCACTCTGGGTCCCTGAGAAAAACCCTTAACACTGCTGCCTGGGCGCCGCACAATGGCAGCCCACTGCTCACCAAGTTCATTTTGTTGCTCTGTATTTGGGACAGTGTAATGACAATAATAACTCTGGAAATTAATGCTCTGGTTATGTTTTTGCTTAGCAGCGGAAGGAAAACCAATGGAGTAAAGGAAATTCCTGTAGGAAATAGGTCCTATCACATTTATGTGATGCCTGGATGAAAAAAAGGTCCTCAATGTGAATTTAGTAAGTAATTTTGATTGGCCAAAAGGTCATGGTCCAGTCAAGGTTTACATCTCTGGAAATATATGCTGTCTGATTGAGCTTGAGCAGTGTGATAAGAGATGTTTCTTCTTTAAAATCTGTGTTAAGGCCATTGACGGCGCAGTGGTTAATGTGCACGACCCATGTACACCTTAACGCTGATTTATACTTCGAAACCAGGTCCTTTGCGTAGGTGTTATAGTGAACAAAAGGATGTCCCCGCCCCCCCGCAGACACTCTGCTGCACCTCTCCCAAATTGTAGCTAACCACAGACAGTGCCGCAGATAGGAGGTCTGCTTGTTTTGTATTTATGACCGAAATTGCGGAAAACAACTCGTGAAGATGGACCAGCTAGAAGAGCGAGGTGCGCGAGAAAGGTGGGACCTTTTTCCACCTGGATTCCCGCATGTCGCTCCCTTGTCGGACAAACTCGCCCCCACTTCCTCTCCGCCTCGGCCGTATCTAGACCCACAGCGTATAGCGCAGACCACGCTTCAATACTGGGCATAAATCAAAAATGTCTGCGTCAAGCTTACTGCGTCAAACTGCTGCAGGAGTATAACCAACCCTTTAGTCCTCAACATGTCCGACCTGGGTTCGAACATGGCATGCAGTCGTTTGCCGCATGTCTCTACCCCTCTCTCATACTCCCTTTCCGTCAACCCACTGTATGAAAAAAAGAGCAAGTAGGGCCTTAAAAAAAAATAAAAATAAAATCTATGTTAAAATGTTTCTCCTCTTTAATGTACAGGGTCTTTGCATCAAACCACTGTTGAGTCATAGCTTGAGTAGATTTCTACAGAGAGCTGGTAGAGCAATAGCCCAAAGAACAGTTGTCTGACAAATGATTGACTCAGATAATCTAATTACAGATGCATCTCAAAGTTTTGCAAAATAAGTCAATAAAAAACAAATCAAATGTCATGTATCATTATCCCCCCACTTCATATACTTGCCCTATTTTGTGTTTGCCTATCAAATATAGTCCTGCTGGATTGAACAAGTGTTTTAAACCTGGCAAAATATGAAGAGGTTTAAATACAAACACACACCTAAAAGGAGGGGCTTTTCGTTTGAGGCTTTGGTGCTCTGCCAACGTTCTGACCCTCTATCTGTCCGTCTGATTGAGCATGCTCATTACAACCTTGACAGCATTCCACAAGGGTTGCCAAGGATACCTAGCCGAGCTGCCAGGTCTTGTAATTGTACTCAAGTGTCTGCTCCAAATACATAAGCTCACCTAACTATATAAACACCTCATTTTTTTGGCCTGTACCGTAACCACACAGTGAAAAATAACATGTCGGCTCTTTGCTCTTTTTGTCTCCTGTGCCTGGCCGTCTCCCTTCCTTTCTGTGGATCACTGTTAATCAGTCTCGTCCCATCTTCTCTCCACTGGCTTGTCAGAGGCCCGTCAGAGCCCCTGCAGTCCGTCACACGCCGCTGCAGTTAATGACATGTGATGACACCCGTCGTTGAAGTCACCCGCCGGAGATGACCGGGGACTCGGCTTGCTCGCCGCTTTCAAAGAGTTTCTTTTGTTCAGTCGGCGTTGCGTTTCGAGATGCGTTTGAACCCGGCTTTGCTCTGGTAATGTGCAGCCGGTCTGTATTCCAGCTCACCCGGTTTGACCTGGAAGTTCAAATTAAATGAAAAAACAGTAGGATGTTAATGCCAAAAGCTGGGACACCTTTTTGTCTCCCCTGTAAAATCTGTAACACATTAACCGACTTGAAAAGTCTTAATATTCTCTGAACTTTTGCTTTTAAAAGCTACTTCTTGCTTCATCTTTTTTCTGAACAGTAGTTTCATGACAGAGCAACTCTTCTCTGTGCTTGGATTTACTTTCTCATCTTTTTTCCCTTCTCCAGTCTCTCTCTGGCTCTTTTAGTGCCTGTCTGTTGCTCCTTGCAAAGCTGGTTCCTTACCTTCTGTTTCTGCTCTCATTTTCTCTTCTCCAGAGGAGGAAGTGGAAAACTTTGACGTGTCCAGTCTCCAGGAAGAAGCTCTGAGGAACATCGAGGCTGACAGCTTCTGGTGCATGAGCAAACTGCTGGACGGCATCCAGGTAAGCATGTGGATGTGTGTGTTTGTGCGATGAAAGTCCTTTTGCTTTATTAGTTTCAACTTTACAAACTTGAGGTATACACATCCATCAAAAGAAATAGTATATTTCAAAAAGCTATTTCCGAAATGAAGTTGGTTATTTTTACATTCATCCCACAGTCTCACATATTTGTTTTAATGATTATTATAGCTTACAGGTAAAGAAACCCAGAATTTGTGTCTCAGACATGTAGATTTCAATAGACCAATGAAAAAAAGTTGTACATTTTTTATGCACTCGTTGGTTGATCCTCTGCACGGCGTAGATAATATGGGGGCAGACTTTAGTGAACCTTAATTGGCCTGGTGTCAGTACATAGATTTTATGTTAGGTTCAGATCAGAGTTTGTCTTTGAGAAGAGGTACAATGTGGTCTTTGAACCTGCATGTGAGTCTAAAATCTTTTGAAGCCTCCAGGCTTTCTTACCAGTTTTCCAGTCTCTGCCAAAGCCAAACATTCCCACAGCTTAATGCTGCCACCACCGTGCTTATCAGTCCCAAGTTACCAAGCACTTTATCTTTTCTCCATTTTCATGCAGGCTTTCTTCGCCTATAAAGTTTTTCTCCTTGCCATTACACCAGATCTATGGAAGTGCTTATAGTTGTCCTGTTATCATCTCCTATGACTTCCCTTATGGGTCTCTTCAACCCCTTCAAGGTCTCAATATTTTTGGCTGCTTCTCTCTGATCAATTCTTTTCTTATTTTGGAAGTTTTCACTTCCTCCATCTTTTTGGATTAATGATGAATTGAGCAGTGCACCTTGAGATCTTCAAAGCCCTGGATATTGATTTCTAACCTAACCCTACTTCATTTTATTCCTAACTTGTCTGCAGTGAACCTTGATTTTCATGATGCTGAGAACTTAGCAGAGCAGCTGTATATATACGAAGATTAATTTAACGTGAATGGACACTTTTCCTATATTTTGTGACTTTGAAGAGAAAAAGGAAACTTAAAAAATATTTTGACCCCTTTTAGATTCTTTGTTTTTTTTAGATTATACAAATTATATATACTAATACAAAAAACAATACAAAAGAGCTCAAGGAGACCTAATTTATTGCAGTCAGCGCTCCAAAAGATTCTCATAGTTAATTATTTATACATCCTTGTAGTTACATTACATTCAATAATACTGTTATTATACTGTTATATAATAATACTGTTTTTCATATATGCATTTTAAGAGACCCAATATTTGTTAGGCTAATTATTTATTAACTCTTGCTGCTGAATTCTCTATTGATAAGTGATATGAGTCAGCAAAACTTTCTAAGCTGCCCTAAAATATTCTTTACAGGAGTGGAAAAATAGAGCCTAAAAAAAGTTTAAAAGGCAATTAATTTGGTTGATGTCAATTTTTTTCATATAATTTTATTAAAAGCATTAAAAAAAATGTTTCTCTGATGTTGGTTTTAATTTGAAACAGGTTTGAAGTTTGCTTATTTCCTATATCCAACAAGTTTGTCTTCAGTTTGTTGTTTTGTGTCATTTGTATGCAGCACCTTGTTAACATGGTGCAGACGGGTGGAAACCCAGATGGACCTTTTGTGCTCACATTACACATGCTAGAGCATACTTTGCACTTGATTCAGAAATATGATTGGCCTGGACGCACCGAAAGAGGGCCGCAGTGTGTAGAAACCATTTGCTTGCATACAGACTGTGGCACCAAACAGAAATCCCCCCCCCCCCTGTTTTCATCCTGAAGCCTTTTGGCCACCAGCTCCCTCAATCGACCAGACTCTCAGCGGTCACGGTCGAGCCATCTGTCAATTCCAAACAGGCCCGGCTGAGCTGATGGTGGAGTCAGCTGCACCACTGTTACTCAGCACCCTTCCAGCTTTATTTCTGATCTTCTTCTGACTTCATCTCCAACATATCATTTCAGATCTTTCATAATTGTTTATCGTAAAAATGTTGTAGCCAAGCTCCTGTAACTTGGTCACACCCTCTATTAGCTCCAAAATTTTTCACCTAACATGACGTCTAAAACAGGTCCTTCAGCGGGAATTATTGAAAAGCCGTTAGTCATTTTATTGAATAAAAATGAGAGGTTTAAAAACAGTAGTAAGATTTCTTGATGCCCTAACGGATGCATTATATTTATGCAATAAAAACTTGCCTAGCCTTGCACTAAAGGTAATTAATAGTGCAGAGCATGTGTTCTGCATAAAATGCGAGCATCCTTAAATAACCGTTAACCAGTTGGTAGGCTATTCATTCAGGAAATTAATAGACGCTGTGCCTTGTTGCCCCCTGAGAGAGCAAGACACGGTGCAAGGAGTGCTGGGTTGCAGTGGAACTAAGAGACATGAAGAATACAGTGTGGGCTTTTTGTATGCGTGTGGCGGCTGCACGTCCCCGCGCTTGTGTCTGTTTGTGACCTTGGCTCTGGACTAATTATGTGCAATGCACCAGGGAGCCCCATGTTTCCCCCCTAATGCTCTCTAAACAATCTGACCGACGGTTGGTGCCTGAGCGCTGTAATTAGTTGGCGATCCCCCCTACGACCTCTTCTGAAACCCCTCTCACATCCGCTATACACTATTACAGTAAACTAAAGGGGGAGTTGGGTCGGTACCTTGATAGAAAGCAGATTCTGACCAGTTGAAGCACCTACCAACTGCCCTTTTCACATTAAACCAAAAACTTAAATGCAGGAAGGAGACTATGTGGCTACTAAAATGATTTTATGAATTTTAAAAAAGCATTAAGATGAACAAATGATTGGCAGTTATGCTACACTCTCTCTGTTTTCGTTTGTGGATGATTAAAAGAAAGAAGAAATCCTGTTTTAACTCTGCAAAAAAGAGGGTAAGTGAACTGTCAGTCCTGTGTCCAGAACCCCGTGGGGAGAGGAAAACTTTACCCCTCTGGGAGAACATGGTGTCAGCAGAATCATGCTGTGGGAATGCTTTGCCTTAGTTGGGGCATGGGCATTTTTTTTTTAGATATATTCTAAACATTTAAAAAAACTATGATTGTTTTTCCTTTCTTCCATTTAACAGATTTTCCAACGTTGTCACATAAAATCCCATTAAAGAACATTATTTATAGTGGTTGCCTAGTAACAAAAACATGAAAAAGCAAAATGCATCATTTTCAAGGTCCTTTAACTGTCTTTGTTGTTCTTCAAGCTCCTTATATGTCCATTGAGTCTGAGTGGTGCCATTATGTTGTGCGGATGTCTTTGCATCATATTATTGTTGTAAGGAATTTACTCAGATAATAGTGCAGAACAAAGCTGGTTAAAATATCTCAACCCCAGCCACAGTCTCTGAGTGGCTCGACTTGGTAGCCTTTAGTTTTTCTTCTTTCTTCATTACAGTAAATTATCCATTAGCGCAGGCTTTAGTGCCTCGCTTGCTAAGCCTCTCTTTTACCTAAAAGGGAGCATTTTGACTGTCAATTCGCTTAAACAGCCCCTTTAATGAGCTGCTGCTTTAATTGGCAGCAGTGAAAAACCCTCCTTCCTCTAAAGAGCACGTTAGAATGAAAGATCCAAGCAGTTCTGTTTTCCACGTTGACAAATCAGACTAACTGGAGGGCTTAATAAAAGGATAAACATGCTGGCATTCATTGAGACGCTAAATATTTCTCAGTGTCTTCTTATTGATGAGTGGTTTTCTCTATTTCGGCATGCACACACTGCCTGGTGGACAGTAGAGGGTTTGAAGGGTAAGTGGCTAAAGATGGACGTCTCTCTCTTACATGGCGGGACTCTTTTGGGACCATAATGGTGCAGAGACCATTTGCACATCAAGCAGACTAATATTAGAGTAAAAGATGTAAGCATTGCTTTGCAGACTGGAGCTGTTCACATTAGTCATGTTTAAATGGAGCATTGTTCATCCAGTCATGTGACCCATAAAAGTGCTTTTAAGCAAGACAAGAGCCGTCATAAAACCACCTTCAACTGCTGCAGTAAAAAATAAAAAGATGTAAATTGGGTTTTCTTTGATGGATGCGTTTGCCTGTTTGAGACTCATCGTGGTGAAGTTGACCCTAATGTTGGCCCAGTCTCTCCGGCAACCAATTAGGGTAGCACTCTGGGCTGCGCCTCTGGCTAACTTGTTTAACTTGTCAAAGCGGATTCACATTAATTGTTTAGTTAAATTTTAATGAGGCTGATGTGAGTGTGGGTTGTTGATTAAAACATGTCTGCCAGCCAGACACATTTTTTTTTATATATTTCTCAGCTTATGAGTTTAGTCTACATTACATTTTTATTTTGATGCATTTAATGTTCTTTTCATACATGGCTAATGAAATTTTGTCTGAACTAGAAGCTGAAATCAAAAACTTTTAAAAAGTCCTTTACTCTCCTTGTTCAATCCCAAGGGGTCTCCTTTTTATAAAGCCAACAGATGAAAACCTGTCTCTTATGCTAATTCTGCAGAAATGCCCTTTACAACAGGGGCTCTTAAATGCATTTCTTTGCAGTCCTGGACCCCAACTCAGAGAAATGTAATCTCGCTTTGGGATCTAAAGTTATCCTATTTCAGCAGTAATCCTGACAAATGGGAATGGAACATAAAAGTTTCTCCCACCCTTTCTTCTCAAACCCCCAGTGATTCGGAGTCCTTCTACTTTAGCATGATGCTAAACCTCAGAAGGTACAAGAAGTCACTTTTATCAGGGAGTAATTTGGAAATTGTGTCGAATATATGTTTCCTATCTTTTATAAATTGAAATAACCTATAAATAGATTTCTTATTATAGATTAAACGTGTTTAAAAGGGAATAATTAATGTTTTACATGGTTTATTTTTGTCTAATATTGAGAATGGCTTCACAGCAATAATAGTACCTCTTCATCTGTAACTATATCAGCTCTTACAGCTTCTCTGGCCCTGCTGCTGCATTTGGCTTTAAAACTAGCGACACATCTTTTTCTTTTTAAAATCTTTTCTAGGATTTCTTTGACTTCCTACTCTTCAATCATGCTACACTTTATTGGCTAACTAAACTATAAAGGTAGGGATGAGTGGAGACTGATGCACCTGAGTAGAAAGAGACGGAGACAAAAAGATAACAAGAAGCAAATCACTCTTTTTCTTTTACATTTATTATGAAATAAAATTATTTATTTTTTATTGACCCACAGTATAATGTTGCCACTACTATTTAATATTGTGCTTTAGAGATACATTTGATATGAAATGGTAGTCTTCCACCATGTTTTTACAAAGGGGCTCATAAGATAATTTCCCCCTCATTTTGAGATAGAAAATTGTTATAATTTTTGATAGGAAAATTAAAAACAAATGGTAGATATGAAGCAGTTGTTTGTATAATCTACGGTTAGGGAGGTACCTTAATCTGACAACATGCTTAGTGATGTAAAGTTAACCCTTAATTGATCAAAGCATTGCATACAATATAGAGAGTTGGGTTGCATACAGGTGCCAGGGAAGGTTAGGTCTAATAAAACAATTTATCATGGCTGTTATGGACCGACTTGATCCAGTATTAACTGGGCAGGCCGGTCGGATAATTTGCCAGTCAGGGTGTTGCTGCTGCAGGATAATTTGAGGGTGTTTTAAGTACCCCATTCCTATGGAATCTAATTTAGTTAGTAACCATGGAAACCTAAGATGCAAACAAGTTTGTTTCATATATTCATATGTAATCCAAAGACTTTCTAATTGCTTTTAGCTCCTATATATGAAGATGGATATTGCCATAGCAATCTCATCCAGATAAAACAAACACAATTTAGATCTCTTCTGTATTTGCCATAAAGCTGAAATGAAAAATACATCAGACACTTTTCTTCCATGGTCAATCTCTTCTCTCTGGATTAAACATCTTAACTGCATAATAAAAAATGTATTTTATTTATTTATTGTATTTGTAAGAATGTGTGAAAAATCTGAAAAACAGATCAATGTGCACACTTTAATTTCCTTTCCAAAATTTGAGAGGACTAGACCCACCATATCCTTTATGTTCACATTGCATTTGTTCGACTGTCTGTCTGTAGTCAAAGCCCATGCATTTAAAAAGTACCAAATAAATGATGGGGGTAAAAAACTTTATATCTCTCTGCTTTGTGTAAAAAAAGAAATCCTCTTTTTGGAGCTGGAGCCTCTGGGATGTGCACACTCATCGTCAAGGCAACCATCTGTTCCTAGGGTGGCGGTTAGAGATGGGGTTTCCCTTGAGTGTGGACAGGGGTCCGGTGGACAACATCTAGCAGACGGTATCCAGACCAAACCAGACGCCATGTCCTGTTCTTGTTTTCCCAGGGGTCTCCCAGCATCACCGTGGCCTGTCACTCATCCACCCCTCCCAAACACTAACCTACACAGACAAACCACCTGATCTACCATCTGTTGTTTGTGTTTGTCTCATACTGTTTTATATTCTTGCGTTATCCATTTTTGTAGGTTGGATTAAGAACAAATATTTAATTAAGCCCCTTAGACTTCCCTCTACTACAAATTTAACTCACAGTTTTACCTTCTTGTCCCCTTTCATCTTCCCTAACCTGCAGCATGTTTGCTTATCCGGCTAAACTAGAGGTCGTTGGAGATGGAAGTGGCAACAGCTGCTTGAAGGATGTGTTGAGAATAAAGTGGGGCTAAAAAATGTCTTAGATTCCCTCTTATGTTTAAAATGTCTCACTCTGCTTCTCGCCGTTTTAATAATGAGAACGGATGTAGACGACAGGTCATGCATTTAGATTCAGCTAAAGCTACCAACTAACTGTCTACTTTCGGAAAGGACCTTATTTCTTAAATGTTCAACATATGAGAAGCACGGCTTGCATAATTAGAGACTCCTAGTTTATCCTGCAGCCTGAGAAAATCTGCTTGGACATCCATATTCTTTAGGTGTTGCATTAGGCTGCCTCCGATTCTCTCAAATCAGCTACCTTAGGGTAATTGAACTACATAGAATCCAGATGACAGAAGATGCACATTAGTATTTACACTAATCAGTCAATATTTTACACTGAGAGTGTTTCTAACTTCATGATCCAATTTACTTGTAGTCTAAATGGCATTTAAGAGATGTTATATTGCTTCTTGGTTTTTCACCCAACTGACTGCAGTTTTGGTTATATAAACCTTAAATAGAAATGTTCTAATGCAGAATAAAATCAACATTACCTTACCTACCGGAGATATTCGGGTAGTTTTTAAACATTTGCCCTTTTCCCCAGATATTGGCTAGTTTGGAAGTAACTATTTGTTTTATTTACCAAGCACTATCTGCTTTACTTGAAATCACTTTCTCCTTTAATGTTACACTGAAGAATATCTGTCATTTTGTAATAATACTTTAGAGGAGAGAGGAAGTCTTGGTTCATTGCAAACCCTGTGAACTATCTGATCACTTTATGAGTGAAGGATAATTAGGTGAAAACGCATTTCTTCAATATCAATCAGATTTTCTGTAGGTGTAATTAACTAAATCTTTGTTTCTACAGTCATGTTATCGCTGGCTGCTTTCTTGTCTATTTCTCCTACACCTACAGTAGTCGTGAATGACGGATGATTGCCCTGTCCTTCAGTCCGTTGAGTCCATTATTGTCTCGTCTTTATCTTGACCTGTCATCTCTTTCTTTTACCTTCTTCCTTTGAATTCTCCCATTTTTTCCCTCTCTCGATCACATATACTTTCCCGCACCGGCTCTGTTGTGTTGGTTCTGTCCAACTTGCTGATAGACATCCGGCGTCACAAAAGGAGGCAATCTCAGACCAACATGGAGCCATTGTTGTCCCTAATAGAATGGACTTGGAGGTGAAGAGCGGCTATTGATTCAGCTGACTGGGAGAGAAGAGAGGAGGAGAAAAGGGGACAAACAAAGGAGGAGAGAATGGGAGGCTGTTGACACCTTGTTCAGAAAGAGGGACGCCGGCGTTCCTGTTTATGTGGTGTGTGTCCACAGAGCAGTTTCACTTGCTCTTTTTTTGTGTGAATTGAGGGACAGATCGCAGGACAAGAGGAAAATGTATGAATAATAAACAAGTTGGTGTCGATTTCCTTGTGTTGCCTCAGCTTATCAAAGATCGGACTTGTTAGAGTTGACAAGGAGAGGAAGTGAGAACAAGAAAAATGGGAGTAAAAGTGGAAGGAATTGGAAAACATGACAAAAGCCTCAAAGGGAAAACAAGTAACCGGTAGGTCGGTATGACAAAAATTCTTGAGGCTAAGAAGCTGAGAAGAAAGAAATTACCAGAAAATGGCAGAAATATGACAGGGAAAAATTGTGTTTTATTCTCACTACAGCAGGAAAAAATAAATCGAACCAAATAACTATCAGTGGACTAAAGTCAGCTGAGATTTGATCATATCTGTTCATAGGAAAACACTGAAGGTCTGATGCAATCTAAAGTTCTGCTTATATGATGCCATAAATTAGCTCTTTGCTCAACATCTCACACTCAGGCATTAATGTCTATGGAGAGATATTTGTGCCATCGGTTTGAGCGCGCAGGAACCAATCCGAGCGCGCAGTGAGACAACACGCGCGCGCGCAAAACCGGTCTGGCGCGCGCTCAACTCTGAAAAACCCTCTCAACACACTGTTCTCGCGCTCAGTTTCATCTCTGCGCGTGCTCGAATCCGTCTCTGCTCGCGCTCGCTCGACCTGCTCTCTCTCTGCGCTCAACACCAGCTGTGCGCTCGGCTGTTTCTCCGCTCGCTCGACTCTCTGCGCTCGCAACTTCAGCAATGTATGTAAATGAACCATACCATCAGCCAATCACACTCAGCTTCTTTTCATCCAATGAAAGCATTCCTTCCTTCTTCTTCTTTTCTATCATGGCGGTTCGCAAGCAACTTCAAGGTGCATACCGCCACCTACTGTTCATGAGTGTGTAGCAACATTGTTTTACATCTATTAAATTCTATTTTTTAATTTTGCATTCTGAAGATAACTAAATAATGCTTTCCTTAATCTATAAACATCCTTTAAATTTCCTTTATTTCCCAATAATCCTTAAAGACTCCATTCTTGGCCTGTCATTTCAACTACTCTTCTCAATTTTTCCCTTTCAGGTTCATATGTTTTACAGTTCATTAATATGTAAGCATTCGTTCCAAATACTACATCCGGTTAGATGAAAAAAAAATAAATAAATAAATAAAAACACAATCAGGAAAATCAAACTACTCTTACAGTTATTTTGTCAACATTCCTAAGATAGTACTATAAAATATCTTGAATTATCTCAAATAAACTTCAGTAAAACAGTTATTAGATCATTGCCTCATCCATCTCTTTTACCTGCTATTGACATGGATTTAAATTTGCTGTTTTAAAAGAAAAATAAGGAGGATATTTCAGGTTCCAGTATGGTTCAACAGTATATAGATAATGTTTTGGATCATATTGGCCTTACTCTTAGCTTTTGTGGCGGGTGTTTCTTCTTTTTGTTGTTTTTTATGGAGGTTGGCAAACAACAATTACCGCCACCAACTGAAAAATCCTGTTTATCAAATTATTCTTTTTAATATATATAATAAAGAATAACCCTCTTATTTAGAGTCCATCTTTAAAAGGTCTTCTAAATAATAATTGTTAAATTTCAGATCAGGTCTGCTGTCTGAATAATTGCGTTTAAATTAATATAACGGTCGCTGATCTAAAATCAGAGCAAACTAAACTTCTTAATGGAACGATTTCTTCAATCCATTGTAGGGCCAATATGATCCAAAACATTTCTCCTTTGTAGGCTGAATTCCATCACTGATTCTTTTACCCGATTTAAAAATAAATTATGAAACTAAAACAAAACACCATTCCTAATATTGGAATATTTTGAAGCATCCATAAAAAATTTAACATATCCATAATATTTTTTATCTATATATTGTTGAACCATACTGGAACCTGAAATATCCTCCTTATTTTTCTTTTAAAACATCAAATTTAAATCCATGTCAATAGCAGGTAAAAGAGATGGATGAGGCAATGATCTAATAACTGTTTTACTGAAGTTTATTTGAGATAATTCAAGATATTTTATAGTACTATCTTAGGAATGTTGACAAAATAACTGTAAGAGTTGTTTGATTTTCCTGATTGTGTTTTTATTTATTTATTTATTTATTTTTTCATCTAACCGGATGTAGTATTTGGAACGAATGCTTACATATTAATGAACTGTAAAACATATGAACCTGAAAGGGAAAAATTGAGAAGAGTAGTTGAAATGACAGGCCAAGAATGGAGTCTTAAAGGATTATTGGGAAATAAAGGAAATATAAAGGATGTTTATAGATTAAGGAAAGAATTATTTAGTTATCTTCAGAATGCAAAATTAAAAAATAGAATTTAATAGATGTAAAACAATGTTGCTACACACTCATGAACAGTAGGTGGCGGTATGCACCTTAAAGTTGCTTGCGATCCGCCATGATAGAAAAGAAGAAGAAGAAGGAAGGAATGCTTTCATTGGATGAAAAGAAGCTGAGTGTGATTGGCTGATGGTATGGTTCATTTACATACATTGCTGAAGTTGCGAGCGCAGAGAGTCGAGCGAGCGGAGAAACAGCCGAGCGCACAGCTGGTGTTGAGCGCGGAGAGAGAGCAGGTCGAGCGAGCGCAAGCAGAGACGGATTCGAGCACGCGCAGAGATGAAACTGAGCGCGAGAGTTGAGCGCGCGCCAGACCGGTTTTGCGCGCGCGCGTGTTGTCTCACTGCGCGCTCGGATTGGTTCCTGCGCGCTCAAACCGATGGCACAAATATCTCTCCATAAATGTCCAAATGGTAGTAACAAAATCAATAAAACCCCTATGTAAAAAATATTCCAACTAATAAACATTTACATCCATGTTACAACCCAGAATGACTTTGCTCAAATCAGCCTTCATCCATCTGGCTGATTAACCCTTCGCTAAGAGCTTAATCCACCAAGATTTGAGTTAAGCGTTTGGATTTAGTCTTAATCTCAGTTACTAAAGGTTGTTCATTCCTCTGCTTGTCCGCATTGCAACATGATCAACATTGAAGATGAGAGGATAAGGCTGATTCATACAGCTGCTGGCCTTGGGCAGAAATGTCATGTTGTTGATGTTGAGAAAAGGCAACAAACCTAAGACTGGTCTCTTAGGAAATTGTTGATATTTGGTACCTGCTGATGGAATAGCTGCTTGTATCCCAGTGATATTAAAGGTTTTAACTGGAGTTGTGAAAATAAAATAAGCCTTAACTAGTCATCCTTCTCACTACCACTTTGACATCTCTCTTATAACGGTAGTATAACCTTTTAATATACATTTGCACCATTTCAAAAGTTTTTTTTTGTTTCTGGTGTCGAAATGTTTCGTCTCATGGGGCAAAATGTCAAGTCAAAACTAGCTAAAACATGTACTCCTCCAAAAGAAAAACAATATTGTGATTTTTTTTTAAATTTATTTATCATTTTTTTGCCCCACAAAAGATGACACATGTAGCATATTAATTTGACAAAAATTTCAATTCAATTTATGTAAGAAAACTGTATATTATAGCAGAGCGCCAGAAGGATTGACATTAGTCAAAGCATTGAGATGTTGGCGAAAAAGATTGATCATGTTTAGCTAAGAAACTTTTAGAGCTAATTTCCGCCTGGTAAATAAATACAACGAATGAAAACAAGATTGACTGCCTGTATCAGGTATCAATTCAGACGTTTGGGAACTGTTTAATGATAATAAAAGCACTTTAACTGTAGTTTAACCTCTTAAAACCTTACCAGCAACCTATTTTAAATAATTTACAACCAATAACTCAGAATGCATGAAAATTACACTGTTAAAATGTTTACCAGTATAGACATGTTAGACATCGTTGAAAAGCTTAGATTCTCCACAATTTAACCACCTAGTTCATTTTATGGACTTGACGAGCACCAAAGCTCAATTAACAGAGATATAGCAGCATGTTAGAATGTACCATGACCAAGCAACCACAACAACTAAGCATGTCTTTATATTTGCTGTTCAAAAAAGACCTATTATTCTCGAGAACAAAAAAACAACATCTTTGAGTCATGTTTGAACTGATGCAGCTTGGGATTGATGCAGCTTGGGTGATTTACTCACCCAATTTTCATGTATATATTCAGAAAATAGAAGGTGTTAGCTTTCAAATATTGCATCACACATGTAATTTGGGCTTACAGTTCCTGAGTTATTTGCTTTTCCATTTGGGTATGCAAATAGGCGAGAATTTCCCAAAATGAGGTGGATGTTAAGAGGTTAAGAAGCATTGCAGAGTCACTATGCCTGATTTATTTGTGAAAAAACAAAGCTACCGGTAATGTTAATTTTATTAACCCACTGCAGTACCTCTGTGACCCACCAGAGGACTGCGAGCGTCAAGTTAAAGACTTCTGATCTGATGGAGAATAAAACTTCCATTTGCATTAATAACCTGTACTAGAGAAGCTAATCATTCTTAAATTGCTGTTAAGAGGCTGCACAGAATTGATACAGGGGCCACAAATTGGCCCCTGGCCGTTCTAATGCAACAGAGTGGTAGAAGGTGATGGACACTGTTCCCTTGTTTTACCGTATTCATCCAATCAGAAAAGGCTCATCGTCCAGCTCCTCCTGTCCTGCTACCGTGCTTTTTCCGATTTACATTGATGCACCAAGGAGGCGTATCGCAGTTTAAGAGGCGATGTGAGAAAAGGCCTGCAGGAACTGAGAGGGAGAGA
This sequence comes from Cyprinodon tularosa, assembly GCF_016077235.1. Lineage (NCBI taxonomy): Eukaryota > Metazoa > Chordata > Actinopteri > Cyprinodontiformes > Cyprinodontidae > Cyprinodon > Cyprinodon tularosa. The sequence goes on from NW_024039696.1 coordinate 666,094, forward strand.
AAGACAGTTGATTAAAGGCAGCAGCTTCAATAATGCAAATGTAATTACTTGCACTGGCCCTCTCACTTGCTTAGCTCCTAACTGCATTACGGCGGAGTGGTAGGAAAAAGAGAAAGCCAAGGAGGCTCAGGGGCAGAATATGGAGGTGGCGAACAAATGTAAATGAACAAGAGACAAAGTGGAGTTAAAAGGTATTTTAGATAGAGGAACGAGAGGAATTGTGAAACTTAATGACTTGAGGATGGGATTATGGTGGGGAAACTCAAACAAGAAATCAAGCTAATGGATAAACGCTGAGTGAGGCAAGTGTTTTGTGAGAATTGTAAGAGAAAGATAAATGACCCGTCATGGTATTGTAAATGGGAGAGCTTAAGCTGCATGTCGCCATAGCTACTCGCATTCCTGGGATTCAAGACATCAGCTCTGCTTTGGAATACATTCAAAGACATGAAAATCTGCGCTTGTGACGGATCCTTTCTACCCATATTACTAATGAAAGAGGATAGCAGATGAGAGACGAAGACTTGTTGTGACCAGAGATGTTCAGAAGAGGAAGGTTTTAATTTCATTCACTTACCTTCAGAATAAATAAACAGTAGAATTTTGAGTAAAAATACTGAAGTTTGTGAAATTAACCAAAAACAAAAACATTCTTTAACTTCAATAAAAAATGTATTCTGTTGCTTTAAATTATGTATTTTTTTATTATTACAGTGTAGTCTAGTTATGCTAGAGATTTCTTTTGTTAAGATAAAGGAAATAAATGGTGTAAAAAAACAGGACCCTGTTTAGTAATGCTACATTTAATGCTAAATTTACATTTAGTTCTGCTGCTAATAAAGAGCACAGGTTTAATAGGCTGATATTAGCTGGGTTCTCTGCTCCTGTAGCACATATGGTCCACATAGCAGGGTGATGGTTACATTTTTTTAGTGTTGGGTCATTTCTCTTTAGTTAGAGCACCATTACCCTCCAAGATTGTACTTCTTAAAACTTAATCAGAAGGTAGAATTTGTCTTCCTTGTAGGGATGATGGAAGGTTTGGTACATTTCTTGTCGCTTCTGACCAGCAGGTAGGTTTAACCCCGGCCTTATGTGGAAGACATGCTGCATTATCTTCTAGGATCTTGTTGGCTTTAAAGCAGCTGGAGCTGCTGTTTGCTTTCCTTCTTTTCCCCTCCTTTAGCAAAAGATTTCTGCTGCAACTCGCCTTCCCCTCCTCAACTTCAATCTCCATCTCTCCCCTCTTTTCCTCCACCTGCGGGGTCGTTTGCCTCATCAGCTGTTCTCCAGCCACGCCGAAAAATGACCCCTCAAGGAAACGTAATCCTCATCATGTTGGTGTGTTTCGAGCACACTTGCACACACTTAAATGCCTACGTGCTGATCCCACACGGATTGTATTCTGCAAGCTCAACTGTCTGACTTTGCCGACTGCTGTGATTATGATCAGGCTTATTATACTCATATTTTTTTTTTTTTTTAAAGGAAAGGTTAGTCTCAAAATGGAGTTTTGACTCATTTTTTTTGATGAGGACCAGCAGAATTTAAAGCACTGCCATCAATTGTTCAAGTTCTCCTTGGACATAAGTAGGTCCTCACAGTGGACTGCTGGATGGGATCTAAGTGGACTGGGAATGAGAATCCTCACCATTTGAAACAAATAGCAATTTCTCATAGAGTCATAATCATCCTTTTGCTTTCTGCAACAGATTGATGTTTGTTTTGCCTTGCCATTTTTATTGAGCTTTCTTTTTTTATTTTATTTATTTTTTTATTTACACTCTCAGAAGATTCCTCTGACTTTATGTGAGATGTGAAATTGTCTCCTAAAACACGTTTGACATCTGTAATAGCTTCTGAACTTGTGAGGATGTATTGTTAAACCGAATCTTCGGTTGTTTTGGTGTTTGCTGTAAAACACTGACCCTCGGGCCAAGTGGCTGCAGAACATCACTCTCAAATGATGATGTTAGCTTCCTACCAAATAGCATCAGTTTTACAGCGTTTTGGAAAAATTCCAAACGCAAGATGACATAATAAAATAAAGATGGTGTTATTCATTTTGTTTTTGTCCTCATCTGTTTGACCCAATATGGAAGATCCTTTTTCCCACCTGGTTCTTGATATTGGATGTTACTGAAAATGGATGCATTTTAGAGAAAAGCCAGAAAAGTTATAGAAGGCATAACCACAAAGAATAAAAGAAAACGCTAAGAAGACATTCCACTATTCTAGATAAAAGCTCGCATTGACTGTCTGATTTCTGTCTTCTCTTCAGGACAACTATACGTTTGCTCAGCCAGGCATTCAGAGGAAAGTCAAGGCCCTGGAGGAGCTGGTCAGCAGGATTGATGGTGAGTCATCTGCCTGCCTTCCTTTCATCCATCCCTCCACCCGACTATAAACGTCTTTTTGTTAACAATGCTTCCATTTTGACTTGAATTCAACTTTCTGTTTTATAGCTTTCTTGTTGCTTTTTGTTGTCTGTTATCCTTTATCATCCACCTGTTCCCTATGTTTTCATGTTTCTGATACAGATAAGACACAAAAACACATGGCGAAACATTAGCAGGACATGAATCTTTTTTTATCTGCAATTATTTCTTGTATTTTTACGTTTCAAAGTCACCTACAGGCAAATATAGGACAGTTTAATACCTTTTTCACCACTGGGTAATAATTTGTTATGAAACATACCTATTTTCTTCCAACATTGAAGAAAAACACTTGCCTCTTCCCATCTCTGTTACGTTCATTTCAAGACGTTGTCGTATCACAGTACTTCTGAAAGCTGAACAAAGTCTGATACTTCTCGCAGCCAAAAACAAAAAAAAAGTTTTTCAGGACTTAGCTAAAAAAGGATTGCTCCCTGTGCAGATTAGCTGCTAAAAGGGTATTTTTGTCTCAAAATTGCCTGAATCCTGAAGGCTTTACCTAGCATCCCCTCTTCCTGATGGGTGAAAATGGGTGTTTTTTTTTTGTTTTTTTTATACCATGTGGATGCAACACTGTCAAAGTAGGCGCTTTCTTGTGGGGAAAATCGTACATTTTCTTCCAAGCACTGGATTTTACGGGACAAAGTAGGGCTGCTGACCGGACAGCAGAACTAATGAGAATTAATCATAGATACAGGAATCAAGACTCACTTTGCCTGTATAATGAAGAAATAGCTTTATAATGTAGTTAAAAACTAAAAAAAAGAAAAGTTTTGATTATTTGTGATAAATACCCTTTAACTGATATTGAGCTCTTAAAAATAAGTAAAAAATTAACATTAAAAATACCCATGATATACAAATAAATTATCTTAAAAATTTTTCCAAACACACAAATCAGCAATTTGCTGCTTAAATTTATACAATAATTTTCTATAAAGAAGAAACTTCACATTATATTTGAAAAACAAATGACAAGACACTTTTAATGACTCCTTTTCTCATTTAAAATAGGTTGAATGCCTAAACCCCAATAAATTCAATTTTTTTTATGATGTAGGGAAAAAAAAGTTCTTCTAAAAACATCTTCTAAAAAGTACAAAAAGCATTTCTTTTAAGTATGAACACCCTTAAGAAAGTACTTTGTTTAAGCAGCATTTTAGACCATTTCAGCACTCAGGCTCTCTCTTTTTTGTGTTTTAAACCTCTATTGGCAACATCAAGACTTTGATTAGGCTCTGTTGAAACCCCTATTTTCTGTATAGTATCTGAAATGTCATATTTCTATAATTTCACCCACCTCAACCGAAAAGAAAAAAAAGTTTCTATCTGAATGAAATCCCTTGAGCAGGACATTGCCACAGCCATGTTTCAGTGTTACCACTTTGTGGGTATTTAGTGTTGTTTCTGGGGCCAAAATAAGTTTTTCTTTTTATAGATTTTAGCAACCTCTTCTTATTGATTCTTTTGAACTTCTCCCTGTGGTTTGAAAAAAAAAAAAAAAAAAAATCAACAGTTCCGTATAAAAAAAATAAAAAGATGTTTTTGTAAGGTTGATCAGGTTTACTTTAATTGAGTGTGAAGCCAAGCAGACAGAGATTTAAATCAGAGTTAAATTGGGCCTCAATGAAAAACAAAGTTTCAGATTCTATTTTCTAGTATTAGTGCTCTCTTTTTCAAATGCAATTTTAGTGAACCACCTAAAAGTTTTGTTTTTATAGTAATAGTGCAATTTAATAACGGTTTTGTGCATTCAAACCAGTGATTTTTTTCCTTCTCCCTTTGTTACGCTTCTACCTTTGATGGCTTTAAGCTGTTTTTAATGACATGACTAATATCGCATCCAGCTTATCTGCATTCCACTCAGCTGTGTGGATAATAGTTCATGCCTGTGAATAAAAGTGCAAAGACGAGGCCGGCTTGGGGCTTAGAAGATAATTTATGCAAACTGGACTCAACCACAGTTTAATGACATTTCACACCCATGGTTAAAATTCTGTGTTAATTACCAAAGCTGCTCTTTTTTCTCTTTTTTTTTTTTATTCCCAGAAGAAATAAAAAAAAGCTTCGTCACCTCGCACTCACAAGGCACATATGCAGCCGTACATGATGCATTGTGCAAAACATGGACCTATTACAGCAAGCTTCTGTCGAGTGGTCATGTTCTCTGCAGAATGCGATGCTGTCCCGCTCTCCTGTCACCCGCTCTGTCAGCCAGAGGGCGAGGAGGACTCAAGCGCTGCATTTAAATGGAAGCAGGAGAAAGCATGCGTGCATGTGCAGGAGTATGAATGCCTGTAAAAGTTAGTGGCTGTCAGAGCGAAAGCAACCTTGGACATTTTTCTGCAGACATCCTCCGTAGGAGCTGGATGTCCAGATCAGCCTGAGCCGACATGTGGACTGTATAATCACAGAGAGCAGGTTATCATCTCCAGAGTTCAGTCAGTGATTTTACTTTAATTTGAAGCCGTTTCCTTCATGAGGAAATGTAAAAATAATAACTAGACAGAAGGAGTTGGTTTAAATACTTCTCCAATGCATTTTAGATGGTGTTGATACAAAACCAGCGTTAATATTTAGATGATGGTCATCCTTCATAAGAAATGACGACAGTTTCCCTGCATCTCCTCAATAAGTGCCCTGTCATCATAGCTGGTGCAGAGACATTTCATACCCTGCTAGCTTGACATTACCAGCTCTAATGAGATCACAGATACCTCTTATCTTGTGTTACAGGATTGTTTTTCGCCCCGCTGTCGACATAGCATCTGTTCTGGGAACAATAGCCTCTCATCTGCTCCAAAATTACCTAACAGCACTTATCAGATGCAGGGTTATCCGCGCTGTTGTTGGTTTTCAATAGAAGGTGGGGCTCTATCTCCTCACAGCTGGAGAAACGTCCATTGTTTACCGTCAGTCCAAAACTCAACATTAGAGACTAAACTTTATTTTTTTATTACTATTTAATCTTTTTTTTTTTTTTTTTTTGCACTTCTGATGAGGAAATTCTTATTTTTCATGTTTTTTTTTCTGATTTCTGAGTCCCAGATTTATTTTAGCTTTGAGATCAAGTTTCTAACCAGCTGTAGCTGCTGCTGTTTGATAGATACAAATGTGAGACTGTATTTAAGTCAATTAAAAAAGATGAACTTCACAGAGAGAAGAACTCGAGTTGGGTCCTTATTGCAATATGGGTAGTGGATATTATTCAAATGAAACAAGCGCACTCTTGATCTTATCACACCCCCTACTTCATCAGCTGCTGCTTTATGAACATGAAGGTGTTCTCTCTTGATATCTGCCCAATCTATAGGCAAAATGTCTTTGTGGAAATTATACCCGCAGATAAACCAGAAATAATAGCTGATTTTTTTTTTTTTTTTTTTTTTGTCTAAACCCCTTATGTATGTGTACCAGACCATCAAAAAAATCTATAAACCTGCTGAACTTGCCAGGCATGGGTTGGTATGAAATTCTCCCAATATGATGCAAAGATCAAAGTTAACATTTTGGTTTCAAAGTATGGCGAGTCAAGATTTGTTTGATCTTATTCAAAGGAAACAGCAAACATTTATTTTAATAGTTTTCAATCAACTTTACAGCAGGCAAAATTAATGGATGCCTCTTTATAAATTGTATACCCTTTTTAAAAATATTTTTAATGACTCTGCAAGATGTGGCTTCTTTCAGCAAGCTGACCAGCAGTGTGCAGTGAAGGTTGTGTTAGGGGGGCGCTATTGTGTCTTTTCACATATTCTATAAAGTTTTGTTAAGGAGTATGAATATTAGTGTTTTTGAAATAGTTAAAAAGAACCTGCATGGATCCTTGAAAATGGCAGATTCTTACTAGAAAAACGTATTTTTCTTTAATCCATTTTTTGTTGTTGAGAAAAACGCTGCAGCATTCCTTTGACCGAGGCCTTTTCTTTTCTCTTCCCTCGGATTCTTACATTCGGTCGCTTTATAATCTCTCTCTTTTCTCTGTTCCCGTCCGTCAGACTACCCCTCTGTGTAATTATCTACTTCTGCTAATAACTCTAACTCCCATTAGCCTTGCTTGACGCCGGCGAAACACACCGCCTCAAAAGACAACAACTATTTTGTCGGCATGTAACGTCTCTCTGATCTCTTTATCTCTCTTTTATCTCCGTCGCTGTTTGTTGCATGCTAGTGCATAAGTACAAGTTCATCTACATGCAAATTGCCCCAAGGTGAAGCTATCTATGCTAATGAAAGCGTGCATCTGCTGCACACTCGCTGATCCGGGATCTAAGTTTAGGTTGCAACCATTGTATTAAAGGAAAGCTTTCTGTATGTTTCTGCATCTGATCAGGTTAATTAACCTTTCTGTAACATTAGAAGATGGTGGTATTGACCACGTAGGTTTTGTACCTGACTTTTAATCTGTGTATAAATCTATTTGTAGCTTGAGCAGAAGGTTTTCTTTTAATCCAGGCCCCTGCTTTAAAAGCTCCACGCTGAGGTCTGCTTCAGTGCCTCGCAACCTGACCCAAGGTCAGTTACACAATTTTTCCTTTGCTTCCCACACAGTCCTCCACTGTCTTCAGGGATCATCCGCTGCTCAGCACGCTAGGTTGTACAAGTTCTCTGATATATTTCAACAGATCTGAAGACGTCTTAACTACAGCCCCTTCAGTCTGTTATGTAAAGCATTTTGACGGTTTCTTTAACCGGTCCTGCCACATGTTTTGTTTAAAAAAAAGAAAAACTTTAACTAAGTCAGCATTTTTTAGAATCCATCCTGAAAGCAATAATTTTTTTTTTAAATAACTGTTTTTTATAAACCCAAAACACAGTGAAATGCTTCTAAATAAATCTTTGCCACAGTTGAAATACATATATTTGCCTGAAAGTTGCAGGTTACTTTGTTCTGCACTCTAAAAGCTTTAATTATAAACTGTCAGGCTTTGTAATAAATCAGACCCAGATAGGGAGAACATCTAGGAGAAAAATACTGAAAGGTGGCGAATTCTAAGCTTGTTTTTATATATACCATCAAGAAAGAACTAAATGTGGTCAAGTATGTTTCATGTTAGCTCATATGCTATGGCAAGACTCCACACAACACGATAAAAGGTAGTTTTATGCAGCAGGAAGATCAGTCTCTGACGTAAAGCAGATATGCTGTTTCAGAAAAGTGGAAAGAAATTAGCCACTCTCATAGCTGAAGTGCACCTCTGGTGCCTCTCTTGTCTTTCTAAGTAGGAGAACTTGCACAACCATTAGCTGACAGAAGACTTTTTTCTCCCCACTGCATGTGCAGATTGTTATCCACCCTGCAAAACCAATAGAGCTGTATGATTGGCCCCAAAAATACCGGCAAGTCAGAGTAAAAAAAGAAACAGGAACCACCCCTATAGAACCCTGATCTTAATACCTCTGTTCTTTTGTTGTTTTTTGGGTGGGATAACATTAATATGTGAACCTAACTGAGCTAAAGCTCCTTTAAATGAGGGATAGTCGCAACAAATATTGATGGGATTTAGATTCTCTTTTTTTCTATTATTGCATTTTGTTTAATTAATGAAAATATATTATTGGCACTTACGTTGCTGAAAGCATTCTCAGTTTCTGACATCGTTTTATACCTGCCTAAAACTTTAAAACGATACTCTACACCTAAACAATAGCACAAGACTTACAGTGCTATTCTATTTATGCTATCCTGCAGACTATACCATTCACTTTTCTTAAAAGCAACAGATATTTTGTCTCTATCATAGTTTTAGCAGAGAACCATGAATATTCAGCTTTAACAGAGGTTAAAGTTTCTGAGAATATTGCTAAGTTATGTTTTCAAGTTCAGTTTGGCTGTACTGCTGGGCTAATGCTAACTTATTAATGCCAGTTTTAATATAAATTATTTTGAATTTAATACATCTCTCTGTCATTCAGTATAACTATGTGAAGAAGAAAACTTAAAAAAGCTGATTTCCTGCTTCTGGAACATTAATATCTTAAATATTGAATGACTGGTGTTTTAGCTGCCTTCTATTCAGCCTCACTGGGACGATACTGGAACAAAACCAGTAGGAATACTGACATGTAGAAAGTGACTGCGGGCTGCAGCAGCCCTGCTTTTCTATATCCTAGGATGTGTTTGGGAAAGATTAGTACTTGAAGGATGTCTAAAGAAAAAAAAAACAGTTGTTTTAGTTTGGGGATTCTGACTGGGATTCAACTGAATCCCAGTCAGAACCGATAATATGTGAGCACATTGGTTTAATCTCAGAACTCTGCTGCTCGAGTTCTCACAAAGACCAGAAAAGTGGACCACATTAGTCCAGTTCTCAGGTCTTTACACTGGCTGCCGGTCCATCAGAGAATAGACTTTAAAGTTCTGTTGCTGGTCTATAAAGCTCTGCATGGTTTAGGCCCAAAATACATCAGTGACCTCTTGACCCAGTATGAACCTACTAGACCCCTCAGGTCATCCGGATCCAGCCTTTTATCAGTTCGTAGAGTCAGAAACAGACATGGAGAGGCTGCAATCAGCTTCTATGCTCCACATGTCTGGAACAAACTCCCAGAAAATCTTAGATTAGCTGAAACACTTAGTTTATTTAAATCCAGGCTGAAGACCCAGCTGTTCTCAGCTGCATTTACGTAGATTTTATTCAAAAGTTAAAATTCGCCCGTCTCTGTATTTTCTCTTTTTAATTTTAAATGTTTTTAATTTTGAATCACGCTTTTAATTGTTTTTAATTGTTTTCTTTCCCTTTTGCTTATAATGTTTTATGTAAAGCACTTTGAATTGTCCTGTACATGAAATGTGCTATACAAATAAACTTGCCTTGCCTTGCCTAGCCTAATCGTACGCTTTTATCCTGATTATAAAAAAAAAACCTGTCAACTTAAAACACAAACCAATAGCCCAGACTAGGACTTCTTTATTTACTTTAAGCAATGAATGGACGTCTAATCATTAGATGTACTAGCTGCCGATGATACTCTCTGCAATTAATCCATCCCCTTTGAGGAGCAGTGGGCTGCCACTGCACAGCGCCCTGGGAGCAATTGAGGGTTAATAGTCTTACTCAGAGCCAGAGTGACAGTCCGTGGGAGGGGGTTTTGAACTCACAACCTCAGGATTCCAAGCCCTATGCCCCAACCAAGTGGTAAGTCATCCATCCTTCAAACAGGAGGTCTGGGTTTGTATCCCAGCTGGTGGGAATGAGCTGCTAGTGTGGGTCTTTAAGCAAGACCCTTTACACTAGTACCTGCTTTGGGGGGTGGCAGCCTACCGGTTAAGGCGTTGCACTTGAAATCCAGAGGTTCTGAGTTCCACTCCCACAGACTGCCACTATGGGTCCCAGACCAAGACCCTTAACCCCACACTGCTCCCCTGGCGCTGCACAATGGCAGCCCACTACTCCCCAAGGGGATGGGTTAAATGCAGAGACCTAATTTTGTGGCTCTGTACTTGTAACGGTATAATGACAATAAAACAAAAAAGAAAAATTATTACATGTTAGCCCTACAGTTGTTTCCTAATCAGATGAGTGTTTTGTTAGGGATTACAGTTTACCAGTTAACATTTTCATAATTTTTTTGCCAAACATTTATGAATTTTTATTTAATTTTTGTTTTTACAAATGAGATTCTTTTCTTTGCAAACTTAAGTTTTGTGGAAATGGTGATTCATATGGTTACCAGTTGTTAGGAATTACATTTAAAAAACCTTAACACAGAGAAAAGTTGTTTTGTATTTTTTCAATAAGACTGAAAAATTGTTCCACAATTGAAGGTTTGGAAAAGAATAAAGGAGGAAATATGTCAAAAGACCTCGAGGGCTGGATGACGAATGGAAGATGAAATTTGAAAGGGGGGAATAAAATATCTACCTGTAATTACATGTTCGACAGAGAAGAGTGTCAGCTGGGCAGAATGGGCCTCATCAGCAGTAACCAGAGTGCCTCACTCTATAATCTTTGACCTCCTGCTGTCCAACCATCCACAGGAGAAGCAGGGCCATCACTATGGCCTCTTCTTAAAGGAATAGTACACCCAAAACATGATTAGCCTTCATTTTCTACTCACCCCCATGCTGAACAACACCCTGGAGTACTTTTTTGATATCTCAAATGCATCTGGAGATCTGGGAGGCTTCTTGCTGTCTGCTGACATTCAAATAATGGAGGTCTATGGTGACCGAGACAGAAAGGTCCATAAAAGTCCACAAAAAACGTGTCAATATTCCTCCATACTGGTCGTCCAATGTATTCCAAGTGTCCTGAGTGGGTAGCATCCAGAATTTACTCGAAACGAAGTCATTTAGAATGTTTTTAGAGCATAAACAGTAGTGTAAAGGATTTCCTGAAAGCGCGCACATGCGTGTTCACGACGCTACGGAAGCCGGCAGACCAAACCAGATGAAAGTGCACATTAAGCGTCTACTCTGCCAATAATGCAAGCGTAGAAGAAGAAATGTGCTGTTTACCTGTGCAAAGAAAGAAACAATGAAATAAAAATGTCTGAGGACTTCAGTGTTGAGGAAGAGCATGAGTTCTTTGCCGAGCTGAATGCGCTGGTTTGTTCTGCCGGCTTCCGTAGCGTCGTGATCGGGCATGTGCGCGCTTTCAGGAAATCCTATACACTACTGTTTATGCTCTAAAAACATTCTAAATGACTTCGTTTCGAGTAAATTCTGGATGCTACCCACTCAGGAAACTTGGAATACATTGGACGAGCAGTATGGAGGAATATTGAAACGTTTTTTGTGGACTTTTATGAACCTTTCTGCCTCGGGCGCTGGGCACCTCCATTATTTGAATGTCAGCAGACAGCAAGAAGCCTCCCAGATCTCCAGATGCATTTGAGATATCAAAAAAGTACTCCAGAGTGTTGTTCAGCATGGGGGTGAGTAGAAAATGAAGGCTAATCATGTTTTGGGTGTACTATTCCTTTAAAACTTGAACCAACACCAGGCTGGAGGACAAGACTCATCAGTCAATCAGTGTCTATGAGTCTTGTCATCCTCAAACTTCCCCAGTCCCTGATAACAACCCCACTCAGCACGCTCAGCACTGTGCCGGCCCGACAGCAGCCCATGAGTAATAAGGTTCAACTTCCTAACTTCTCCCCTTCAACTTTTCCTCCTTATTTAATAACGTTCAATATTTCTCCCTCTTTTCTGCCTGCCATATAACAAATAACCCTCCGCTACATCACCACCGCCATCACACCCCTTCCTCGTTTGTGTTTGCCGAAGTCGCTAATATTAGGAAGAGCAAGTTCATTAGTGTAATTTAACATTGTCTAAAGTAGTTCCGCTCCCTTCCCCTCTGCTTGGCAGCTAGCTCAGATCTGTCACCGTGATGCATGCGCCGTTAATGAGCTTTCCTTGTTTATGCTTTTGCAGCAGCATGTGATAATTAAACTGCAGAGAGGAGTGTGAAATAATAGCTTTGTGTTTACCCTGCGCCCCACTAATGCGCCGGAGAGTGTGTGTTGAGCTCTAGAGCCGGTAGGTGCCGTTCAGGTGTGTGTTTGCTGGTAATAATGCATGTGGCCCTCGTTAGAAATATCTGCATAATGTTTTACCAATAAATGCTTTATTAAAGTGTGTGTGTGTGTGTGTGTGTGTGTCGTCAGTCAGCTCTGATTAAGAGCAGCGAGTGTGAGAGAAGAGGATGTGATAGTTCCTCCCTAACTGGCTTTTCTTATAGATTCCCTGACAGCTCCATAATTACAGCTCTATTATGAGTTGTGTGTGTGTGTGTGTGTGTGAGGGAGAATGAGTGTCATGGGCTTGATGACTATGAAATGAGGAGTTGACAATACTGAGTGGTATTTTTTATCTTTTGTTATGTAAAGCCGCCTAAAACAAACATTTATCAAGAACAGAGGAAGGAACAAAGGCAGCCGTTCTCGGCGTCGTACACAGGCGGCTTTCGGGCTGACATATCTGCCTCTCATCCATTCTTCTCCGCCAGCGTTCTGCCAGCACGCCGTGACACCGACACTGAAGTCTGAACCCCTCACCGAGGTCATATTGACGCTGTGTGATGCAACTTGTGGTCTTTTCTGTGTTCCCTGCCTTTGGTGGCAGGGATTCTTCTAGAGCAGATAAATTCCTGGACTTTTGATAAAGATGAAGTATAGATCTACAGCTTATTGGCTTTACAGAGACATTTTTCTCTTTCTATATATTCCAGTAAATTCAGAATGTATTCAAACTACCAATCAATTGTATTTTGATTTGGATTAGGATGTGTATAACTGGATCTAACTCAGATTGGATTATGGAATATTTTAGTAGTTTCAGCTCCATTTAAATAACATTAGTTTGGAATGACTAAAGTTTTGTGTTTCCTTTATCACTCCTTAGGGTTTTGACACAACTAAGCAGATAACTTCAATGCAATTTTTTCATGGTTTTTACATAATGGACCCACACAAAATGGTTCAGAATTAGTTCATTCAAGGAAAATTATTATTGTAACGCCTTTTTTTTTTTTTTTTTTTTTTTTTTTTAATCTGATAACCCTAAAGCTAATATTTGACTCCAGAACCCACCACTTTGTTATTTGCTTTAAGTCTAATCTTCTGTGAGTATCACAGGTCAGGTTTTAAGTTGAAGTTTAAAGCAGGTTTAGGTTGAGCAGTTTTCCAAAGTTTAAAGCTACGCTGCAAAACTTTTGACTGAATCGTTTGCTTAATTTAAGTTTTACTTGATGATTCTTCAGGTCAATATGCAGCACTTTGCAGATGTCGATGCTTATTGTGGGCTGCACTACTCAAAAACTCTACCATGAAGCTCAGGAGTGTTGAATCCATCACTCATGTGCCCCAGAGTTCATTTCTACACCATCTGAGCTTCCCTTAAACACAAGAGCTAACTAAACTGAAGTTGTCTTTGGCTAACAAATGACATATGAGACTGATCAGACATGTTTCTGGTTCTCTGAGGGGGTGAATACTGGCTTGTCTTTACAAGTCACTCCATGACTTCATCATCTTCTGGTCTGCCATCAAATTTCAAAAAAACAGAGGGGGACTATCCAATGTAGTGACAGAGTGCTTTTATCAGTTGCTTTAAGGGGTGCCAACACTCGGATTATGCTGCAGCTGCTGTGCAGTTGCAGAGCAAGTGTGCTGCAAAAAAGTCATAGTTCAGGCTTTTTCCAGAAGCTGTCGGGAAAAACCCGTTATCAGAGCACGTAAATATTCCTTTCATTGTCTGACACTTCCTCTGTTTCTCTTTTGCCTTTTGGTTCTTTCTGGTCAAAATAACCTAATTTGATTTTATTTTCAAATTCACCTTGACATTTTTTTTTGTCTGGCACCTGTTTTTTTTTGTGAAATTTAGAATCCACCTAAGAATTCCTATTCCATCTGAGAATATTTAATTTCTATCAAATGCACATGATTCTGAAAGGTTCTGTTCAGCTTCCTATAATGCAAAAATACCTCGACAGGCTTAAACTTTGCAATATTTCTGCTCTTTTTGCTTAGTTTTTTGTTTTGGAAAGACATTGTTGATCCGCATCTGCATCTATAACAACATCCACACTGCACCGTGGCATATGTGAGTGTAAGCATTGATTTGAATGATTTAGGTTCCTTGGATGCCTGCACCACAGCTGCACTGGGTTTAATTTGAGTTGGTGTAAACATGGAAGTTACCGATCTCGTCCTGCTAGTGGCTAAAAGTTACACCATTGCTTTAAACTTATATAATCCAAAATTAGAAAGTTGGAGTAATCTTCCTAACCTCCTGACATAATTGATGGTGGCAGCATCATCCTGTGGGATTGGGGAAAGAGAAGCAGAAGCAGAGTTAAAATGGATGTACTGTAGGTGAATACAGGTCAATAAACTGGTAAATGTTTATGAAAACCAAAAGATCCAGGATTTAAGAGCCAATCCTCGACGATTTGGTGATGCATGCCGCTAGTTTAGAACGGCCCAATCAAAATCCAGAACGAAATCCACTTTAGACTTTAATCATCAACAATCCATTTCTTTTTTTTTTTTTACCAGTTTGTGTTCTCTCTGATTTGGCTTTTATTTGGACATTCACAAGGTATCAATACCTTTGCATTGCATTTAAAATAAAATGGAATAAAGTTATTTTCAGTGAATTCTATTGCTGTGGAGAATCAGCCACTATTGTTACACAGAGCTGAGAGCTAAATGTAAGAAAGGTGGGAGGCCTCATAAATATCCACTCGGGAGTTTTTCCCTTTTTTTTTTTGTTCACTGACGGGGTCCTGATCTTTGGTTTCCGACACTCTTGACTCTCTATGACGGGTCAGAAGTCGGCACAACACAATTTTTATCAGCTTCTGCCGAGGGCGGCGATGTCAAAGAAGTAATTAACATGCTCTCTATACGTTACAAGTAAGCCGTCATTCAGCCTTCACCTCTGGATGCCATTGACCTAATTTATATGCACTTCAGTCTCCATCGGAGCGACATGCAATTTCTCTGGAGTGTTGGTTAACAATACAATTCCACTTCCATTTCTCATCCCGCTCTGCTATGAGGCCGTTCCCAGACAATTTGGATAGCTCTGTAATTACATTTCAATTATGAGGAAACAGTGACTCTGATGACAGCAGTTTTGTAATAGAGAAGGGGGCTCTGAAAGGCCATCTACACTAGTGTAACTTTGAGGTTTCTTCCCCCTTAAAAATCCATTTGTATCCTTTGTGTATCACTTTTTTTTTTCTTTCATATAAAATTTTGATCATGTTTGTGTTGTAATTTCTTCCAGAGTCTGTGCACCGCCACATGCAGCAGTACGAGGTGGAGTACCTGCAGTTCGCCTTCCGCTGGATGAACAACCTCCTGATGAGGGAGCTGCCTCTACGGTGCACCATCAGACTGTGGGACACATATCAGGTGGGAACACATGCACAATCACTCCAGCACGCAGCAGGTTCACTCTTACCGTACTTAGGCTCCCTTTCTGGCTCTGGTTGAAATTTTCAATCCCCTGACGACCACATTGGGTGATGCCATTTTTTTTTTTTAAACAAAACGAATATATGATGCAACATGTCTTTAATTAGAGGGGAGGAAAAACTTGTCCTTTTTGATAGAGGTTAACTTTTTTCCATCATTTTCTTTAGTTGTCTTAAAGTAAAAATATTTTGCTTGCATCCAATCCTGATTTCTAATCATGTGAAAAATGCTTACAACCCTCTACTTTTCTGGTTTCTTTCCTCTTCACATTGCCTCAGCAAGTCATCTGCTTCCATCTCAGTATGTCCTAGCGCTGTCTCTATATCCTCGTTCAGTACCTCCACAGACCCCCTCTGTGGGCTCTTTACCTCCTCCCTGGGAGGTTCATATTCACCATCCTCTGTGCCATACATCTACTATCCCTCCTCTGCACACCAAACATATCTGTCATGCCTCTCAAAGCTAAAAATTTCTGATGCTTTCCGTTTTGGTCTCCATCAATACAGCAATGTTAACATCATCTGATAGAAAAATCAAGTTTCCAAAAATCACTATTTCCTTATTTCTTAAGGTAAAGTTGACATCAATTAGAAAATGGCAATAAAACAATAGTTGATTGGAGATGCTTTTAAAAACAGAACAAACAGCGATTTATAAAAAGATTTCATAAAACATGAACATAGATTTAAAGTATATCTTATACAGGAGAATCCAGTCTTAATTTGACAAATCAATTAATTGTAGATTAAGAAATCGGGCTGATCTGAAATGGTGTAGATGGTAAAAAAAAAAAAAAAAAAAAAAAGCATAAAATAATGCTAATACAACATTAATATTCTGCAAAATCTGAAACAAACATTAGCTGCGTTTTGAATTAGATGGATGATATAACATACATCACTCTAGGTCCAGCTTGTTGGATAGGTGAGCAGTATGACATTTCTTCTCCTTCACTAGCTTCACATAATGGAAACATTAGATATAATCTAGGAAAAAAACTAAATGCTAGCCTATTTACTGTGTAGAAGGGTTGGACTTGTATTTTTTATTTGATAGGAGTAAAGATGTCTTTTGCTACAGTAGAGGGATGATTTAGTCATTTCAACTGAACCAAACCAGGAAAACCTCAGATTTAATAACTTAACCTTACAAAGATGGATACGGAAAGCCATTAAAAAAAAAACTCTATATGTGCAAAGGAGATCCACAAAGAGAGAAGAACAGGATATTAATAGTATTAAAAACAAATCTGGACTCTTTAACCCGTTCAGCCTTTGGCATTTACCTTATCCAGAGCTTAATAGGTGGCGCCTGCAGGAAGCCCATATAGTTAACCTGGCTTGGCATTGTCAATACGGCCAAATGTCTGCTATCGATTTTATGTATGTGTGTGTGTTTGCTGGAATGTGTTTTGGGCTTGAACTGAGTACATATAATAGATTTTCCAGTTAATAAGAGAGCGAGACATGTGACCATGTCAGAGTGATTTATAAGGTGGGATGCATGGATAGAAGAGGAATGAAGAGCCGTTTTTGGGGGTTTGAAGTGGATCTTTCCCTCGGCGATACTTCCAGCTGCACAGAGCGTTCACTTGAACATATGCTCGGATCTTTTCCGCTGTCATCTCTGTAGCTCTCACTACCGCTCTTCTGTCACATGCTTACATTTTGCTCCAGCTTGCCATTAAAATACAGATGTTCTTTGTCATACACGCCATTTAGCTTGCATCTAACACTTGTAACATCTTCCCAACTGCAAAGCTATAGTGTCAGATTTGAAGCTTACCAAGGCTTCCTTCTATTCATTTAGAGAAATATCAACTTTGATCAAACCAACAGCACTATGTAGCTATTTTACTGCCATTAAAGTTTTTTTTTTTTTTAAATCTAGATGGAAAGGCAAAGGTAAAAGAACCAAGAGCAAAGTGTTGTACATTGAAATATGATGGCGCTATAAAACGTGGATGAATTAATCACGAATATGCTGTGGTTTACTGCTGAAGCGCTTAGTTGACTCCCTTCAAACCATATCTTGAATTAATGAAAAGCAAATGAATCATGCCTAACTGTTTCTGAACTTCAGCTGAACTGTGGGCAACATGACATAGATGGTACCTGACACCTAAAAGCAATAATTTTGCCCAACCCAACATAAAAACACCTTTAGCTAGGTGTTTTTTTTTTTTTTTCAGACCCTCCACTAGCAAGACTCCAAAAATAAACTCTGGCCAATCTTGATGAAGAAACAGAAGGCTTTTAAGAAGCTGCACTCACTTCATCTGCTCTATCCTTTCTATGTTATATCAGCAACTACCTGTAGCACCATATAATGCTAGATAGGCAGCCAAAAAAGACTAAAATAAAAGGGATCTGGGTACATTTTGGCATGCCTTTTCTTAGGAAAAACAAAAAATCTAAGCAAAAGGAGCTGAAAAACTCCAAGAGTTAAGACTGTTAAAGTATTTTTGCAGCATAGGAAACTAAATAGAACCTTTTAGAATGCATTTGATAGAAATTAAATATTCTTAGACGGATAAGGAATCTTTTATTGACAAAGTCTTTAGTATATGACCCAAAATCAGAGCCGTCAGGAACAGTTTTAAGGTTGTCACTGCAGTCATGTGTTTTTGAATTCCCTCAACCTACTTTATAAGATTTACAGAAATGACTCTCTGAAATACAAAAGGAAAGGATTAGCTTTTATAATTGCTTTCATTCTTCAGTGGTTTGAGTAAAAGTCGGAAACTGCTCTCTTACCTGCAGATCTGCGGTGGACTCTGGTTCACCTCAAGTATAAAGTAAGAACCCAGGAATGAATTATTAAACAGGGTCGTTACTTTTGTCGTGACTTGACAACAACACACACTCACTTTGTACTTGTAATCCATAATGCTAAATATTTGATGTCTTACAATGTAGCTTGGACTGTAGCTTTCACAAACCCTTGCGCTTGTTCTCAAAGATATGTTTTGGCAGGCTTGGTCCCAGGCTCTCACCTCCGCTCTGAAGCTTGTGAGGAAATTTGACCTATTCTCTTCTTCCGAAAGAATAGGCTTTTTATCTTGCCAGTGTAGCTCAGACCTTACTCTGCTTGCCATTCATATTTTATTCTTTCAATACACCTGTTTAAATTTCTGAGCATATTTTCATGAGGCTGTCAAAATTAAAATAATGCTTTGACTTGTTTTCATTTTTTCTATGATGTTGTTGATACTAGGGCTAAAATATGTAAAAAGCCCTAAAGTAATTTTTCATTACAGAAGCATATTTTCAAATTTAAAAAAGGAACAGAGAAACTGTTAATTTTAACTAAATCAGCAACAGGAAAGATAATTTCTACCTACATTTAGTCCCTTCCTGCAGGCATGGTTTATGTCTAAATTAAGTATTCTGTACCCCTCTACATGAGTTATTGCACAGTAGTATATTTTTCTTTGTAGTCATGTGTTTCTATTGAAACAAATGTTTTAAAGAAACTTATATCCCATGTGTATTTTAACATACCATGAAATAGGATTGTTTTCTGAAGACAGTGGATTTGGTCCAGTTTCCTCTTTGTTATTGATTCTCTTTTGATCTTAATGACTTCTATAAAATAGTCTCAGGTTTTTTCCAAATACTTTTCTTGTGTTGAAAATGTTCCAGTGACAGAAGAACCAATTCAACACATCTCTCCTTAAACCTGCTTTTATACATCCCACTAGTCCATTGTAACTCCCATTACAAACACCTTGTTATTGACGACTAACGCTCCAATCAATCTACTTTCAAACTTACAGGCTCCAACCACCGGACTCGTAAGATCAGTTTTTTTTCCCCCCATAAGGCTAAATGGCTGTGTATACTCCCCCAGCAGTGTGTCGGAGTGAGCTTGTCGCAGGTATGATGCAGATACTTTTGATTTATGCCCAATTTCAAGTGTGTTATTCCACGCCACAGCGCAAGAGGGATAATCACAAACTAGCTAGGTAGTGTGGGTGTCCATGTGTCGGTTAGACGAGCTTTTTCGCCGTTTGAGACCCTCTCATCTAACGTTTGACGACACACAGTTCACCCCTGAGTTTTCCCGAAAGACTGGCCGTTATCTTCGTTAACTGTGACACACGCAGACGACCTGGTTTCTGAGCATGAAAACCAGGCTTTACACGCTTAGATTCAGTAACCCAACAAAGACTGGGGGTAAAAACAAAACTGCACTTATTGCAATAATAACAATATTACAGTTTCACTGGAGTGATTGGAATTTGCATAATGGATACAACCCTGTGACATCACGATCAAATCGCTATTTAGGTCAAGATTTTTTTATTTGTCACCCAGCCTGAAGTGGCACTTAGTTAATTTCTCCTGCTATTTATGCCCCAAACCACCCTGGTTTATAGATATTGAATCCCAGCTCAAGGTTGTTACTGGATTTGGGCCTGTTTAAGGCAAAAATATTCATCAAAAGAAACAAAACTTTCCAGTAAATTTGACCTTCCAAGTTTCTTCCAGAAGAAACTGGAAGAAACTGTTTCTTCCTGCTGGAAAAATCCTGGAGAAAAAAAACGCCATCCAGAAGAAACTTCCAACCCTGCCAGTAATGATCCATTTTCATATTCCTTTCAAAAGAGGCTGGATGTTGTTTGGAAGAGCTGATGATGCGTTGTTCCTCAAGTATGTTTCAAGAGATGCAAAACCTCAGCAAGACAGATGTTGGATTGGGTTGTCTTGTGGTTATTAGAGATTCTAAGCTACTGTTTGCTGCTGTTGTCCAGTTATATACTCTGCAGATATATTTTCTTTCTTTACAATCTTTCTCACTTTGCAAGTTGGTAAAATAAAAACGGATATCTGAGCAGTTTAGAAGTAAGCATGTATGCCATAGGAGTGATTGGACCTTACTCTAATGATTCGGATGGATGAAGAAATATTTTTGGCAATTAACTTCATGGATTTGCAATGAAAACAGATAGTTTTACTTATCAAATAAAGGATGAAATAAAGTTTAATCTATATTAAATTGCTTTTTTTTCTCCACACGATTATGCTATAAAACAATTGTTTTTTTGAGACCATTTGTCTGTCTTTACACAGGGTGTTTACACAATGAACAGAGTACAAAGAGTTCTGTGTTTTGAATAAAAAAAAAAGACCTTGTCCTTTCCTGCTGAACTGTTTGTATCTTTCAGGGGAGATTTTAACCTGAGCACTATAATGTCTCCTCTGTGGTTTTCTCTCTGTAGTGCAGCCATCTGTTCAGGAGTGGGATCCAACACAGGACAGCTTTTCCTCTCCATCAGTCATCTCTTACTTTCTGCCTACAGATACATCTTCGCATTCATCTCCTTTCAGTTTTTATTTCATTTCTCTCTGCTTCTCCCTCATTCTGTTTTCCTTTCTTACATGCAACCTTTCCAACTATTCTCTCTATTGATTTTTAAAGAGAGGGACAAGCAGAGAGGAAGACGCATGGAGGGATGATTCAGAGCGAAACAAACACGGCGACCACTTTTCCCTTAGCAGAAACACAGACAGAGAGACAGACAGACTGGGACTAAATTATCCCTGTTGCGTGGAGCATGAAATTAGCAAGTAGCTCAGTGTGACAGCATTAGCATGGCTGTTAAAGGGATACCGTGACATTTTCAGGTTCTGAAGCATGGTTTTCTTTAATGCAGACAGTGAAATTTACCAAGCAGGAAACTGTAGCATTGTTAGTGACCATGTTTGAATTCAGGTGGTTAAAAGTGATTAAATGCATGGATTGCTGGTGGAATAATGGAGTAATTTACTGCAACATAGGGCTGGAAAATTATTTTGGAAAATTCTTAGAATGAATCACACCATACGTTTTATATAGCTGAGCTAGTTTGTGTAGCTCCCAATTACTTAATTTTGTAGATAGCCAAGTTTAATTACACTAAACTTTACTTTTCTTGCTCTTTGACAAATAATCGTATGGAATCAGCTGTGCTTTGCCTGCAAGTCATATTTGATGATGTACACAGGATGCATTGAAGACATGTTGACGTCTGACAGTATAATGAATGTATTTCTAGCAGTTTTAGGGGAATACAAGACCAGTGAGGACAACCCCAAAAAGCCTCATCATTTCTGCTCCCCAGTCTGATTTCTTTAAAATTATTCTACCTTTCTCCTATAAACAGAATGAATTACTCTACATATGGGTGTTTGGTGTTGGCTAAAGGGAAATCTGTTATTACAAGACTTATACAGGACATATTAAACCTCACAAAGGTATGATTTTGTAGGCATAAAGGGGTCATAGAATGATTATATAGGGCATTTGGTGCTGGCCCTTAAGGTCTCTGAATAGGGTGTGTAACATTGGTTGGATTGAAAATGTTCTATGCGCCCTAATGCAAGCCTGGTAAAAAGCCCCAGAATGAAACAAAGGGTTTTCTTTCTTTTATGGTATTATCGTGAATATTTAGATTAGCTGTGCGCAGATTGGATGGTTTACAATGAGCGAAGCTGCTGAACAAAGACGGATCATAGCAACAAGCACTCACTCACTGAAACATCAAATTGTTGATATGGTAGGGTGACCAAACGTCACCCTTTTCCTTGAAATGTCCTACTTTTCATACCTAAAGGTACCTAAACATACCTAAAATGCCCAGGGGGAATTTCAAAATCGTCTGGCATCGATAAACATCGATAAGCATGTCCCTGAAAATTAGTTCTTGGAACTTGGGATGTCTGATAGCCACTGTATCAGAAATTTATATGATTTAATCAGAAATCATCAAAGATGTCTTGGAGTTAGTGAGTGTACTAAATCCGCTTTCTCAAGTGTAGAATTTTCCTTAGTTGTTAAAAATTTGCTTGCCGTTTCAACAGCTGTAAGGAGTCAGCAAATAAAACTTTGTTTGGTTGAGCACAGACTATGACGGGGTGTTTGTCCACAAAAAGCACAGCAAGTTTTCCACCATCCTCCTCTTGTGACCAGTAGCTACACTTTTTTACGTACCGTATTGTCCGGACTATAAATCGCTACTTTTTCCCCCACTTGGAACCATGTGGTTTAAACGAAGGTTCTGCTTTTCTATAGATTTTTCCTAACCGCCAGAGGGTGGAAGACAAAGACGCAAATCAAAGAAGGAGCTCATTTTAATTTAGCTCGAGCAGATGCTAGCAGCAGGCAGATATTGGACAGATGTCCTGAATTCACACATTGTCATTTATTTGCCATGTTGAAGCTGTTGAACCAATGAAAAGAGACTGTGTGTAACTCCTGCAGAGCTGAAATAAGGAGCTGATGAAGCCCCATCTTCATTAAAAGCTCTTACTGCCTTGAAAAATATGCCAAGTCTTGGCCTCTAAATACTGTGGCTGCTTTAGGAATAAAACCAATAATTGCAAAATGGTCAATAAACAATATACCCCTAAAGGGCTCCTTAAAATCCCAAATACAGATGTCTGTACAGCATATTGACTGCAGAGACTGAAAGAAATGAATGTCAGATCTGAATGCAGTTGTGACAAGGTGACACACTGTTGAAAGGTAATGGATTGTGGTACTATATAGCCTGCCTTTTGTTGCTGTTTTGTGACTATAACTTGTATGCAGCTCACATCTCTTCAGTACAAACCAGAGTCTGAAGTTTTGTAAGTGACCCCCTCTTGAATGTGAGTGTAATACACCACTTCAGTGAGGAGGACAGTGTGAGACGTCCCAGTGGGAGGTGGACCTCCTACCTTTTTTCTCCCTTCTTGTCTCCAGTCTGAAGTAATGGCTGGTCACATTGTTAGTGCCAGCAGTGTGAGTCGCCTCTGTAGACCAGACCCTTGGTCTCACACGCACACTGTGTCTGATTTCCTCCACAGCACACACTCGCACATCATATTCTGTTTGCTCCTTCACACTGACATGACTGTAAACAGTTTGTTCATCCTTTCTCTCCTTGACACAGACTCAGTCTGAAATGAACATTGGAATTTCTCCCCGAAATTGCATTAAAATGTTTCTAGTTTTATTTATTACTCCTATTTCCCTTCTCAACCAGAAGCTCCCAGTTGCACAGGTTTCATTTATACAGGGGGAGATCGGTTTAAGAGAAAGTGCAAACATCTGTAATGGACTAAATCTGTGGCAGTGGGGGAATTGTAGTTGGCTAATATTTGCCTGTTTTCCTCTTCTCATTAATTTCTGTTCGCAGCCGTGTAAAATATGGCCTAAAGCAAGAAGCCACACCAGAGGATGATACCGTGCTCAGAAGCAGAACGGTCCAAAATTAATATGCAATCTGTTGAAAACAATTCATTTAGAAACACCACATTTCTTCTGTTATTTTCTCTTAAATCATTATTTTTTCCCACAGATACTACATTGTCATTTATAATTCAAAACACCCCTTGCTGTGCACTAGATTTAAGCCTCCTACAACAGGGTGTACAACTGCATTCTGTAAAAGTATTCTCCTCCCTTAGATATTTCTGCCAGTTTAACTTTTTTGTCCGACTTAATTAGCTTAGCCTAATGACATGTTTCTATTCACTGTAAAGTCTTGCAATTAAAAAAAAATTATGGGAATTGGAAAATTCAAAACCAGCTTAAACTTACCAAATTTCTGCTAAATGTTTTAAGGCTACCTGGAGATGTTTTTATAACTTTTTCGAGAGAAAAAAAGGTTAAATGTGCTAAAGATTTGATTGAAATGCAGCTATTTATGCACCTGGATGGCGTTTACCACCACTAACACTAGCTAACGTAATAAAGTAACAAAATTTTGCCTGATTGCAACACATGAATTATGATTGCTAATTGTACTTCCTTTATGGATTAAAATGCATCTAAATCAAAAATTTTTGGGGGGACATTTTAAAACAAAATGTGCATGTTCTTTGGCTGGAAACACAGCTTAAGATAACCCTTGTACATCCTTGTTAAGTTTTTTAACTATTTTGCAATCATAGCTTTAAAATCACCATATCAACATGGCACTATGTGAAATAGTTATTGTGCCCCTTGTCAAATCAGTGCTCAGTTGTCACTTGTCACTCCAAGACTGGATTGCCAGATATGTATGATCAACAAATCTGTACAACATTATAAAGCAAATTACAATATAAAATAGGATCACATTATGCTAAAATCTAAAATATTTCAAGAAGAGAAACCTGTTTAATAAAGATGATAAAGTAGTATCTAACTTGAAGTTTTGCTTTAATCAACTCATTAGTTAAATCTAAAGTGAACATGGGTCATGCAGTTAAATCATCCCAAAGCATAACAGGAAGTCCAGCTGTAATTGGCTTGTTGCACCAGGCAACATGAATGAACTTCTAAATTCCTATGTGTGATTTTCACTTCCAGTGCCGTTCTGAGCCGACTGAACACAATTACCCCATTTACACTACCCTTGAAAAACCGATCCATGCCGAGACCAGTCCAGGCTCGGATCAGTTAACCAGGCCGAGCTCGGTTCTGACGACTGTTTACACATTGCGCTACCTCGGTTCCTCGCCTCCTAGTGACAATCTGCGGTATTACTGCCAGTATTGAAGGAGGAAATACAGCAGTAGATGCTGGTAATGCACCAAAAGTTGTTTGCCAACCACCATAAAACACAAGAAGAGGAAGACGAAGAAGGAGGGAATCAAGCAAATCAAAATGGCGGCGCCCGTCACATTCAGAAAGTTATGCTTGATTATTATTGCTGTACTTTGGTGTTTGCGGAGGGTCAGGCGAAGACGGCAACCTTTCGTGGTAAAGTAAATTTATAGTTATAGTTGTTCTTCTTCTGTTTTGTGTTGGTTGGCAAGCAACTTCCGGAGAGGCATTACCACCAACTACTGGAATGAAGTGTGAATTGGGATGTGCAGCCAGACGGAGATGATGCGTTCTGCTCATGCGCTCTTCTTATCAGAGAACTGAGCCAGGGAAAAACCGAGCCGAGCCCACCTCTGGAACTGGTCTGCAGTTAGCTCGGTTCGGTTGTGTGTAGCTCGGTTCAGTTCAGTTTGCTGTCCATTTACACACGATAAGTTATCTCAGTTACTGAGCTCGGACCGGTCTCGGCACGGTTTTTCAGAGGGAAGTGTAAATGGGGTAAATGCCGTAGTTTTACACGCGCTGTCTTCAGAACCTGTGAAGTGTCTATTAACAGCATTCTTCTCTTGATTCCAGCTTTATCATCAGCTCCCAGTTGCAAGAAAGGCGTCAAATAGTATGTGTCAGTGTACACAAAATTAAGACTTGGTGGAACTTTGTATTTATGCTGCAATGGTAGCCACAACAGCAATCCATAAGGAAAAGTTGTGCAGGATTGTAAACTTTGATTTAAATGAATTCCACACCCGCAAAGAACCTAGCATTGCTTTGGTTGAAACTCTGACTTAACTTTGAATACTACATGCACGTTATTATCGCTAAATACTGAATATAAAACACAAACTTACCTGGTATAGTGGCATATCTGGTCATCCCAGCTGGCAAAGTTCTCCAGACATTAAAACGCCTCCTGAGCTGCAGCCACTCAATTTTACTCTGAGTCAACTCAAGTTGTCTCTGCAGCGACTCATTTTCTTTTCATAACTCCTTGGACATCACCCCAGTTGCCGCTGAAACACAATAGCCATGGTCGGGAGCCACCATCTCCATTTGCGATTCATGAGTCCTGACGCGCTGCATTATCAGCAGGGAAGCACTGGAAGCTAACACATGAATTTTACCATGAAGTACAAGTATATTTTGGTACATTTTAGTGATGATCCTCAAAACCCATTGATAGGCCAATCTCTTTTTTTGGACACCTAATCAGCTCATTTTCTTGCTGCTTGCTAGCTTTCTGACAACATTCCAGGTTGATTGGCGGGACCGGGAAGTAACAGGAAGTCCCATGCATCACATCCTGTGACTGGAATTGGTGGCCGACATATTGTGTTTTTACAGTGGCCTAGTCAAAGGCACGACTTGCCAGTTGTTGCAAATATTCAACAGTAATTATTGCCAAGTGTCATAAAAACCAGTTTATATGGTAAAGTTTTAGTGATCAAGAAAGTTTATGATAATAGTGTTATAATTTCAACCTTTTTGGTCTTCACTGATGTTATCTTTATCTGTTATTGACATTTTATGAGCTAAAAGATGAGTGACAAAAAATCATAAACTGTAGGAAACTAATTATTTTGTCACGGCACTGAGAGAATGTAAGGCATTTAAGCTTATAGTGTAGGGGGAAAAAAAACATCTTTGAAGCTACCGGCCAACAGCTAATCATATGATCTCTGTTTGATTGTTACAGCACTATATTGCTGCTCGTTTATCATCTTCCTCCTCCCCGCAGTGAGATCGCCTTCTCACCTTGTCTTCAGTCGATTCGTCAGAGCAAAGCGCCGTTGCCACATGAGGCCAGTTTGTTTCGGAAGGATCAAACCAGTCAGACAGCCGACGCAGCAGTTTAAGGATGCTGTGACATTGCAGCGCTCCTCCTCTTTGCTGCTCTGGTCACACTTCTCCTAACCCCCAGCCCCCCGTGCTCAACCACATACTCCTACATTATTCTTATCAACTCCTCTCACTGTTCTCCCATTCGGCTTCACCACAAACTCCCACGCGTCTTTGATCAGCCGTGCTTGTCAGCCGGTTTCCTGCGTCTCAGCCAATATGTCCGTCCTGACATGAGCAGGAATGAGAACCAATGCATGTTTGACAGAGTCACCTTGTTTCACGTGACAAACTTTATTTTGGAAATCATAATGATGAAAAGTTTCAAGCCAGAGCAGGTGAACCAGTGCATGGCGAAGGGGGGTCAGATACAGCTGCAGTAGAATTCTGATGTTTTCAGGTTTCCTAAATCCTGATTATAAGAAGTGTAAAAATTCAACTATTAAAGGTATAAGGATGGGAAGTAGTTTTAGAAGATTGATATTCCCAACAGCTCGTTAGGTGTGTTTTGCTCAAGAGCTCCTGATTTTATTTCAAGATCTACTAGTTATAAGAACCCTTTTTTGAGTTAATGAATGTTGTTCAGGGTTACGTTACAAAATGTAAACATCTAAGCAAACTGATTTCCCCCTTTTTTGGTTTATTTCAGGACAAACCCTCAGTCAGAGTCAGTTTTTTTTTAAAAAGTCAAGCTTTTTTTGTCTTTTTGATTAACCCTTGCTTATACGTACGGGTGAGTATTGGCATGTGTGATGAGATACGATACGATTCACGATACTTGGGTCACAATACAATATTGCAATATCATTATATATAGAGATATTTATCTCAGCTATAAGATTAAATGTATAAATAAAAAAATCAAATACTGTGTTTGTTCATCAGAGGATGTTGATCATTTAGTTATTTTGGTATCCATGTTGTTTGAGGTTTGAGTCAGTCCACGTCTTTCACTGTGACTGCTTCAACTACAGCTATGGTGCTGTACAGCAAAGCAAAATGGCGCCTCAACGCCAACTGCCAGAGAGGCTGTGTAGAGGTAGCCCATTTTCTCATTGTTTTAGCTAAAAATGTTTTTTGTTTTTTTTTAAATCGATACTAGGAACTGAATGATTAATGTTATATTGGGAAGCCAAAAATCATGATATATCGCCCAATACATTTTTTCCCACACTCCTACTTACAACATAAACTGGCTTAGGAAAAAGAGAAAAACAATACTTTTAGATTCCTCCTTTTTTTTGTTTGCTTTTTGCAAAGTAAACACATTACTATCAAGATCTTTGTTTTTTTATATATATATTTCAGGATTTGTCTATGTTTGCAACACATTGAGCTGTAAATTGTTTGTTTTTTTGTGAACAATTATAGCAACTTTTCCTTAAATTGTAATTATTTCTTCCTCATTATTGCCATGTTTAAATAATTTAAATAAATTGTGTACTAAATGTTGGTAGAGGGTAATCGACTTGTAGGATAAAAAAAAAAATACAGCTAATTTAAAGCTTGCTTAAGCTAAATGGCAACACACAACTGGGTGACTCTTCCTCAGACGACCCTCTGATATGGCCGCCACTTAATGCAACCAGGTGACAACCAGGAAGTTATCGTTGCATTAACGCCACCTTGTGGTGTAGCACATTACAGGCAGTTGCCATCGATATTGACAAATACATATATCAAGCTTTTTTTTTGTTGACTAACATTTAACTTAAAATAATAAGGTTTTGCCTTTTGATTTTTGGCATTAAACTCAATTGTATACAATTGTTGGATTGCATTTATCTAGAATGAATTTGGGCTTTGGATTTTCTGCTGGAGCAGCCCTTCTCTTGAAATGTGGACTCATCAAAATCACAGTTTTTAACCCCTTGCATTACAACATTGTGGACGGTAGTGATGTTCAGGGAACGTTTTTCAGCTGCAGCTTGAAAGATTTCACAGTACTGGTTTACAAATCAAGATATGAAGATCAGCACTGAGCAGAACTTGTTTTAGATGAAGAGCAATTCATCTTTGATCTGTGAAATATCTGTCATATTAATGAGAAGCAGAAAGGGGATAGGTGATGGATGGTGTGAAAGCAGAGGATGGATGGAGAAGCAAAGCTGGAGAAGAATTCAGAGTTCTCTTCTAACATCAATCTCTAAATTATACATAGCTGAATAAAAGACCCTAAAGTTTAAATTTTACTCAATTTTAGGGACTGGTTAATCCTCATGCTCTCATTCATCTGTGTGTCCATGTTTGTTGACATGCTTGTTTGGTTTGGAGCTGGAAGCCAATCACCTGCCAGCTCACAGCTCGCATCACGGCACGCTTCACCGTTCACAAACACCTCTTTTTTATCATTTTTTTTTGCCCTTTATTTATATTCTCTGCTTCTCTCCAACTTGCATTCAAACACTCTTTGTTGTTAACTTAAAAAAAAAAAAGAAAAAAATGGTTCCAACCTCGTGGGAAGCAGAGCTCAAATAACAGGAGATGCATTCGTAGGAGAAAGGAACCAAAGGTAATTCAATAAAAACAAGAGCTTTTGTTTGCACGCCACGTCTGCTGATATCATTTTAGTGTAGGACTTTTTGTTAATTCTTTCTCTGGTGTGGAATCAGGTAGAAAAAAAAAACAACATACCAATTATTGCCCATTTAATACAATTTAAAGAGAAAACCTATTTCTTTTCCAAAAATAAAATGACAGCATAACTAAGGTTTGCCGGACGTGTTCATGGCGTTAAGCAATCAGGGGTCTGACAGGAAGAGAGACGCGTTACAAGTGAAACAAATCCACTCAGTTTTGGAGTCGCACAGAGCATACACAGCAAGCGGGAAAGACTCATGCAAAAACAATGGATGAAACCTTAAAATACTTTACCCATGATAGGAGTTCAGGAGGACATAAAACGGATAAAATAGCGATCCTCCTTAAGTCTCACAAAAAACAAAATGTGGGGCAGAGTGAGAATCAGCTCTCACTGCCTCAGTCAGCTTATAAACCGCCTCACGCCGTTTATTGCTGTTCTCTTTTCTTTAATTGTAGATCTCATTATGTTGTGTTTGAGATGCTGCACAGAATCACATTTTTGTTTATAACTTTTCATAATCTCTCCAAGTCAAATGTGGGAAATTGTTTTAATTTCTGTATAGCACAGAGACAGAAGTGAAAAGAATCAGCACAGAATCTGCTCACCCTGCCTAGGCAGAGCCTCTCTACGCAGTGACATGGAAAAAAAATAATCTAATTAGAGATTAAAAAGTCATATGCAACAGGTGTGTTCAGGCCTTTCTATGAGACTCAGACAATAAGATGGTGGATGGTTAATGGTCGGGTTTATTTTTGCTGTGATTTAGTTAGTGTGATTTCTTTATTTCTTAGTAGAGCTGCAGTAATGGTCTAGTTTGTAGGTCTTCCACATGGGTCTGGACCCCTAGGAGGTCCACAGAGGTACAGAGAAGCGGGTCGAGAAAGTTTTGGTGTAATTTTTTATTTATTTTTTTATATTACCCCTGTAATTTTTCCAGTAATCGAAATGCCTCTAAATACACGTTAACATGAATTCAACACACTGTAGTAAATAGATAAATGGAGGCAGAAGATGTCTTTCAGTCATCAATGCACACATTTAGCAACACACGAGCCCTTTCCAGCTGGGAGCTGTTTCATTCTCAACACCTGTCCCATCTACCAGGAATCAGAATCAGAAATACTTTAATAATAATTTCATACAATATATATAATTAGGGTGTAAATGACCCAATTTCTAATTTTGCTACAAGACATATTACAATGTGAAATTATTAAAAGCTATTATTTTTGTGAATTTATAATGCTTTACACTTTTACCTTGTTTTAATGGACCTTATTTTGAAACTACATGACCAGGTTTTAGTAATTGGTTACTGCGAGATACAGAGAAGAGGCTGAGATTGAAACATAGTAAAAGAAGGAAAGATAAAAGTAAAAAATATTAAACTTTGTTTGAAGGAATTAATCCATCCAAAGTGGCACAAGGTTAGTGCTTATGTGATAAGACATGTTTAATGTGTTCATGTGTTTTGAAATGCATGTGAAGAACTCTTAAGTTTATTATTAGGTCTCCGTAGCTTACGTACAAGATGCTAATTTTACATAGTATTGGCTAGTACCATAATACATTTTTTCTCCTGTGCTCTGCATAGCTTACGGTGGTTGGTTAAAAGGATTATTGTTGAGAACGCTAAGATTCCAATAAACAAGGAAACCATCAGTCAAGTGTTGAGCATCTTTCAGGGGAGATGCTACATAGCGGGTCCCCGCTCCATGGCGCCATCAGTTTGGGGGTCCTTGGACTGGAAAACTTTAAGTCCTGTTCTCATCAGATTTAAACATGCCATTAAGACTTTCAACCACAAAGCCAATAGACTACTCACTCTTTGAATGAATATTTGGACATTACAGTCCCCTGTTGGATAAAAGTCCTATAAAGGGATCAGAAAAAACAGTTAAACATACTTTATCCCACTATATATGTCAAATTTCTGACGTCTTTTTCAGCTTTGAAGAGACACCCTCCAATAAGACTTTGAGCGAGTCACTTGCTTCAGCTAAATAATGTAATAATAGTCAAACTTTAGCTGGGTAGTTTTGCAGCAGAGCTTTTTTAAATACTATGAAAGTCGACACTCCAGAGAGCGCAGCTTAAGAATAATTTATGAAGAGATGTGTTTAATAAGAACATGAGTTTATCCTCCACACTTTTCTATGTGCATTTGCAGTACAACGGTTTTATTTATTGCTCCAGTTAGCCAGTTTAATGCAGGAAGAAAAAAAAAGCGACTCATCAGCTTATGATATGAGTGCGATGTAGCCAGTTTCACCACTAGAAAAGATCTGATTTTGATCTTGTTTGTCGTTCTTATCTTCTGGAAATATTACTCCTCAGCCTAACAAGTCTATTCTTGTTTGCCTTGCAAGGCAGTTTCTTCATGAAAAAGTTAAAAAGATAGCATCAAAAATGGAAAGAAACAAAAAAAAAGGATTTTGACAAGCTGTAAAAATGGAGACAGAAATTTTTCAGATTGCCATCAGTCTCAAGTAGGCAGCAACTGCCGTTTTTGGCAGAGATGAGGCTCCATCTTTTACATTAGACCTGATGTATTTTGGTATTTATTTAACTTACACAACATACTTTTAAATGCAACTAAAACATTGCTTTGAGAAACACTCCCTTGCTGAGATCTTCATCCTTTAGATGAGCATCCACTTCTAAGTGACTTGCATTCAACAGGCCTGTAATTACTCTCTCTCTGATGGGGCTCTGGAGTGGAATGAATAGAACAGGGAACATCTCATCCTTTGTCTTCCTTCCTCTTTAATTCCCCCGGCTCATTTCAGCGTCGGAGACAAAAAAAAAAAAAAAAGTAAGCCTGCGATTGGAACAAGGGCCTGAAATAAAAGGCGGCGCTATGGAAAGTGGATTTGTCTCTTCCTTTGTCTCCGTCACCCTGCAAATGTATATTTTTCAGTTGCTGACAGGAAAAAATGGGCTCCATTCTGCTTTTTCTCTTTGTCTGCCGTTTTATGTTTTGCTCTAAATACGTTGTGTACGTAAGCAGGAAATGTGATGAAAGGCTTGCACTGTTTTAGCAACACCAGGATGCCAAAATGATTTTCAGTCTTGCCTATAATAAAATGTTATATAAAGTATCACCTAAAATTACTACCATAATTTACTCATCCCCTTTATATTCTTCTCTATATTAACTCCAAACTGTGGAAAGCTTTTTTTTTTTTTTAAATGCTGCCGCCTCTACTCTGTTAATGAAACGGCTCTGACATTTACTTTAAAAATAATTTGGCAGGATATTTTTAAACAAACACGAGGCTTTGAACTTACACTCAAGTTTGCACCATTTTATGCAGAAAATATTAAGGATACCCAAAACTAAATTGAATAAAATCAATTTGGTAGTCAAATTAGGTTTAACTAAAAGGCTCACTGATTTAATATCAAAAGTTAATTATAATTTAACATTAGCATACGCTCAAATAAACATTCAACAGAATGAATAAACCTTAAAGGTAATTTTGTGTAGTTTTATCATTCTTCTGATTCTTACTGAGAATAAGTCAGGCAGTGAATTTAATGATCAAACTTTCTCACAGTAATTATGTTCAATCTACAAATAAATCTTTTTAACTTTTTAAAATCTGTTTTTATGTCGTTTGGCAGTACAGTTGTTCTATTTGAATTTAGCTGTTGAATATAATCCCTATAATATATAATATGTTGGCTGTAAACTTAGCTTACTAATGCAATTGTCTTTTTTTTTTTAAAGTTTCATCAGTTGTTTATTCCTAAGACTTTGATAAAACTATTTTGCATAATGACTTGCCATATATACATTAACATTTGGTCACACAGGTGGTCGGCTACATATTTATTTTAAAAACTTCTTAGCAAAGAAAGAGACTATTAAAGAAATGCAGGTGCATCTTATTAATTACAATATTATTAAAAATGTGATTTATTTTGGTAGTTCAGTTCACAAAATGGAGCACAATATACGCACGTGTTACACCCAGGTGGATGTTTTTTTACGCTTTTTTTTTCTGTTATGATGATTTTGATCTGATTTATTCTCCTTCCCATTGAGTAATCAACATTTAAAAACTAAATTTTTTTGTACTTACTGCTGGTCTGTGTCTTTTTGATATAATGAGTAGAGATTGTCAGGTGCAAGTTGCACCTAACTTGCAAAACTTGATGGCTACTGGTTCTTGGTAGTTCCTTACTTTGTATTGGGAACCAGTTTAGATAAGATTTCATTAAGTTTCTATATTAAAATATACATATTAAAGTGGTGAGGGGAAAAAATGAATCAAAAATCCATATTGATTGCTGCTACTTTAGATTAAAATTCCTCGGTAGCACAAATAAAAAGAAAAGTACAACTGTCCAATAACTGTTTTTCTGCAAGAGTTTAGGAAATTATCAAAAAACACTATTTTTAGATGTATGGACAAAATAAAACATTTACCCTTTCGAAAGAAAGGAAAGTGAATCATTTCAGTAAAAGTGAAAAAAGATTGGTAGCCCATTAAAATATTAAGCACACATTTATTGTTTGCTAAAACGTACAATAACTATTAATAACAAACAATAATAACAATAAAATAACAATTGCAGCTATTGCAAAAGCCAAAATAATTCTCTTGGTTTTTATAAGGACGACCACGTGTGGTTTTTAATGGTACTGTTGGAAGTCGCAAAACATTGCTAGTTTTACAGATTCAGTCATTAAACAATAGAAATATTTCCCTTTATATTCAAAAGTACATCTGGGTTTTTGTTGTTTCTTCAGATGTTATGTAATCCTAAATGTGTCATATTTCTGTGTTTCTAGGCTGAACCAGAAGGCTTCTCTCATTTTCACCTCTACGTGTGCGCTGCCTTCTTGGTACGGTGGAGGAAAGAGATTCTAGAGGAGCGGGATTTTCAGGTAACCTACTCTGAGGACCATTTAACGCACTTTGTCATGGAGTCGAGTAACTTTCAAGTAGCTTTCCATTTTCTGAATGCGCAACATATGGAGAAAGTAGATGCCAAACTCTCCTTCCTAGGTAAATGAAAATGAATTGTCCATATATGTTTTAATAACATTAGAGCAGACCGTAGATGATCATGCCCTACATCCTTCTTCATTAGCTCTACGGTCATTACCCACGCTGTTCAGAAGTTCTGAGTGCATTAGTAGATGACAGTAGCCAGCTGCCAGAAGGTGACTTTGGCTATTTAGCTCACTGCAAGAGACCTGGCTTCTTTGCTGTAGTGACCATCAAATCTACAAATGATCTGATATTATCAGCCTCAAACAGAATCACTTTTCAGATGTTCTCACATGACTTTTTGAACTTTTTGCTCTTTCATCAATTTTTTTAAATCAATTTTTTTTAGCAACGCCGCTCTATCTCTACTTTTAGATCCTTAGGGTGTTGCAGAAGAACTCACAAACACTTCCTTTTCTTTTATTTTTCTTTTTTTGCAAACCAGCAGAATTTGGAGTTTAATTGGGAAGTCGGTGGAGACTTGATCATAGTTTCTTTTTCTGTATTGATGAAAATCTAAAATGTTTGTCCTTAACTTTCTGAATCGGAACATCATAGAGCCTCGTTTTACTGCAGCAACAACTTTAATACTGATGGACTTTTTCTCTGCTATGTTTGCACAGCTAGAGACTGATATTATTTTGTGCTTATCGATCGTGTAAGGCCATTCAGCTGTAGGTTTAGCTCCATTTTTAAGGTCATCCTTTTGTTATTATGCAGTAATACTTTTTAAATCTCTATAATTGACATTCTACATGTCCAAAAAATGTTAGCTTCATCTGTCCAGAACACCCTCTTTTGCAAGGGATTGATTGTTTATGATTTTCCTTTGGTATTTTCTAACTAAAAACCGCCTTAAATCGGAAGGCAACCGGACTTTGGCTCAGTTTTAAAGACATTTCAACACCTGTGGAGAAGTCTCCAGAGCAAACTCTAGTTGGAGTGCTGATTTATTTGAGCATCAATGAGGTCCATCCTCCTGCACACATTCCAGGTCAGATGCTAATCAAATAGCCACCCTTTGTTTCTTCTTGTTTACTGTGCATGGACTCTGTGATTGGTCTTCCATGACTGAATTGTAAATGTTTTAAAGCTGAAGTTGCAACCCTCCCTCTCTCTTTACAAATATAGCTTCCTTGACGCTTCTTTGAAACCATCTATCCTCTCAGTCCCAAATCTTAACACTTTTGTCTTCAAAGGTGTGTCCTTTGGTCCTTGTCCTCTTTAGGTGTGGAAATGTCTTTAAAGAAATGAGCTAAAGTCCTGTTGCCTTCCAATTTAAACCCGTTTGTGGTTGTCATGACCCAGATGACTGCGAATTTACAACTCAGTCTTTGTGCTGAATTATTTTTTGGTATCAGAATAAGTGCTGTTTTTGAAAAAAGCTTTATAAACTTCTCTGTTTTGTATTTATAAAATAGAATAGGGAGGGGGGGTGCTCTTAACTTCGCAGTTTATATTTTTCATTCGTATTCAATGTCTAAATGCTTCCTTGTTATGTGGTGCTGGTTTCTGGTTAGGCGGCAGCTTTTCCAATGCAATTTCTGCTCCTTTAAGCTATCTCACATAGAGTTCACTCATCAATAGCCCCAACTTTCCACATTACTTTCCTTTTCTCTGCACTCTTTACCCTCTGCATCCGTTTAGGCTTCTGTTTCTTTTATTCACAGTACATACTAACATTTAAATAACCCTGCTACCTTGCAAGCACACAAGCAGGAATAAATGTAGCGATACTTTTCTCCTTCAGCTTCCTATAGATCTACTTACCGGCTGACTTGCCATGCAGACTACCAAGTGGTGTGCCAAGGGCAAATAATCCATCCTCATATAGATGAGACGGCAAAGATGAAGCATAGAGGGGGTTTAGGATCAGGTTGGCAATGGAAGCGAGAACAGATTAAACTAGGAAGCAGTGGAATAAAGAAAAGAATACATTTTGCATGTGCTTTTTTTCCATTAGTACATCCTGACGCTTTTTGCAAAAGACACAGTTACTGATATGCAGAGCATTGTTGAGGATAAACGATTTAAGACCAAAGCATCGACTATAGTTTTCCTATCCTTGAGAATTAAGAGCAGAACTGTTTTTTAGATCCTGTAAAACTTCATACTACGGTTATTGACATCTGTCCGTCCATCCATCCATAGTTTATTGCAGGATTTCTATATTTAAAATCTGACCACTGCAGAATGACCTTAAAGAATCTCAAAGTTTCTTATTCACTCTGAGAACTCTTTTAATTTAGTTTGTAAAATTATGTAGCCTTGACATTTAAACTTTCTTCGCCCTTTGAAATATTTGTCAGTAAATAAGAAAAACTCCCCAGAGAGTGTGTGTTACAGGTATGTTTTTAAATAGGCGAGTCAGATCCAGCTTTCATCAAGCGACAGTTTAGAATAAGTAAAGAACATAATGCATAAATTACTGTCTTCCACTCTACCCCATGTTACTAAAGACCCTCTGAAAATGGAACCTGAAATGTTAAAGCATGTCATAACAAGTCTTAAAAAAAACAACTTGCATTTTTCCACTAAAATACTTCAGAATGGAAATTGGATCTCTCCAACATTTCATGCTGGCTTTTATTTATTGAAATCACAGCAGAATCCTGGTATTTTCTTTGCTTGATTAAGAAATTGCTCTTAGCACTACAGAGGTCCATCACATCAGGGAATTACTGTAGCTCCTTTCATTGAAAACAGGGAGGGAAACTTATTGAAAAACAATCTATTCAAGCTGGGTAGGATTGGCTTCCATCTAAGACCTGTGTTTTAGTTGATAAAACATAATTCAATCGCTGCGTGAAACATTGCAGGCTTTCTGACTTTGGAAAATCCAAGAAATGTAAAAAGTCAGATCTTCAAATATTTAGACCTCTTTCATTTTTGTCATGCACAATTTAAAGCCGTTTGGACTTTTCAGCTTTTATAACTTGAAATAGGATTTAACCGGAGCTTTTTTTAAGGTAAAATCTTTTACAATTTATTGCCTATTACTTTCATTCTGTTCTCTCAATGTGTAATGAGTGCATTACTTACAGTTTTATGCTCAACTCTGTAATTTCTTTCTATTCTGTCTCAATGCATTCAGACATTTCATGTTATTTAAAGCTAATTTGAATCATTTAGTTCTGCAGACTTTCTGTGAGCTTTTATTTTTCTAGGTAATTTCAATCCAGTCTTTTTTTTTTTGTATTATTCTTTGCCTTGTTATTTTTTAAGCCATCTCTGACCTCTGAATTATTAAGGTCTTAGAAGACTTCTTCATGCTCTCAAATGATAAATATAGCATGTGCCATTCAGTCGTTACCAGCTGCCTGCCACTCCTATAGCTTGGTCCCATTATTTAGTTAAATCTGTCAAAAAACAAAGCTAACTGTTTATTAGGCATGAATGCTACTCTCAAAGGGTTGAATATTGACAGAGTACATAATATCAGATGAGATAAGATTAGAGTACAAACATCAGATGTTTTCTGAACTATTGCCAATAAACACACCTACAGACTCTTTATTTTTAATTGCGCTTACCAATATGCTGGAAGTGATAAAATATCGATCAAGACTTTATGAGCAGCAACCTTTTTCTCATTAACACCTTGTAAAAACATAAATAGCCTGAAGTTAAACTTATGTTGTATTAATATGTAGGTGTTTACAGGATGTTCTGCAAAAAACAAGTTACTGACATCTTTAAAATTGATAATGAAGCAAAACCAGGCTTTTATGTGTTAATGGGAAAAATGTGTTTGAATTATCCTGAAACAGGCAGTTTTTTTATCATTTAGAAACTACAGTTGGGAGTCTGTTTTAAGAAATACAGATTTTAGTGTCATTTATTTCACTTTTTGCGTCAGATTATCCACCAAAAATATAAAGGCTTTGAAAAATACAAAGCCAATAGGTTTTAGCAGAGGCCAACTTTTAAGGTGTCGGGATAGACAGCAGAAGACTTATAGATGTTTGACGTTTATAGGTCCACTAGTCTGAAACTGGAGATTGAAATACAATTTATATGAAATATTCCTCAAAAAGTCATGGAATTTGAGGCTAAAATAATTATTGTAATCCCTTTGTATGTGTGATTCAAGCTAGGAAATACACTTGATTCAATTTAGAAAATTGAAAGGTACAATAATTCATTGGCAACCCAGTAAAGTAAGTTGGAAAAAATGCTTTGGATTAATAATTTGTCGGACTCAAAGAGTATTTCTCAGGAACTTCCAACCTTTATTTGATTTATAAGTTGTTTTAAGATAAATCACCATTACCACACCTACTGTCACTCCTGAGATTACCCATTTCTAGTTTTTTGTTGGGGTCTAGCCGACTCTTTTTCATGTATTGAATCCTTTAAAGCCAACTAGTTTCTGAAGTCTGTTATGTTTAAAAAAACCCCACAGCATCATAGCTCTTTCACCATATTTCAGAGCGTGCATTAGGGTACCTTCCTACTTGTTGATCCTTTGCCTATCACCCAAACTGTTGTTACTCTTTGTAGCTGATTGCTTAGCCTCCGTTTCATTCAAATATAACCAAGGCTTCCATCAAAAATCCCTTAGAAATATTCACAAATTACGAAATGGGCTTTTCTCTTGGCGTGCCAACTCACAAATTCTGGTTAGGATATCGATGGCATCTGGTTGTTATGGCGACTTGTAAACCCCAAGGTACCACTCTGGATTTCAGGCCTCTAACTATGAGCTTTTCAGATATTTAACGTCCCTTAATCTCCTCCTCCACTGTTGGTGTAGAAGACAGGATAAATAAGGGCTCCCCAGCAGTCTAGTGGCCACTTTAGCCCTTTGAGGGAATCATTTAGGCAAGACACTAGCAGATTGTTTTATAATTATGTGGAAACCAAAACACTGTTATGACTCTGCTTCCTCTCCAATTGAAATCTTCAGTGAATCAGTCAGACAATATTATAGCGCACTAAGGGACTGAGCCAAATGTCTTCCTGACATTTTCTCTTGGCTAGACCATTGTTATTAGTTCTCATTGTCTGTCCATTTCTGTCTTCATTGCTAAGGTTGATGATTTTCACATGAGTATAGGGCAAATGTAAACAAATGTGTTCTTATCAGGATGGGCTTCTTTCTCCCTGCTTTTGTGGTTTCATTTCGGGAGATTTTATCCTCTGAGCTAGAGAGCCTCTTGTTAAATATCAGCCCACTGTCGTCTTAAAGGTCTGTTAAGTAACCATCATCTCTACCCAGCCATCCTCTCCAACCAAACTCAGTTTTTCTGCCTGGATTCATCACTGTTGGGGATTCTTTACTGCTCTCATTGTCTGCTTTCTGTGATTTTCGCTGTTGTTTTCCTGTCGTTTTTGCTCTCATGTTAACAGCTTGAGAAAAACGCGTCGAATGAAAATCCGAAAAGGGGAAAAGTTGGGCAGATTGCACCCTTCTTTACCGTCTCATTCCAGAACATGCATGCACTCAAACAGCCGCTTCTGGCTGTATAATAAAAGCTTTCAACCAGCTCCATCAATCTGCTAATTATCGCACCGAACTCCAATTTGCCTGAGCCTTGAGGGAAGCTTGAAGTAGCTAGTTAGCACAGCGCCACATTAACAGCTTGTTCCATTTCATAGCCGTGGATTATTGTTTTTGGGCAATCTAAGCGTTGATGGGAGGAGGGGGGACTGTCATGTTGTTGGGATACATTGCCAAAACGTATTGGTCAACAATCTTTTGCTTCAATTTTATGTTGCTTTTTAATTATCGAGACTTTACGGAGCTAAGAAATCAAGGACATTTTTAAATGAAAAATCCAAATTTGAGAATTAAAGAAAACTATTTTTTCCTCTGAGATTTTTGTGTTGAATAGACGGAGTGTTCTAAAGTTTCTAAGGCAGTCTAGTGTTTTCCCTCAGCCAAAAAAATGAGTTTATTGACTCTAGTTAAAAGAAGAAGTGTTGAGTGAGGTGCTTGAGTGTATGACAAACTGCTGGTGAGTTACATTCTGTGGGTCCTAAGAGGATGCACGAATGATTGATTCACTGTAACAGTTTTAATTAAAAAAATGCATCCAGAAAGCAATTTAAAAGGATAATTCATGCATTGTTATCAAACACAGTAAGGAAAGTGGCTGTGAATCTCCCCTCCTGGTTGTGGGATTGGATTTGTTAAGCTGCAGAATGAAAAGCGGGGACAGGGTAGGGGTGGGGTATGCCGCTCCCCAAAGCAATCTGCATTTCTCCGTTCCACCTCAGCTAGCACACTGTGGGTAACTTTGTGGCCTGCACCACACGGATAAGTTAGCATATTTTCATGCATTTTCCCCGCTACTCAGCCAGATTTGTAACAACGCAACATCATAAACATGGACTTAAACAGTTCCCTCTCCTCACAGCATACTTTCAGCCTCACAAACAGTCAGTACAACTGTAGGCTTGCAGAGACTGATGCAATCTTAGGTTTTTTTTTTTTAGGCGTTTGGGTAGAAAAGGACAGTCAGAACTATTCCTATTTTTCTTCATAACCTGTAGAGGCAAGCAGTTTACTAAATAAATTAATAAATTAAATGGGTTTAAAGAACGATATACCCTCCTGTTTTTCGGCCATGAAATAGCAGCAATGCAAACTCGTAAAATAAACATACTACTGCTGCTTTTGGTGCTTCTCATGTCTTCAGAACACCTCTATTCAGTGCACCATAGTTTCTTAATGTTAATGCTATAAATAACACTCCTCTAATAATAGGCAAGTAATGTTGGTGATTAAACATTTGATTTCCTTTACTGTGAAACCTCTAATAAAATCCGCTATTAATTATCAGTGACGTCATCCATGGATACATTTGCCTTTAATAATGTTTAATCTGATTATAGTCAACTTAAACTCTGATACTCAAATTTGCATTTAGTGAAGTCAGCCCATATTGATTGTGTGGCACACAATAAATCTGAACCCTGGGGTTACAGTAAGTTTATAATATATTTGGCATTTAGCTCTATTTAATCTAATACCCCTAAAAACAAAAGCCCGAAATGGGAAGTCAATAAGTTCAGATGTTTTATATTGACTCACGATGACTCATTTAATTGTACCAATTGTTACTGTTTAATAGTTTCCTGTGACTCTGATTGTCCTAAAGTTCAGTTTTTATGAAAACACAATTGATTCGTGCTTCACACAATAAATAGGACCCTTCTGATAATAAGAAGCTAAATAGTGTTTGATAAATATTGACCCTCATTTACATTGCTGCTTATAAGACAATATTATACCGTACTAACTCTTTGTGTATTGAATTCGTTACCCACTGGTATGTGCAACTTACACGATCAATACAGGTATGTGAGTGATCAGATTAGAAGAGGGTAATGGACAAAATTCTGGTGGCATATGATGTTAAATTTTTAAGTTTTTTTTTTTTGCTATTTTAGGGCTGATGTTTCCGCCTTTTGAGAATTTTTTTGGATTGGGCCGAGTTTCAGCTCCATTTTGCGATTAGCCTCTCACGATCACCTCCCAATTTGGAATCATACAGTCAGATGAAAATCAAAGAAAAAAAAAGAAATTAATGCTGCCCTCGTGAACCTTGCACACTGCACATATGCAAACAAGTGATTTCTTCTGCAGAAACTATCTTTACTGTGTGTTTTGTGGACATACAGCAGGGTTACCACGGAGTCTTAAAAAGTTTTACATTTAAACATTTAACCCAAGTTCTTAAAAAAGTCTTAAAGTATGAAATTTGGTGTCATACTTTCAACCAGGGTATTATAAGCCTAGCGAACCACCAGGCTAAGTGTTGGGTTATTTATTAGAAATGTTTCATTTGAGATTGACATAAGGCATTGACAAAACCTCCCGGTCTAGATATTAGCAGGGCAGTAACACAAAGCTCTGTGCAATCCACTTCGATTGGTGCAGGACCATTCACGCAGCAAAGCTAAGGACGTTCAGACCAACATTAATGTTGGCGTACTATCGCGGGCACGGCATCATTCAGTTTCCGAGAAGAGGAAACAAAGTCAAGAAAGAAAATGGAGGAGAAAAGGGCTGAGATTGAACTAATGGTAAAAAGAGACCTTTGGCTCTGGTGCAAGCCAACAGAGTTGACAAATACTCCAGGATAGATATGAAACATCTTTAAAATAAAATTGTGAAAGTTCGGTTGCCCTCCAATTTAATTGACAAGGAGATTTTGGTGATGGGAGAAGAGCTGACTCTTAGATACTTTGTCATTTTCTTATACACACATCAACACAGTTCAATGTGTAGTTAGCAATTCAAATTTAGTCTGATTTAAATAAATACATTTTCTTCCACTCCAAGAATGCTTTTTTTCCCACATATGCCCGTGAATTGGGTATTCAGTTTTGTTCTCTGGTCTTAAAAAGTCTTCGATTAAACTTTGAAATCTGTAAGGACAGATATCGTGGGCTGTGAACTCTTAAACCCTGTAGTTTATTCATACAGTTTGAGCTGTAGCTAAATACAACCATTGAATGTATCATACTGTGGATTCTCGCCTTGAGAGGAGGTAGAAAAATGTTTGCAGAGCAAGTTCTGACATAGCAAATATGTACCACGGGTGACAACTCTAGTTGACATGATACAACAATTACAACCTTACAGATAG
Organism: Cyprinodon tularosa; assembly: GCF_016077235.1. Lineage (NCBI taxonomy): Eukaryota > Metazoa > Chordata > Actinopteri > Cyprinodontiformes > Cyprinodontidae > Cyprinodon > Cyprinodon tularosa. The sequence continues at coordinate 709,046 of NW_024039696.1, forward strand.
CAACACATTCTTAAAAAACACATGCTCACTGATATAAGAACCATATTTGACAATCATGGCATTAAATACAAGTAGGGAACTACCAGTAAGACGGTTAGTTACCTTGTGAACAGCTACTTCTTTATTTGTATTAAACATTTGAAGAAGGTTGTTACCAGTGATAAGTGTTCAAATTTTTAAGCCTATACATAATGATAGAGATAAATCGCAGTTTAGTCTTGTGTAACTACTTCCTTTTATATCTCTTAGGCTCCTCAAAGCTGCTTTTAAAAGCGGCTGTTACCCTTAATGTGTGGCCAAGCACTTACCTGACTACATGGCTATTAGTCCTATATAAGTGACTAAATGTTCTAGACGGTTGTTGCGAGGGAAGAAAAATCAGAAGGGGAAGAGTGAAAGACAGAAAAAAAGATTTGCTTGCACTTCAATTAATGGTGTGTGAAAAACGGTGGCCCTCTGTAAATGTCAGCGGGTGTCCTTGTATCAGTTGTCGGTAGAAAATGTCTATGGATAGGCAGCCTTGGAGGAGGAAAAGAAAAAACGAGTAGCAGTTGGGGAAATAATTTTTAACATTTCCGTGTCAGATTTAGATGTTGCTTCATTTTAGAAAAGGCTTTCTATCAGTTAAAAAAGGTTTTACTGAAGTAAAGCAAAATGTCCAATTATTGAGAGTAAAAGAGGAGTTAAGAAAGCAACATTAGTAATAAATATAAAAAGAAAAATGCCAGAGGTTTTTTAATAAGAAATTCTAATATCAGTATCTGAAAACTGTCAGAAGATGCTTTCAGTAAAATGGGGATTTATTTCTGATCATTTGAAACCTCCTTTACCCACAAATATATCTGCTTCTTATAAACTCTAAACTCTTATCTGTTATTCCTGTAGACAAGACATTTTTATCAATGATGCCTGATATACATTAAGCCTTTTTTCAGTCAAAGAAGAATGTATATTTGGTACATTTATTGCTGCATATAAGCTGCATAAAAGCCTCTGATAAAGGTTTTGTGGAGGATTATTTGCAAATTTTTTAAAAGACCGTCCTTTCCACTTAAAAAAAAAAAATGCACATGCACAACTGTACCCGCTCCCGAGAGGGAACGCCCATTACACGAGTGTAAGAGCATGCACAAGGCCATTTATCCTCATGCACGCTCTTTTTAAAAGTTGCTGTTCCATAGTTCATACAAGCTTACTGTGCCTGAGCGTCTGCCCTAACCTCTAAATCCCTCAATCACTATATAGAGCAGGGACTATATAGTGGACTTAATAGCGAACTCAGTTATCTGACCGTTAGAACAGATGATCACAATTTTTTGCTTCCTGTTGTTCACATAGCTTCTCTACCTGCACCATCTTTGTTATTGTTCGCAGCTGTTGGGTAGTGACAGCAAATCCCATAATGTTTTACGAGGAGAGCTCTCTGTGCAAAGCATTCCAGGATATATCTGGCCATTTTCAAAGAACCGTGGTGAAAAAGGTGAACTTGAATGACTGGTTGACACCGTAGCTCACCACATATATACGCCTGAAAGTGCACATGCACAGAAAAAGATAGCTAACTGGAGATGAGCACGTAGGACGGCCTTACGTAAACATATCATCAGAATGGTTGACAATTAGGAGGACCACTTATTTAGATGATCCTCCCGGAAATAAACGATTGTCCTCTATACCTTTAAGATAATCTCTCTAAGATATCCCCTAAATAAACTTGGTCACTCTTGTTTTCCTGCAGGACTCTTAATATGAACACTGAAATGTGACAGAGACCACCCCCAGTAAACAACTCTTGATAATTAGCCCGCTGACTGATTGGTGCAACCAGATGTGCCGCTGGAGTGATCTAATAAGAGGAGATAATAGAAAAATGAAAGAGAAACAAAAAAACGCAATATTCTGCAAGTAATGATTTCCTCCTTCTACCCGTCTTTTTCAGTTAGTGACAACTTTTGTTCAGATCTCTTTCTAACGAGCTCTTTGGCTGAAAACTAAAGATCTAATGTGGTTGAATAAAAGCTTTCTCCATAGAAGTGGTTGCCAAAATGCAATGGCATGTGACCGCAAACGCCTAACTGCAGTGGTTGCCAGAGTTTGAATCTGAAACAGGGGGCTGAAATGCAAGGTTAGTTTCACAGTTTTTGTTCCCAATGCCATCAGTAATTATACTGTGGGTTAAAAGGATTCAAAATGAATGTTTGTGCTTAAAAACACAAGTAGCCAACTATTAGCTTTTTGATTTAACTGGTGCTCATGCACGAGTTTGCAAGCTTAGGAGATAAGCTCGAGGCCTGGGTAGCCTTATCTCTGGCTCAAGTTTGTTTTCCAGACACAAATATCTGCAAAGAAGCAGTGAGTATTATGGCTTTTCTTTTATTCTAAGATAACAGAATAACAGAGGCTCTCCTGTCAGCTCATAAGCCAGCTGCATGCCCTTCTGGTTTTTCTTGACTCGGTTAAGATTCTAAAATGCCAAATAAACAGCAATATCGACTCACATGTATGGAATAAAGAGACTTTAGGGGCAGCAATGGCGGAAAAAAGATGAGATTTCTTTCTCAGAGTGAAAAACAGAAATGTTTTGACGAATGAGCCGGGTCATGAGCCAAGACGTAAATATTGAATCTCACACCCAGAACACTCTTTCAAGCGGTCAAAGACAGCTGAGCCAATTGTGCTTCAGGAGTTTTTAGTATTCTTGAACTTGTGATTAGAGGAAGCCTTAATCTTTCTGAACTCACTGATGGTTTTAAGTTTTTATGTTTCCTTTGTGAATTGCAAAAGTTAAAAGGGCTTCTGCATGTTAAGGTGCTTTTAAAAGCAGTTCCTATATCCAGTTTCCATTGCGGGCTGTCGGAAACCTTAGTTATGCATCAGGTATGAATTTGCAGTAGATGGATTTGTACAGTTTACTCATGCTTGAATCAGTGTGGGCAGACTCGAAAGATTCTCAGCCAGCGATGGTGGATGGATGTAGGCAAGGGGGCAGATATCGACTGCTGGTGAACTTTGAAGATTCACAAGCTGAAACGTAAAACTATTCAAGCAAGGTGTGAAGCTACTGTAGATGCTCCAGTAATCCAAGGGCTCGCTCACACACACACATTAAAGCTTTAGCCTTTTTTAAAAGGTTATAAACTTATTAAGCTGGCGTTGAATGAAGCAGAACAGCTGCAAAGTTCTTGTCTGCTGGCTGGAACTATAAAAATAAACAACTTAAAAATATGCTTTTTTTTTTTTTTTACTTATTAGATACATATAATAAAATCTTGGTAAGACCATGGAGGATTCTACACCCACATATCGTTTTAATGTATGCTAAAAGCTTTTAACTAATTTTGAACAACCAGTCTCTTATGCATTTATTTAATGGATTAAATTATGCATTCCTTTAATCCACCCTCCTGTAGTATTTGAATAGCCAGGCTTCCGCCTACACGCTAGGATTCTGTTCCAATGCTGTTTTAAAATCCATTCATAATGAATCAGTAATAAAAACACTGCCTTTCAACATTAGATTCATGTTGTTAGATCAACCCTGTCCATCTTCTCTGTCCCAGCTGAAGAAACGCTTCCCATGGCCCCATGCTGCCACTACCATGTTTCACCATTGTGTTTAAAATGTTCTTTTTTTATTTTTTTGGTGTATAATGGTTTATATCTAGACCAGAAATATGATTTTTGGGTTGAGGGAAACCTTTAAACCTTTAAGATTCTCACATTTTTAGTTGATGAAGTCTTATTTTTTAGATTTTATTAGTATAATCTACACCACTTTGTATTGTTTACAAAAAAAAAGCAATAAGATAGAATTTCTACTGTTGCAAAATACCGTAGTGATAGTGATACAGATTTTTAAACATTTAAGTTTCCACTCGTTTTATTAATTAGATTCTTACATGTATAGAGTTTTTTTATACATAATTTTCATTTGCACATCAGCACCTCACCTTGATTACCCTCCTTTGCTTGAGAACAAGTCCAAATGATTCACAGGTCCTACAATAGCTCATAAACCCATTTTGTTCATTAAGGTAACAAAAGATTGCCCCATTTCATTTCATTAGCTCGGCTGCAAAATTACATCATCCGCTGAGACTATGTCCCTTCTGCTGTATAATAATCAAAGCTTTTTCACCCACCAACCTTTCTGCAAGGCAACTTGGCTATGCCATGCATTGTCAGCTGTTACCTCCGTGTGCTCCTGTGCCATACTCCTGCATTAGTACCCAGTGTTTTTTTGCCAGAGTGCCCATTTTGTGTAATTATATGAACTACAGCAAGCTAATGGCCCCAACAGAGCAGTGTCTGGGCCCATTACACCCTGGGGCGCTGCAAAACACCATTACCACCAACAGCCTCAGCAGCCTGGAGTGTTTGTGCACAATCAGGTGCCAGTTTGTGTGTTTCTGAAGCTCTATGTGTTTTCATGTAAATGTGTTGGTTGCAGGAGGTCGACGGTGGATTGATGCATGTCACAGAAATTCAACGGTTACAGCAGACAGTTGCCATTTTTAGAAAACCAGCGTGTGCCCTGTTGATATGGGCTTTGCACCTGTCATCTTTCAGCCATTAATTTCTCCAGGGGCTTTAGCAGCTCGCTGCTGGAAGCTGTGGTGACACAGCAGAAACAATACCAAGACACTTTGCACAACTTATAGCACTGAGGATTATCTTAGTCTGACAGTAAAAAGACAATTCAGTTTACTTAGAAAGTGTCCTCGTGGTCTGTTTTTATATAAACACTCGTGTTATTTATTTTAACAACTGGATTCAGCGAATGCCGAAGTCCTCCAATCTAAAAGGTTTCTACAGAGTCAGAACTAGCATGGACATAGACTTTTAGAGTAGTTTTAATCGGAATGAAAGAAAATAGGGTTTATTCTATCTATTCTATCTTTCTGCATTGTTATCCTTAAACCCTTGAAACATTCTTTCTATCAGTATTTCTCTCGGTATTTTAGCCTTTCTCTAAGTAATTCATTCTTTCCATCAGTCTTTCAATATTTCAGTCTTTCTTTCAGCATATCTCTCAGTACTTCAGTCTTTCTTTCAGCATTTCTCTCAGTAATTTAGTCTTTCCTTCAGTCTTTCTCTCAATATTTCAGTCTTTCTTTCGATCTTTCAGGATTTCAGTCTTTCCTCATTCTTTCCCTCAGTATTTCAGACTTTCCTTCAGTATTTATCTCAGTATTTCAGTCTTTCAGTAATTCAGTCTATCCTTCAGTCTTTCTCACATTATTTCAGTCTTTCTCAGTATTTCAGTCTCTCTTTCACTCTTTCAGTATTTCAGTCTTTCTATCAGTATTTCAGTCTTTCCGTAATTCAGTCTATCCTTCAGTCTTTCTCACATTATTTCAGTCTTTCTATCAGTATTTCAGTCTTTCCGTAATTCAGTCTATCCTTCAGTCTTTCTCACATTATTTCAGTCTTTCTTTCAATCTTTCAGTATTTGTCTTTCTTTCCGTTTTTCTCTTTCTTTCAGTCTGTCTGTAGGTCAGTCTGATTTTCATTCAGTCTTTCTGTCTTTCAGTATTTCTGTCTCTCCTGCCTTTCTTCCTTTCCCTTCTCCACCTCAGTCTTGTGTTCTGTATGATGTTCTTCCATCCATTATTATAGTTCTTACTCTTATCTTTTCTTCACCTTTTCTCTGTATTCTTCCTGCCTTCTCACATTTCTTTTGGATCCTTCTTTACATTTTCTGTACCAACTGTTTTCCATTCTTCTCCATGAATCTCCATCTTCAATCCTGCTTTCTCTCCGTATCCTTCCTTTTTGCGCCTCCTCTCTTCCATTTATACTCCCCTTCCCACCTTGTTCTTCCTTTCCTTATATCTGTACTACGTCCCTTCTCTCCTTTCTACTTAGTTAGTTTCTCCCTAATTTCCCTTTAATTTTGTTCTACTTCCCTTTCTCCCTTCTCTTATTTCTTTTTCCATACTTCCTTTTGTCCTTATTCCCACTGGTCATTCCTTCCTTCCTTCTTCCCTAAAGACTGAGCTTTCAGAGCCAATACCAACCCAATACATAGACACTGTAGTTCCTCCAAACCCAAATCTCTCAAATCCAGCAGACGTTTTTGGCTGATTATATTGAAAGCATTTTAGCTCCTATTCACTGATCCATTCTAAATCAAATATCTTTTATGAAGAGATGCCAGCTCACCCCTGACAGATGCAGGTCAAAACAGTTACTATCAACACAGTGAGTACATTTCATCTCACAGTGGCCTTACTCTCTGCTTAACCATCATGTTATTTCATTTTATAAAAAAGAAAAAGAACCTCAGCACTAGCTCTATTAATGATCTGCTTTCCCCTCCATATCAATAGCTATTTACAAGTTTAAGCCTTGCCAAGCACGTAAGATGGAGAGCTAATTGCCTCCCTTTTTTTTCCTGTGGAGTACTGTATACTGTGATGATGAATCATTGTCTTTGTTGGTGTTTTGTTGGATAAATGGATATTAATGCCTGAATACCCACAAGCACCCACACATGCAGTAAAAACAGACAAATGGCTCAATTTTGGTGTCGCTCCTGTGCTTCCAATTTGCACTAAACTCTCCTTTTCTAATTCCTTCCTTAAACCTGGGATATGACAAGTATGCATACTGAACATATCTATACATTAAGCAGCACTGAACCTTTAATATTCTTTTTTTTTGTTTTGTTGTACCTCATGGAACCCCATGTTCATTCACAGTAGCACTCTTAGCCTCTCCGTATCGACCAGCACCACCTGTGTGAAGTGGAGCAAATGAGTCAATCCCCCCCACTGACAGCAAAATTTATGCAATTAAACCACATTAAAGTCGTTAGCCCGACAGACGTGAGAGCCAGCAGATGGTTACGATGCAGAAATCTGCTCCTGATGAAGCTCCTCTGTCATTGTGTGCTTGTGTTGAGGAGCCTCCCAGAGGTGCACTACCGTGCTTTTCCTGTATGCTTTTCTGGCTGTAGGGCTCAAAATAACACTCATACAGTAATGCTTTGTGGCTAGTTAAAGAACAATAGGCTTTAACATCACTGCAAAAGTAACCTAGACTTATTCTGATATCTATACCTTTAATTTAATACACACAATATAGAAAATGCAGTGGTTTTATGATTAATACATCTTTTAAAAAGTGAAAGAAATTTCTGTTGCCCCAAATAGATTTTATTACCTCATTTGAAAATTTAAGATGCACCATTTCTGATTCCCCAACATAATTGATGGCCTATCTGTGCACAGAACAAAATAAACTTTAGATGAGGCCCTTCTCATAGCGTTCTGTTCCTAGTAGAAATAAATTCCAGTTAACCATTTTAAGACATAATAAATCCTTTCCCATACTATTTTTTCCCCTTTTCCTACCCCTTGCTGCAGGATATGTCCAAAACTTGTTTTAAGATGCATATCTTAATTTTGGTCTATACCATATGATTATAGTATGAAATTACCAGAAAAAAAGCCTAAGAAAGATGTTAAAGAATGCCAACAACAGAGTCCTCTACAAACTTATTAAAAATATTCTGAAAAATTTACAAATTTACAAATTACATTATATTACAGAATGTCATTCAGGGACAAATACTGTAATATAAACTTTAATGTTTATTGAAATATTAGAAATTGAATATATCTGTTATTGAATCTATGTTGCGATTTCTACTAATATTGAATTATTGTACATCTCTAGCCTCATACTTTCATATTTTTTACATTTTTACCCTCAGAGCAGGTTTTAGATGTGATTCTTCTGTAAAAAAGAAAAGGTGACAGAGATACCAAAAATGTCCATCTTTTGAAGGCAGTTTTAGTTGTGTAATATGAATATATTTTAATATATATCTCATAAAATTTACATTTATGAATGTATTACTTTTTGACATCATTAAATTGAGGAACATCTGATATATCTATAGTAAAATAATCAGAAAGGATAACTTTTTCTGACTTAATTAATAACCTTTAGTTTAAACCCAGCCATTTATTCTATAGTATGTTGTACTATGCACTTTTCTCTGTAAGGTGGAAGTAAGTCATTGCATTATTATATATTTGAAATAATTACTTAAAAAAAAAGGTATATATTTACTAGATTATTCTCCACTTGCATTATTTGACATTTTATATAAATTTTAAGAATTAACTGTTTAATTTACTTTTATAAGATTCCTATTTAGGCTCCTGTTTGTGCTGATGTAGGTAATAGTGGAACGGGAAAGCGGAGTAATGGTAGACAGGTGAATCTTTTTCTCTGCTACTGGCACACCAAACATTTTATTCTTTTACTAAAGCAGCTCCAATTATTTTAAAGTCAGAAGTCGTTTCAGCTGCCAAAACATTCATGTTTAGGATGGGGAGGTTCTTACTACAAGGATAATTGGGCAGAGATAAAAGGAAGACTTTTTATATAAGTTAAATGTTAGACCTATATTTTGTTGGAAATAAATGCCTATTTTCAGAGGAAAAAAGAAAATTCTTCCCCATAATTTAATGGTTTGAATACCTTGCACTGTGCCCCCACCCCTCCCCAGCTGTGGTTTTGACAGCATCTTTAAAATCCAGAATTTATATGTAGTTCCTATGTATATAGTCTTATCCAAACAGCTCTAAGTATTGAGGAAAAAAAGATGGACAGTGATAGTGGTTAATTTATGTAGTTTAGCATGATGTAATTGAGGCAAAAATACTGTCTGCAGCTAACCTTAACTTGCAGCGTAACAACAAATTACCTTAACACTGTTACATAAAAAATGAGAATGTTTAATAATCACTTGGAGAAAATGTTGCTCACTAAATTTATTTTATTCATCTTTAATGAATCTCTGTTCGATCAATCTATTTTAGACGTAATAACAAAGACCAATCATTAAAGTTTTTGTAGCTTTAGACTAAGTTAAATCAGCTGAGTTTTTATTAAAACTATCTTTAACCATTTCTGTTTTCATTTCTTTTTTTTAATGAAACCTTCATTGCCAAATATAAACCCTCATAAGTCCATTGCTGATCAAAGGTGCATTAAAGCATAAATATTATCAGTAATAATGCAAAACAGGGTTTTATTTGATTTTAGTTTTTGGCATTTGAAATAACTTGGTGGGGGGGCTGCTTAAAAAGGGCTGCACTTGTAGAAACGAAACCAGACTAAATTACTTGACTCAGATTACAGAATTTTATAGACAGTTTTGTTTGTTTTAATCATTGGTTTTCATAGTCATATTCTTAAAGTTTATATATATACACAGTCGTTTAAAGTAATAGGGTTTAACTTGAGTAAGGTAATGCCTTTTTTTCACAAAAGATTTAAAGGATGTAATTCTTTTACATAATCTGCTTTTGGTTGACTTCTAAGGTGTATGTTTAGTTTTTTTCCCATTTGTAGCAGCTTCAGTTGCTCAATATCCGAGACTTTCTCTGTCTTTTAATTATTTTGCTATAAAAATATTTGTAAATGCACTTACTGCCTGCTGTTAAGAATTTATTTCCTTTCATGGTAACAAAACACCCAGCACTTGACACAATGATGGACCTCGTTGGCCGATTGAGGCTAAAACCAAGCTTTTATTGTTGGCTCTTTGTTTAAGATTGCATTGCAATTTATTAGTCCAGTGTTCATCATTGTCCTGCTCTTGTGTAAACGATTTCATTAAAGCGACAACATATTAACAGCATCTCACTGATCTGGTGCGCTGATTGTACTGTGAGTGTCAAGCCTCTCCACATGGGAGCTTCCCTTCACTTGAAGAGCCTGGGGCTGGGAAGTATAGTAGTAATGATACATGATGTCTCGCTACGGGCGTACAGCCCCGTAGAGATGATTTACCATAAACTTGTTCAAGCTTAATGATTGTTATATGTTTAATGATTTGCCTTGAAAATATAATAGCATTGAGAATTGATTTTTTTTTCCTTTTATGTAATTAACTAATTAACCTTACATTGAACTACTTACTTATAACCATGGTTAGCTTAAACACCATTGCTAATATTAGGCAAGGTACTTGATCATGGTGCTTAATTTCTATACAGAGATTTTAGTGTTTCTGCACCAACAAACACAATATAACACAAATCCCAAAACACCCAAAGCAGCCACTGCTGCCCACAGTTCTCAGGGAGCAAATGTGGTGGGTTTCGAATGTACAAGAGAGGGCGAGGGATGAAAGCAAAAGAGCTGATGGCAGTTCTCCATTGAATACAGATGAGAGGAAGGGAGGCAGAATTCTGATCAGGCAGGATTTCAGTCCTCTTTCCCCTCTAGAGCAAAAAGTCTTTAGTGGGCCTTGGCTTTATAAACCAAGAGGGACCTCACCTGTTTAATCTTTTAAAATCAAAGCATCTTCTATTATAAGAACTTACTATTAGGCAGGGATCCTGATGATTATGGAAAGAAAAACGAATTTAAAATAGGAAGATTGTTTAATCTTTTTTTTTTATCTTCTGAATGACATAAATCAAAAAGTGTACGATTAAATGCAATTTAACGTTCTAGAATTCAGAGGCGCTCTTTACTTTTGTTACATCACACATTTATATGACATTTTACACAATTTTAAACCTTTATATAGCTTTACAAAAACATTTCGTTATCATTTCAAACTCGTGCCTCATTCTTTTGGACTCTTTCAAATTTTCAGGGCATGCTGTACTAGAACTATGGTCCCTAAAGGAAGTCTGGTTAAAATCCCAAACAAATGACTAAGGCTACTATTTTGGGTTTACATTTTCTTTTTATTATGTTATTCTTTATAGTTGGAATAAAGGTACCAAGTGTAAACCCTTTTATTATCAAGAACCCATCTATTGTATTGGATACTGGCATCCAATAATGTAGAAATCGTAAAATTTAAAACTGCAGAAGATGAAAACTATTTTTGTTGTTTCACGGTTCAGCTCAAAAACAATTAAGGCATTATACAATCTTATAGTTTCAATAAAATATTAAAATAAATTTTTTTTTTTGTTGTTTATTTTGGGGGGGAGGTATGTTATAGAATTTATAAATAGAAAATAAATAAACAAGACGATTATCTATACCCTGTGGTTGCTGTACAGGCACAGGTTGGTTACTAATACCAAGTTTCAAAATTCATTAAATCTCCCATCATAATATTCTTATTTTTTTCAGTGCTAGCAAAATAAAGCTGTTTAGAGAAAAGTTAACACAGCAGCAACCAGCTAGTGGTCATGTTTACTATTCTTAATCCCAGTGTAACTGTGGGAAATGTAGAAATATGTGATAAGAAAGGTAATTTGCTGGACGATGAAGGAAAACGCATCCAAAGAAAGTTTGTTCACATATGTAAGAGCCTGTAGTTGTCCTTTTTCCACTTTCGTGTTGCTAGCGTTAGCATTTTAAAACTCGTCATTCAGATCTTAGTTGTGCTGATGGTGACAATTAGTCACGTTTCCTCTCAACGTCTCTTTTGGAACCAAAATTTCTCCCAGAAAGAGTCATTCTGGGTTTTGTTTTGTTCTACTTTGCTAACATTTCTTCTTCTTCTTTGCAAACATTTCTTAATTTGTTTGGCTCTTAGCCATGGCAACTAATCTTGGTCAACTATTTGCCACACATCTAGCTAATTAAAAGTGCTTTATAAATAAAGCTAATATTGTTATAGTTAAATGGGCACATATATGACATAAATTCAATAAGGTAGTGGGTCTCCTATTGGGGAAATTGATTTCCAATTTTATATTTAAAACCATGACAGGATGGAATCTTTGTTTTATTTTTACTTGCAGCTAGATTATTTTAACTCCACTTCAACAGGCTGTTAACACCTCTTAAAAGCCTTCGGTATCTTCAAATCAGTCAATAATCTACTTACCAGCTACTCTCTTTGCTTAGTTTAGGAAAATAGACCAAAGTTTTTATTGAAAAGCTTTTCTTGTTGGGTTTACTTTTAAATGTATTCAGAAGAGGAGTGAAACAATGTCTGACATGTGAAATCTGACTTCGATTGCAGTTTTGAGTTTAATTAGTTGAAGACGACGTGTACTTTTTTCACCCTCGAGCAGAATACAAATTCTCTCTTAGTGTCACCGGGTCGTCTCACCGGCTCATTAAAAGCGAGCATGGAGGGAAAGAATTAATGGGAGCTCAACACCTTTTAGTTTAAAACGTAAAAGAGGTAGACTAATGCAAAGAGGCTAAATTTATCTGCTTAAAGATTTGTTTGACGTTCTCAGCGGTGGGTGAGGAACCCTTTGACGTGCTCAGAAAAGAGTTTGAATATTATTGAATATGTGCAGCAGGGTGAAAAAAAAAAAAACAGTTTGGAACGGGATCTCATCCTTTCAGAAAGCCGCAAACTGTGTGGAGTCAGATGAGTGCAGACACCGAAGCCCCACCGGGATTTGTCTTTTCGTGTGATTATCAACACCGTGATTGGTTGTAAACCCTGTTGTCACGGCAATGATTTCAGGCTTGATGATGAAAGCTTCTGGGACACCAATCCTCAGCATGCCTGCACACACATTTTCACTCTGTCTTACTGCTAACCAGCCTCATTCCCCTTTGAGAGAGAGGCATTAGCTAGCTAGATTGAACTCTCACTTGTGTGTGTGTGTTTGTGTGTTGAAGACGATGTGGATTGTTGTCTCCTAACCTGCCAAGTAATATACAGAGTTTAAATCTCAGGAAATACTCTAGCTTCACTGAATTTCACCTTCCGTTTTATTCACACTTTTTTTTAGGTATTTTTAGCTCAGCTGTAGTTTTCTGTGACTAACATTTATCTCACCGTTGTATACGATCCAGTTTTCCCTTTAAAACAGTAGCGATATCAAAGCTTCCAGTAGGCAGCCACATGGCGTCGATATCGAGGTTACCAGGTTTTTTGTAAAGGTTCCCGTTCCAAAAATGGTTAAGAGTTTCTGTGAAACCATTCCAAGTGTTTAAAGTGTTTTTTTTTTATAAGCTGTCAGAAAAAAGTACTGGTTGATCAGTTTTTAGTCCGAGTGGAGCAAAGAATAATGCAGTGCTGCCCTTCCCCCACCTGTTACTCGATGCGTTTCTTGTTTTGCTCTGTTCTAAGAACACCTCCACTGTCTGGTAGTATTTCTAAGCACAAACACTATTGACAACCGTGGTGTTAAAATAATAAACAGCGCCAGTCAATAATCTTATTCAAGCAGACTGCTCATGCAGCTAAAACCATCTGTTAATCTAAAAAGAAAAAGCAGAAAAAGTGACAAAATCTTGTTTTTTTTTGTTTTTTTTACTAAAGTCCGGTTTTATTTTGAAATACCAACAAGTATATTTTGTAAATAAAACTGCTACAGCCTGAGTTAAACATTTTTTATAAGTTAAAGTTTTTTTTATACCCCTGGTTTATTTAAAATTATTTTCATTAAAGAAGGAAGTCTGATTTGGATTTTGCTTTGTTTCAACGTTTTCTGCAGTTTTAAAACAAATTAGTTTACCTACCTTTTTAGGCCAATTGGAAAGTGGTTTGAAGTACCTTTTATTGTGGAATCCACCTGAAATGGTAAAAATCTAACTTCTCTATGTGGTACATAGCCTCCAGTTGCTATTCTTTTATTATAAATTTGAACATTTGCAAATATATAGGAATATAGGTCAACATTTTTTCCATATTTCAGTTTTTTTGTTTTAAAAAAAAAGAAAGAACATGAGAAAAGAATATCAATGGATAAAGAAAAAGTAAATTAATTGGATCAAATCCTGTCCTGATATCAGAGCTCCACCGCAGTAAACGGCATGAGAATGAATAAAACATTTCACCTTCTGACTTTTCCTCAAACTGCTCACAAATGGTGCCTGTAATCAGCTCCATTCAACAACTCTACCATGAACCGGGTCAGGAAAAGGGATGCAGCGGCACAGACTCTCCTTTTTTGCTCTTTGTTGAGGGAATGGCTCATCTGTGCATCTTTGCTGGATCAATAGAAAAGAAAGCAATATCTGCCTCGATGTTTGTGCAAATTAAATACCAAGTATTTTCATACGTTTTTAAGAATTCAGCATCAGTCTTGCTTACTTATTGACAAAGAATCAAAGCAGATGATGTTTGATCAATTGTTCAGAAGTTTTTGGGGATGTCAGCAGGGCATAGGAATGCACTCAATGATTAGTATGATAAACATAAACACAAATATTTCCTTTTTTACTGGATTTGGTCTTAAATTAGGCTAATCTTAACTAAGCCAGAGCTCGAAGGTCTTTTCTATGTCAGTACAGAGTTGGTTCTAATACCGGACCAGTAAATTGGTACCAGAATTAGGGAGAATCCAGATTTAATGCTAAAGAAATACTAGCACCAGTTTTGGGCATAAAACAGGGTATGAAGAAAGATGGAGACCTGCAGCCTGCTACATCTTTGCAAGGTGGTTAGCTCTACTATCAGGAAGGAACTACCGCCCCATCTAAAGGAGTCATTTGGTCAGGATGTTTTATTTTGGAGGAGTTTCTTTCTACAGTCCTGTAGAATGAGCTGGAGTGTCTTAAGACAGACATGTCTGGATTTCTTGCCTAGACTTTTTGCTCTCACAGCCGGATTAAGCAAAAGAATAGATTCTTTTCTTTTTCACTTATTCAGATGTTAAACTTTTATCAGCAAAGATTTTAAGTGGTGGGGTTTTGTCCTGCTACCAGTGGCGCCTCCAGAAATGTTTCATAGGGGTGGCCAGATGGGGCCACTAAAAATCTTGGGGTGGCACACTGAAACTAAAAGCCATAATTTCAGGGTTTAAATCTACTAATATGGTGAACCTGCCTGTAAAAATTATAACAACTTAAGTAAACACCTACTCATACCTTGGTTTATTGTATGATTTTTCATGATACGTCACTGGCTGTGCATAATGGGATGAAAACCCAAACTGATGCTACTACAATTTACACTGGCAAGTGGGGTGGCCACCCTGGGCAATGCCCTGGCCACCCCCTGGTGGCACAACTGCCTGCTAGAGAAAATGCCATTATTTCTCCTCATTATTATGCTTTTTTTCCCCCCTACAATTTAATGGTACTGATCAGCCGCAGCTTTACCTTTGCTTGTAGTTCCTCATTTCAATGATGTCCTCTACATAGAGTTTCCTCTTTTTAGCTATTTTTCCTGCTGATGTGCTGCCCATCTTCATTGCGCCTGTCTTCTAAGAATCTATTCTCTGTCCCCCCAACAGGGCCTTATGATCCTGTTACAGAACCTTCCCACAATGCATTGGGGAAACGAGGAAGTGAGCGTGCTACTGGCCGAAGCTTACAGGTTAAAGTTCGCCTTCGCCGATGCTCCCAACCACTACAAGAGATGATGAGTGGCTCTTCGTCCTCTTTGGTCTCCTGTCTCAACAACGCCTGCTGGACTCACAGGCCTCTTTCCTAACTACCCTCCTTTTTTTTTTTGCCCTATTTCTGATGGGGCTTTCAGCTACTAAGAGATTCGAATCAAACAGTGACTGAGGACATGTGTAGCATTCTGACATGATGATCTGGAGCCTTTTTTTTATTATTTATCTCCATGTGTGCTGAAATTTGCACTCTAACAATCGGATGCAGAAAAATGATCATTAATAATGATTGCAGTTTTTTTTGTTTTTTTTTTTTTTTTGTTTGGTGGATGAAGAACCCCTCTGCTTGATGCAGGATCATAAACAGTTTCTGAGCACCGCCTGGGGTTATATCTGAATTATTTTACACTACCATAGCAATATATTGTTTCTTTTTACTCCCTCTGGCAAAAATAGAACCCTTATTCAGTTTACAAATATAAAGAAAGATGGCAGTAGGGCATTTCTTTAGATGATTAACAAATGGCAGCACAGCATGAAGGAGCAGGATGTCTGCTGTTTTCACAGCATGTGGAGAAGCGATTCATTTTTTTCTCCCCTTCAGGATTTGACGGTAGAGATCGGGATCCCTAAATCCAGCGCCCTTTAAATCGCTCTTCCTTTTATCCCCTCGTCCTCCCGCACTCACTGCAACACATCGCAGAGTTCGAGTGGAAGGTAATCGGTGGCAGGAGGTTGCAGGTGAGGAGATGCTCACACCACATTCAAGATGTTAACAAGCCACCGGGATGGAAAGAGCTACTTATTCTCACTTGTTAGGGTTTGACTTGGATTGCCTGTTCACCAAGGGCTATGTCTTATTAACTCCTCCTCTCTAACCCTACTATAGGACTACCTCAGATCTCAAAACATCTGCTTATCAAGATTTAAATGTCGGATTTCTACATAATAAAAGTATTTTTATTGTCTTCTTTCAGTTCCAAATTATACAAATTTCTGAAGAAACTTTACAATTAACCTTCTGTTCTACCAGACGAGATAATTCAAGTGATGCTGTGCTGATGAAAGAATAAAACAATGTCTGAACTGAGCCTTCTAATCTAAAACTGTACAATAAATGAAATATGGGAGCACAAACACCTCCTTCTTTAACTATTCTCTTACTTTTTAGATGCTCCACAACACAATGTTATACACTGCTCAAAAACATTAAGGGAACACATAAACAACACAATATAACTAAAATTAAATCAAACTTCTGTGAACTCAAACTGTCCACTTAGGAAGCAACACTGATTGACAATCAATTTCACATTCTGTGGTGCAAATGAAATGGGCAACGGGTGTAAATTATTGGCAATTAGCAAGACACACTCGACAAAGGAATTGTTCTGCAGGTGGGGACCACATGATACTTCTCAGTACCTATGCTTTCTGGCTGATGTTTTGGTCACTTTTGAATAATGGTGATGCTTTCTCACTCATGGTACCATGAGACGGACTCTACAAACCACACAAGTGGCTCAGGTAGTGCAGCTCATCCAGGATGGCACATTAATTCGAGCTATGGCAAGAGGGTTTGCTGTGTCTGCCAGAGGAGAGTCTAGAGACTGCAGACAGGAGACAGGCCAGTATATCAGCAGTAGTAGAGGAAGCCATGGGAGGGCAACGACCCAGCAGCAGGATGGCAACCTTTGCCTTTGGGCAAGGAGTAGGAGGAGCACTGTCAGAGCCCTGCAAAATGACCCCCAGCAGGCCACAAATGTGCATGTCTCTGCATCAAAGGTTAGAAACTGACTCCATGAGGATGGTATGAGGGCCTGATGAGGTGAGGGTTTGGCTCACAGCCTAACACTGTGAAGGATGCTTGGCATTTGCCAGAGAACACCAGGATTTGCAAATTCGTCACTGGCAGCCAGTGCTCTAAACAGAAGAAAGCAGGTTAACAATGAGCACATATGGGGTAGATGTGACAGAGTCTGGCAATACTGTGGAGAGCGATCTGCTGCTTGCAACATTCTTCAACATGACTGGTTTGGCAGTGGGTCAGTTATGGTGTGGGGTGGCATTTCTTGGGAGTGCTGCACCTTCATGTACTGCCATTAGGTACCGAGATGAGATCCTTAGACCTTATGCTGTTGCGCTTGGCCCTGGGTTCCCCCTAATGCAGGACAATGCCAGACCTCATGTGGCTGGAATATGTCCGTAGTTCCTGCAAGATGAGGGCATTGAAGGTATGGACTGGCCCATCCGTTCTCTAGACCTGCATCTGATTGAACACATCTGGGACATCATGTCTTGATCAATCCATCAATGTCACATTGCACCACAGACTGTCCAGGACTCAGCAGATGCTTTAGTCTTGGTCTGGGAGGAGACCATCGACCGAATCGTCAGGAGCATGGTCAGGCGTTATTGGGAGGTCACACAGACATGTGGAGACACAATACTAAGCCTCATGTTGAGCTGTTTTAAGGTTATTATATCAAAGCTTGCTCAGATTGTAGAGTCTTTCGTTACTTTAATTTTGTGTGACTCCAATTCCAGCTTCCATTTGGTAAATGCATTTGATTTCCATTGATTATTTCTGGGTGATTTTGTTCTCAGCACATTCAACTTTGTACAGAACAAAGTTTTCAATGAGAATATATTCATTCTGATTTAGGATATATTGTTTGAGTGTTCCCTTTCTTGTTTTGAGCAGTGTATTTAAAAACAGATGCTATTTCTGTTTTGATGTTTTTTCCACCAAACTCGAGTAAATACCCCCAGTCAAATCAAGATATTGGTAATAATAGAATATCCTTAACCAAAGTAGATTCTTACAGCTAGGTTCGTACTTTGTAGGTTTAACATAAGATCTCAACCCTTTATTGTCAGTAAAATATGCACATTTTCCAAAATTGAAATGAGAAGAGTTGTTTTAATCAGATTTTTAAGATATTAAAACATCGTCTACTGTGAATTATAGCAGAAATTAGCTGGATTTATGAGTAATCAGGGTAAACAGACCAAATCGATAACGTAGATATACGGACTAATAATATAACTTCTTTTGTCACCTGGAAAATAAATCACCTCCAGGTTTTAACAGACTGTGAACTCTTAAATATGACCCCACAACTTTATTTAACCCTGTTTTATTTTGCACTACATACAAATTAGATATTTTTATAGCAAAGGACCTTTGTATCACTGGTCACTGCAGCTTTATGTTAAAGCCATGGCTTTGCTTCATTTTCCATCACCACTCCACTCTTTCCTCGGCTCATACATGTCAGCGGCACAGGGACGCAGCATTGGTCTGATAAATCAGACATTCATGACATAACTCAAAAAGCAGTTAACATTCGCAGCCTCCTGAAGCGCCTCCGCCAGGATCCATTATTGTCACCGTGTGCCGGCAGAGACGTCGAGCGTAGGTGTGTAAAGGAGAGAGAGAGAGGGTGTTGTGTTCCTTTGGAAGCTTCAGCTTTTTCTCTGAGAGCTGTCAGTCTTTGATCACACTCTGGGACTTTTTTTTTCTCCTCTTTTCCACACAGTTTGAACCAGTTTCACGAGCCCCTTATCTTCTGTGCTGTGTAACAAGGAAAACTGCACCTAATTTAAAAAGTCCACAGCCTTTCTTCCTGCTCCTGCTTCTTTTCTTTGAGATGTATATCCAATACTTTTAATCAGCATTTTAAAGATTGATCCTTCAGGTTCTTTTTTTTTATTTTTATTTTTTTAAGTCTCTTATGTTTACATTAAGTTGTGCCTGACTCTGAGTGAGAAATCATCTGGATTAACAGAAATGTACCTCTAAGGTTTAGAATTCCCTATTAGTTAATAGAAAATATTTTTTTACACTTTGATTGGCTGTGGACCAACCACCATGAGCTGTTTGAGTCTTCTCTGGGGATTTATAACTTGTTAATGCAAATTTGGCATTTGTTTACTTAACTTACCTTTCCCTTTTAACAGACCTGTCAAGCTTTGATGCTGTATGCTTTTTGTCCAAACGGTGCAACAGTCTTACCTGTTAAAATAGAGGCTAGATTGTTCTGCTTATTTTTTACCCATCTTATAAGTTGGTGCAACCATTGGTGGACCATGAGTTTATTGCTACAACCATTATTAGATGCAGAAGAGTTCAGATTTAAAGCTTCTTTAATTGAGCGATAAAAGCTCTTTTCTTTTCATATGCATGTATCTTAACATTGGCACCATTAGCTGCACCTTCCCTATTTTTTGATTCTCTTGGTAGAAATGTGTTATAAAGCCTTTCAAATGTACTAATTAGGTTAAATACCTAATTTAACCATATTTAAATAGAAGGGAATTCTAGTACAACGTCCCTCATGTTGAAGTGTTCAAAGGGTTGAGAAATGTCTAATTAGTGTTCCAAAGCACTATGTTTTTGAGGTTTAATATTTCTTTTTTAAACTTCTTTGTTTTTTTATATCTACAAAAGTTATAAAAACAACCAAAAACCCTGAAACACAACCCTACTTGTTTAAATTGGCCCATAGACGACTCAAAATTTCTTTAAAAATCTTGTCTGGGAGACAATCAAGGAAATCTGTCTGACCATTACAAATGTAAATACAGTAAGATTTAGTGTTTTAGCAGTCAGTGTTTGGGTCTGACATAAATAGAAAATAATGTTTGGGATAAAACACCACATGATGAGGGTGGCGTGATGGATGGTTGGGGACCCAAATGCAAAGATAAGGGAGGCAGGCAGGAGTTCTTGCAGGTTTAATGAAATCAAAAAGGCACCAGAAACAAAATCCAAGAACCAAAACACTAAAAACCAGGATATGTCAGGGAAAAACACACAGGATACACAAGTAATGATAAGAAACCATCAATGAGTAACTGCAAAGGAGGCGTATTTATGGGAAACAGAACAAAGAATGGGCTAATGAGCTAATAGGGAGCAGGTGTTGATAGAAGTAACTAGAACGGAGCTAGAGGAAAGGAGGCTGGCACAAGGGGGCAACAGAAAGTAACTCAAAAATGCAACATTGCTTCAATATAACTAAGAATGGAAAATAAACCAATGACCAAAAAAACAGAATGGTATAAATAACTGAAAACTCAAAAAGAAAATAAAAAAAAAGAAGAAAGAAGTCCAAAAGGGGAGAACCATAACACCTCACGCCCACTCTTCAGTTGGGTTAAGGATCTTTGATTAAACCTGCAAAAACAACAAAAACGAAAACAGGTTTTTTATTTCTGTAATAGAAAAAACACAGAGAAGGCTAAAGAGAATATTGTACATGTCTCTTTTAGTTTGAGGCTTTTTACGCATTTCTACCAATCCTGAAAATAAATGTCTTTCAGGTGCACCATCACAGCCCCACTTTAAGTGGATGGTAATACTGCATTAAAGCTGCATTTTAGTCAAATCTGCAGGTCATTTCATCTGCCCTGTATGATTAAGGCTGTTCTGTTTGCGGCGCTAAAGCTGCAGTAATGGAAGAGCTGGACAGGCAAGGCGGCATTAACTAATAAGGGGGCAGCGATTCTGACTATTTGTCAATTTTTATTTTATTCAGCGTCCTGCTTCTCTCCAGCATAAGTTGCCTTAACACACAGATTTGTGTTGATATGAAAACCAGGGAGGAAAAACACCTCATGCTGGTGGTCCATTCAGTCTTTAGACGCGAGAAGTGTGGGTTTGTGTGTGAGTTTTGGGGGAAATTGAAGCTTCCCTTTCTCTGTTTTTCTTGTTTTTTTATACGCAGTCATTTCCTTTAAACAAGAATCAGACGCCTCCTCACATGCAAGTGAAAAGACACCATTTTAATAAACAAACTCAAAGCGAATCATTCGCTGCTTATCTCAAATCAGCCTGCCACCGTCTCTCGGCACGAACACACACATCTCCATGGCGATAGGTGACATCTGGCGTGAGCGTCTCTCTTTCTATTAGCCCACACAGGGAGACTTCAAACATTCTTGGGAGCCTTATCAGAAAGGTTTTGGGAAAGCAACACTTGTGCTGCTTTTTTTTCTTTCTTCTTTTTTCCAGAAGTCTACTTATAAAAACCTAACTGAAAAACATCCCCTTTGTCTTTTGCTTCAGAGAGCTGAGGGTGAAAGCCAATGTTGCCAGATTATGTGGGTGACAGGAGTAGTGTCTATTGGATTGAATTTCAAAATATGTACAGTAACAAATATCTGTAAATACAAAGTGTAAATAAATCCTATATATGGAAATACCAAAAAAACGTGTCACCTCTTTTATTTTTAAATGCATGATTTGTCTACTTGGTGATTCATCAGTTGCTACATCTCAGTGCTTTCACCACCAGTAAAACCTGATTTAAAGTGTATTTCAAATCTATTCACACCCCTTAAAGTTTGTCACAATACAACCACAGGATTCAATGCATTTAAATGGGATTCTTTTATTTTGTTTTCTGCACTGAATTGAAAAGTATGACAGAACAGGTTTTATTTTCATCACGTATGAAATAAGAGTTTTCTTCTATTTGCTGTTTTTTTTCTTTGGGAATTTTTTTTTTAATATGTAGTATAAACGCTCTGTGTCAAAAAAATTTGCTTTTTTTTCTCCTAGATGCTCTTATGCCAGGATTTTAACAACTCCCACTTTGTATTGTGTTATTTTCTCAACCTTTCAGAGCAAACATCAGTTCTACAGTTGTGCTGAATCTTTAAAAATTAAGTAAAGATATAATAGATCACAAACGTATTTAAATAACCTATATTTAGCATTGAATAATTCAGTTTTAAACCTTTAAAATAAATGGCTTTTTAAGTTGGGTTTTATGCCAAAAGTATTTTTTACAAAAATGACAAACAATAAAAAAAACTAATTTACAGAAATGTTTTGAATTCAAAAGAAAAAAAAAACTTTGCAAGTTTTGGAACTCTAGCTTTTGAAATCTTACCCTGTTCCTTTATTTGGAACCATCTTTTGCAGCCTTCAAAAGGTTTTCTTCACTCATCGTCTTGCATAAAGCTCCATCCATCTTCATTTGAAAACTGCGCCTACCTTAACCATGCTTCACCTGCACAGGAGAAAAAAAGGCCCTTTTTATCCAATCAAGGAGAGGTGATGATTCCAGCTCAAAGTTCAGAGGAAGCGGCTCTATTAGCATCAGTTTCAGCTAACAATTGATACTCAGGTAGTTCAAGGTCATCATCTCACCATGTTTCTGACTTTAAAAGGCTTAATGGAGCATCATATAGAATCTGTAAAACATTTTTTAAACCAAACCCTTGCTTCAAACGTCTGCACATCATTTTCCTTGACCTCTCTGATATGTTCTTTGACCTTTGCCTCCTAAGCCTACAACAAATGCTTCATAGAACAGCTGGATTAATGAATGACTTCTAGTTAGTGATGCTATCTTGTATTAATAGGTAGAATAGTTTTTCTGTCTTTTTAAAAAGTTGAAGCCCATGTATTATTTTACTTTAATATCACAAAAATGCACTCCTTTGTGTTAGTTTGTTATATAAATTCAATAATAAAAACCTTAATAGGGTTGTTATTTAAAAAAATCTGCATTCAAGTGGCATTAAAAGCTTAGCACTAAGACTAGATTCTGTATGAAGAAAATGAGCCGAAACGATGAGTGATTTTGTACATGATCTCTCTGCAGTTTATATGTTTCTGTGGAGACATCAGCCGGTGACATGAACAGGTGAGATGCTGCTAATGGTTGACATGGTGTCTAGCAGGTAAACAACTCGTCTGTTCTCTGAGGAAGACATGTAGCCGAGGATGTATTAATGCGACTTCACTTTTCCCCATGCAGGTTTTTTTTTTTTCCCAACGACGGGACAAAAAGAGAGAAACAAAGCAGGACAGGATTCGTAAATGTTAGAGCATGCCTGTGTTTCTGTGTGGGTGTCTGTGTTGGGGCTCGCAGCCAAGGCCCCCCCCCCAGCTCTCATTAGGCTGACTGATGTTCACACCGGCAACCAATTACGGAGCGGTGGTCACCGAGGACTCTAGTCACTTCATGGGAAATTAAAAACACATTAAAACCAACAATGGTCGCAGGAAGGTGGCGGCTTGTACCTGTGAGTTCACAAACCAACACGCAAACAGGGAGAGAATCAAAAACAAATGAAGTGGCTTTAGGTTTCTTTAATGCCTTTATTTATTTGAGATGTTTGTTTTTATTAGAAAGATTTTCAGGAAGTTTACCTGCTGCTGTATGAGCCGCATGGTTCAAAATGTGGAAAAAAGTAGCAACTTATAGTACGGAATAAACGGTACTTCTAAAAATCGTTACAGCCTTATGTGCCAGTTTACATGTAAGAAATGTGTTGTAAAAACAGAAAGGTTAGATTGTGTTTAACCCATGATAAAGCATGGTAGAGTTAGCCTCATGGTGTGGGAGTAATTTGCTTTAGCAGGGAGAGAGAAGCTTTTGAGATAAGATTCCAGGAGCTAAATACTGTTGGAAAACCAGGATCCATCCTGAATAGATTAGCTTTCAGCCGGTAAATATGTATCTCAAAAGACTTGCATGCAATTACAAATGCACACATCTTTTTTTTTTTTTTTTTTTATATATTTGAAAAACGTAAATCATTTCATGCTGAACATTTCAAAAGGTTTAGATTCCTTCACATCAAACTTCATATTGTACTTTTTAATTTCAAGGTAAAAGAAACGAGATTGAGAATCTGTAAAAAAAAAAAAACAGATTTCTGACTGCTCAGCTCCTGTGAAACATTTTTTTTTTCAATTCAAACCATGCATATAACTTCAAATTGTTAAATTTTATAAAGGATGAAAACCTATTTCTCTCCAGTAAACTGAGTATTTGCCTTTGATATCCAATATTATCTTGCTGCGCTTCATAATTTACTGTTTCTATGTGATTTCAGAATAGAATATAAAAAGTATAGAAAAGAAAATAACAGCTGCAGCATAAAAGTCAAATTACACTGTAAGTAGTTAAGTTTGAACCATGGCAACAAAGCAGAGGAACTTTAATGCCATTTACTTAAACATCATCCTCTCCCCATAAGATTGGATCCTGTGATGACTTAGCAACCATACATTTCTTCAACACTTTCACCACAGTGTGCAATCAGAATGACAGATAACTAGATGTTTCTTTTTTCTCCCTTTTTTAACCTTTTGTCTGATTTTTAGCTATTCAATAAACATAAGGAGATATAATCCCTGACAGGCAGCCAGAACTGTAGCCGCGTATCATAAAAAATATAAAATAATAATTTTACATCCACTAATTAGCGGCTCAAATACCAGGGTTGGTCTATATTATTAAATGGCTGTAATTAGTGTATTAAAAGGTGTTTTTTATTTTCTTTCAGGTGGCCATTTACTCAAAATATTGTGATTAGTTAACGTTTTAGCAGTATGATGAGCTGTAAATGAGCTGTTAAGGTAGTTTGTTTCAGAGTTCTTCCCCCCCCATGACCACTTAAATGCAATGAAATTAATTATTGTTTTTTAAAAATCAGCTATTTTGAAAGAGGGATTTTATGTATTGTACTTTAAAATCAGATAAACCCCTGATCAGATTTAAATTATAGCTTATTCTTAGCTGAAATATTCGGGGTTTCAGCAGCTCTTGCGTTTTTCTCCGTCTTTCAGCTCTGCTTATGGAAACAAAAGCAGTTATTCTGCCTCATTATCTAAAATCTATTTTGTCAAATTCAGGGATTTGGCTAACTCAAGTTTGCTGGTGAAGATCAGTCACCTTAAACAGAGGGGGTGGACTCAGATTAATGCTTTCAAAAACTTACAATGCAGCAATTGAGTTGATCCCTTCCCGCTGTCATCGCAACACCAACCCCTTTACAGGGGAACAGAGGACCTCGCCTATTCAACCAGGCCAACAATTCCCTTTTAACGACACCCCTTTCATTTTAAATCGAAAAATGGATGGGAAGCGAAACGTCTTCATACTTAGAAACAAAGTCCAGTGGTCTGGTTTTTTTGGGGGGTTTTTTGGACTAACTCAAGTTTGTTAAGGCATGCTTGCATGTCAAAAAGGATCTTATGTGGTAATAAATGCTATCTACAAGGTAAAGGTGGCCTATCAGAGTGGCAAGTGGAACATTCACAGATGTATTAGTGTAACTTAGTGATCCTTCAAATGGCACCACGTCATGAATTTAGCATATGCATTTAGAAATTGATGATGTGGCAGGAGCTATATGAGGGTCATGCCAGATTGTGGTGACTGTTTAGATCAGGATAAATGTGTGGAAGTGTTGCTGATTTAAGGATCCATTGAAAGAATAATTATATAGAATGGAATATTTAAGGGTTTATTTTATTCCATTTTGATTATTATGGCTCACAAAAACTCAATTTGTATCTTCCACACGGGGAATTTGGAAAATTACTTCAACAGTACCTGTATAACAGCATGAAGTTGACCCTCAAAAAATGCAAATATAAAAGCAAATATTTATGTCCTGATCTAAAATTCAACAATAGTTAATTAAATTTGCTTTTTAGCCATCAATCTCTATAGAAGCTACCATAGAACCTGAATTGAGCTTTTCAGATGTGTGTGTTTTTTTTTAAGGGTCTTTGCTCAGGGACCCAAGAGTGGCAGTCCATGGGAGTGGGGCTTGAACTCAGAACCTCTGGATTCCAAGCATGATGCCCTAACCACTAGGCCAGCAGTCCACTATTTTTATTTTTTATTATTCTTTTATTTATTTATTTTTTGAATGTCTTTATGAAAGCTTAGTTTTATGAAAGCTTAGAGCCATTATCTAGTGGTGGCAAAAACAGGACACATTGAGGAAAGCACTGCAAGCCTTATACAGAATATTCCGTTTTAACTGATTACTAATTGATAGTCTAAAACTGCTATTATCTCTTGACTTTTTCACTTTCCCAGCTGTGCACCTCTCCAGAAGCAGTCCTACCCAACCTGCACAGTTTGTAGTGCGCTGCTTCACAGCTTCCATTGTCTGTTAATTCTGGATAAAGAAAATAAGTAAAGAAAGTTTAATAATGAATATATAGGAATGTGATTTTATCAAAATCATATGCCAATATCACAAAAAGCTATATAAAATAAAAATGTCTTAAAATAAGCATATTTACACTTTATTTGCGTAGGTAAATAGTACTGTGTGATCTCCCAATGGAATTGGTATTTTTACTCTTAAAATTAGATAATTACATATCATACAATTGAAATAAGACAATTAAATAGTTATTTTTTCTCATTTTAAATGAAATTATCTTATTCAGCTTGCAAGGTGTCTTGAACTGCTTAATTCAGTACAAAATGTACTTATTTTAAGAAAAAACTTACTTAGATTTAAATGTTTGCAGTGTAATGCTCTTAATCCTGAATCTCAAACTTGGTTATTTCCCATTTTGCTTTAAAATTACCTCCAGTTTAAGGTATTAATCTTACACTCCACTCTGAATCTATATGTCTCTATCTGCTTCTCAGTGCATACAGACCTTTTTTTTCCCCCCTCTGTTTTTAATCATGATTTTTCATGCAGCTGTGCAAAGGTTAATCACTCACCTGC
Organism: Cyprinodon tularosa; assembly: GCF_016077235.1. Classification (NCBI taxonomy): domain Eukaryota; kingdom Metazoa; phylum Chordata; class Actinopteri; order Cyprinodontiformes; family Cyprinodontidae; genus Cyprinodon; species Cyprinodon tularosa. Next base: position 735,799 of record NW_024039696.1, read on the forward strand.
GTGCTCGCTGTAATGAAGCACAGCAGGTGCGGCTAATGCCGGCTGAAAAGATTGTCATGGCCATTGAGAAGATATTGTGGTTTCAGCAGACCTGCTGCTGAAAGCTGGCTTTGAGGTTTTTGTTGAATTTAAATGTTGCTGGAAGTCATGCAGGCAATAAACAAGAAACAAAATATACAATAGATATGGAAAGCAGCACTTGAAGAGTCATTAAACACAGGGATTGTTAGCTATTGAACATAGATGACTCCCTCTACCTTTGCCACTGATTCATTCTGGAGACTTTTTGAAGATTGCATTTTGATTCAACTCTTCCTACAAAGACTTATCACTCTCTTAAATGACTAAGGATATTTTTAAACATTTTTCTTTTGACTGGAATCAAAAACTGTGCAGACTTTAATGCATCAACTTTGACATGACACCTATTTAACCTTTACCATGTATGCTCTAAATAAAGGGAATATTTATACTTCACACAATCAGGGTGTGATTAAAAACTTCTGAGACTTTCTTTTTATGACTGCTTACTCATCATAGAAAGCGGGATTGAGGTTGAGCTCCTATCAGATCTACTATGCGTCTCCTCATCACCACTGACAGCATCACGGTGACCGAATCGACAGGCCTTTAGACGCATGTCACTGTGAATTTATTTTGTGCTCCGACAGGCATTAGCTCTGCATGAAAAGACACAGACTGATGATTCATTTTCTTGTTAGAAAGACGGGAAGTATACCTCCTGTTATAATGTCTAAAACAATATTTGAATGGAACAAAAGAATCATATCTTAATCTCGATTCGGCCATCATCGGTGAAGTAAAACAAATCAATCAAAGGTGCTAATTTCATCTTTTTAAGTCACAGTTTGCAAGCATTCAGTCACATTTGAGAATTCTAGAGATAAACATCCTCTGCTGTAAATCAAGAAAGAAATCTCTGTAAACTTTGCTGAAGCTGCTAAAAGAGTGTTGCTATCCTCAGTGAAATTATTCCAGTATATACAGGGGCTGAACAGCCACTCAGGCAAGAAGAGGCAATTAGTCCAAAAGAGACATAAAAAGTTGCATTGCAATTTGCAAAGGATCTGTATGGGTGAAAGCATTCATTTATGTAGACATGTGTTGTTGCTTTATGGATGAGAAAACACTTGGAAGCTTGAAGACACTATCCCAACTGTGGAATATGGGGTGGCAGCATGTTATATCGAGTGACTTCCAGGAAATAGATGGCATCATGAGGTAAGAAGATTATATGACTATTTTGAAGCAACAGGAAGTCAAAACTTGTGCATTTTGGTGTCTCTGAATGGATCACCCAATGCAAACCACACAATGGTTCCCATGTAAGAACCGTTCCTACAAAGAAATTCATTCCTAAATTATTTGTTCAAGGGATTTAGGAGAAAATGTTACATTCACCATTTTCGTCTATTTATAAACTTCTCTCAGTTAGGCTACTAACAAATTTTACATTTGCTCCAGACTTGATGTAGGAGTCTGTTCTCCAAACCTAGATTGTCAATAAATAACTAAATACATTGTTCATTCTGTTAGGCTGCATCATTATATATTGTGCAACTCCGCAATTATAAATTACATTTTTATGCGCTGTATGAGAGAGATAAAGGGTGCAGTCAAGGGATGACAGACATGGTCCGGTGAGGTTTTTGTTGATTGCGAATTAAAAGGTATAATGGAGGATGTTCTTTTTCCGGGTGAATCATCAAAATAAGTGGTCATCCTAATTGTCAGTCATTCTGGTGATTTGTTTACATAAGGCTGTCCAAAGTGCTCGTCCTCATTTTAATTTACGGATGATGAGTCTGACATAGTGGAAAAAATTGCAATTCTTCTTTTGTAAAGTAAGCTTGTGTGAGTGATGCAACCAGCTACTTTTAAGCAGAGCTTGCACGAGGAGAAATGGGCTTGTGCACGCATTTAATAGACGTTCCCTCTCAAGGGCGGGTACAGTGTTGTTTATATGCATTTTTTTTTTTTAAAGTAAAGAGGCCTGTTGTTTTCAAAATTTAAGGAAATCCTCAACTATACCTTTGAATATTACATCATAATTTGCACCTCTTGCCTCCATCAATAGTTTTCATTGACTCTTTTTTGAACAAATTATTTTTATATTTATTTTTTTTTATTCTGTAACAGGGCATCTTTTTCATTTACTGCTCTTGTAATTTATTTCTTTTCGTGACTTGTTACTCGTCCTTTAGTTCTCCTGCTCAGCTCTCAGTCAGCAGAACCTTGATCTGCGAAACTTTACAGTTTTTCTTCTTCGTGTTCAATGCCATTTCTATGAACGAACACTTTCTGACAAGCGTTGGAAATCGTAGCTTTAGGTTTCCAAGAAACATTTAATGGACTTAAGAACGTTTGTAGAATCTGATGTGGTACGTTCATAGTAGCCCAGCGTAGGAGAACAAGTAAGATGTAAAATGTTGTTGAATGAGACCAGATGGTTTTGAATGACCATCAGAAAACCGTTGAGCTGAGAAGGGTTGGGTAACCAAGAATAACTCCAAACTGGACTAACTTAAACTAATCATTTTAGGGGGAATGTCCCTAAACTACAGTAAGAAGCTTGTGGAAGGATACCCAACACATTTATATGTGAAAACCTCTGACTTTGTTCTTTTTCTCATTATTCTAGCACTTAACCAATGGGAAAAATTCTGCTCCCCTAATAACCAAAAACAGTTCTGTCTCATTTAATGTGAGACATTCATGAATAATTAGACCCCTGTTGTTTCTATAGTTTCTTGTTAAAGTTCATTTTTGGTTTTGTCAAAGCTGCTTTACTTATGGTCCCATTTAAAGACTTTTTCCCACACAGACCTTTTTATACCATTACCTCAAACTTGACAGTTTTATCCTCTATAACAACTCCCGGACTCAACAGCACGGATTATGAGTCTGGTACATTGCTGATATAGCTGTTTTCTGAGCAGCCGTATGCCAATAATGCATGTTTTCCCTAAAAACTCACTAAGTGCTAAACTTGTAAAGCTGATGCGTCACACCTTGATACCTTCAGAAGCTTTTAAGAAATGGGTCTGGGGGCATACAGTGCAGCGCTTTAACTCTGCTGCTATAGCATTTCTCAGTCAGTCCCGGTCTGATGTGCTTTTAACTGGCTGCTGATCTCACTCAGCACACTGACAGTGACGGACACAGACAGGCTTTACACATTAAATGTGATTAAAGTGAACACCATCTGCCACAGTGGAGGAAAAAAAACTGACATTGTACAGTGTTGCATCACTAGTGATTTTCATTAAGGCCTCAATGTTGCAGGGTGCTGTTTTTATAAACAGGGCTTTGTACACAAGGGGGCACTTTAGTAATTTAAGGACTAACAGAGCAGCTTGACTATATTTCCTGCAGCATCTCATGGAAAGTTTTTACCCAAAGAGGAATAATGGTGGCTTGCAGTGTAGAGGTGCAAGTTAAATTATTAAATAAATTTGGTAATAAATGACAGCCTATAGTAAGTCTAATGTGCATTCCTCTAAGGAAAATTTGTTTAGGCAGAAAATGTCATACAAATTAAACTGGCTCAGTGTGGAAAAAGTCGTTAATTCCTAATTAACTGGTTGTGACACCCTTGGCATGAACAGCTACTATCAAGCACCTGCCATCACTGTAAACAAGTCATTATTATCTACCACGTTTTTGTCTTCTTTTTGGAAGAATTTCAGCCACAACAGAGGTTGTTTTTTTTAAAGAAAAGATTTAATGTACCAGAACAAAATCCTAGTTGGATTTAATCCAGACTTTGACTAGACCACTCAAACATACTGACATAATCGAAGTTATGTCTAGTCTAAGAATCACAGCGTTTATTTTTAATTTTAATTTTTCTTTGAAGTTAGACATGATATTGCTTGTTTTGGGCCTTGTAACAGCATCATTAATACTACTTGTAATCAGTCTCTTTTGTTTGTTATTGAATCATGACTTTAACTGAAGCCAGGGAGACCTGTAGAGTTTCAAATATATAATTTTTTTAAGTTGTTGACATTTTTTAGTTGTTTTGGGAGGTTAATCACCCCTGCAAAGGTTCATTGCTGTTCTCTTTTTTACATTTGTGAGTAATGGCTCTCATTTTTGTTCGCTGGACTTACAACAAATCATAACCTATTTTCTAAATCTCTCCAGACTGAAAGATATCGGTTCATCCGTTCTGGTAGGACATGATCGGTTGCTTTCGGGTCAATGAGTCGATGCAATCAACTGGTTTTCCTTAGATAGAAAACTTGAATCAATTTGACTGTATGATCTGGTGAACTGTAAAGTGCCTTGAAAAGACATGTGTTGTGAATTGGCGCTATATAAATAAACTGAATTGAATTGAATTGCTTTCTGGATCTATTAGCCTCCTTCCTGTAAGTGATTTCTTGATTGGACAAGTCTAGTAGTAATCGGTGTGGCTAATGAAACTGAACTTAGATTCATCCACATTCACATTGGATGGTTTGGATAGCTCACTTTTTTGTCTTGAAGAAAGTTATCTTGTCTTCTAATAAAGTTATTTTGGTGATCTTAATAATTGAAGTATAAAAGAAAATGGCAAAGAGAAAATGCATATCTGCAGCACTAAACACAAAGCTCTGCTGTTAATACAGGCCAGTTGGTGTATTGAGAGTCGACCTATTCTCCTGTGTAGTGATGTGTGCTTCCCCTATTTCACAGACGACCAAAGCTGCTATGTTAGCATAATGGCTAATGACCCCTCTGGCGGAAGCTTCAGTGACTCTGCAGAGAAAGAGACAGAACGGTTAGCAATGACCCTCTCATGGTATGCAATTTACTCATCTGAGCCCTAATGTCAGGCCTGCTTTTCATTTGCCTGCCTAACCCATACAATCCTGCCAAATGGGCAGTAGATACATTCACACATTAGAGGGAAATACTCTCATTGGCCTCTTTTGAATTAGCATGAGGTTAAACCACCGAGGCGCAATTGATTTTCTTTATTTTACTTCAGCGTTAAGCATGTTAGGGGCCGATCGCTTCATGCACTCTGTGTGCAAATGTGTACGCTTGTCTACGGGAGTGGCAGTGAGGTAATATTACTGCGGTTGTGTACTTGAGGGAGTCTTGGATCGTTATCAGTTTGATCAAGCTTGTCGTTTGTGCTTGGAAATGACACTTTACAGATGCCAGGTTGCATCACCTTTAGCAAAGCGAAACCTCAGACTGGATCAAGGTGCCAAATGGAAAGATGCCATATTGTGTGTGTTTGTGTGTAAAAGCTTCAGCCATATGACTTTAAATTATGTGTGGGTCTTTCTCTCAAGATAATCCTTGTTGCTTTTTATATTTTATATCGTATAGAGGCTCAATAAATCTCTTTTAGTCTAATAATAAGAGTTAGTCGTTAGGATTGCATATATCTAACACTTGTTCTGGTAATGCTGCTTAGAAAATAGAGAAAAGTGTATTGTCTTTCTTCCTGTCAGCATTTCTTAGGGGTTACCTAGAGCCTTGGCCATCCCCAAAGGAGAATCTAAAGTTGCTTACTGAATGAAAATGTTCACATTGATGCAAACGTGTCTTGGACGGGCTTCAGCAAAGCAGTGTGCAGGCATGTGCAATGGGTGTTTGATTTAAACGGTGCCGCATGCTTTAGTTGTTTTGTTTTCTCTGTGGGCAGTGAGTCACTGTGCTTTTAAGAGGCTCTTGCCTCACAGGGTTGTATGCAGAGCAACAGGCAGAACAAAAAACACAAATCCACCAACTGTTGGAAGCTAACATGCAACAGACTCTTTTTGTCCGTTCTTCTCTCATATTTTTGTGTGGTGCCGTTTCTTTTAACAGCCGGGTTTCTTTTTTTTCTGACTCGTTAGAGGAGCATTTCTCTATATTGGTGACCAACAGACCATTTAAGAAACAAAACAAACAATGTGTCAGATCTAGATTTCATGTGAAAAAACACAAATTATTGCATATATGTGAAGTAAAAGGAAAATTCTGAATGCTTTTTAAGAAGTATTCCACAATTAATATTATGCAGCTCTCCTCTCAGATTCAATATCCTACAACCGATGGCGACATATACAGAACCGATGGCGACATATACAGAAAAATCCACCTGATCTGTGTTTATGGAGAACATTAGCGAGGAAAATATATAATCCCTGTAACCTTTCAAGACTATTCTTAATGTAAAGATGTACCATCATACAGTGGGGATACTTTTCTTCAGCTGGAATAATTCCCACTTACAGCAAGGCAATGAGCCTAAAAAGCAAGAACCACAAGAGGAGGCTACAATAAAAACATAACACATTCTCACGATGGCTCAATCAGTCCAGAACTGAGAATATCTGGAAACAACTGAAAGATTGCTGAGATATACTCACTAAAGATAAACCCTGAAGGACTTAAAACTATAAGAACAACAAACTCATTTTTTGTGTGGCCTCAATGGCTAATTAAATTGCCTTTTAGTGGCTGGTTCACATAAACACCTTAATCATTCTAGAAAGAAGTAGCGATTTAAAAAACAAACATTTTTTTTAAAGATCCATTGCAGCCATGGCAGACGTTTTGGCCAAATTAGTTGTGTTAGATTTAGAAACTGTGCCAATTGCTTAATATTTAAGGCCTGGTCTTTAGAAGATATGCACATCTCAAAACAAGTGCAAACATTCTTTTTTACACAAAAAGAAAATCTACAAATAAGTTGCATAGTTATTTGTGCTTGCAATTCAGCATACAGTGTGAGTAAACCATGTTTTTGCATATTGACCTTTATCAGTATGAAGGTCATTGTCTAACCTCACAAATCCATTGGTGGAAGATATGTAAATATAAACATTTACTATGTGCAAAGTGATTTTTCTAATCTCACACTTGTAGCAGGAGATTTAGCATCTTTTGTAGTACTTCTGAAGGGTAAGTGCAAAATGAAGCACAGAAATATCCCTTGCCACTGTTGCCACAAAGGAGGCATGAGTACAAAGTCAGATGTTGGAGAGAGATTCTATGCATGTCAATTTATTAGATTAATCAGAAATATTAATAATTGAATAATAATAAAGGCAGAAGGTGCACAAAGCACAATTATGTTTTATACTTCTGCACCCGTTTTAAGACATGCAAACCATGTCATATTTTGTGATATTTCATTTAATTGGATTTTATTTTATTTTACGTCCTTTTTGTAGCACCAGGTTAAATATGTAAAGAGCTCTAATGAATATTTACTTAGTATTCTAAATATTATTTTGTAAATACTTTTTAATCATGATCACCTTTAACAGCATGACTTAAAACTTCATCTATTTTTATGGCCACTCTCTCAGTCTTTTTTTAATTTTGCAGAACCAAGCTGTTTTGCACGTCTTAACATTTGTGCAGTAATATTTGTAGATCATTTGCAATGTGCCCAGTTATTGCAGGTACTTAAAAAACTCAGGATCATATTCTTAGGTCAGGTTCTTAGGGTATTGAGCAATTTTTCAAGCCACTAACAATGTGTTTCCCCTTATTTTTTTTCTAATGTGCAGAGCCTTAAAAAATGTACACACCATGTTGTTTTTAGGATTAAACTTATGTTTTTTTTCTTCAGGTTTTTATGTGTGAGAGCAACAAAGAAAAGTAGAAATATTAATTAATCAGAAATAAAAGTTGTTATGGTTTTGTGTTTTTAAAATCATGCTTGAGATTTACGATTAGATCAGTTGTGGCTTTGACCAAGACTCTTAAAACTCATAAACCAATCATATTGTAACTCTTACAGAATTTTTAGGGTTTGTGTTTCCATCCAGGATTTAAGTGACATCTGATAGCTTTAAAACTCCAACGTGAGGACAAAGTTCAGCCACTGAGCTGCTCACGATGACATGACATGACATTCACAGTCTTCGAATTTCCCCTCCATTTATTTCTCTTCCTTCCTCTGCTCTTAATCTTCATTTGAATTTTAGTAGGACGGCTTAACTGCTGCTTTTCATGGAGGTGGTGGTTATGAAGATTGGTGGGGATTTCAACATTCATCAGCAAGATGTAACAGAGTGAGAGAAGGAGGCTTTTTCCAATCCACTTATGTCTGAGACGGAATGAAGGGTGTAGAGCAGAGTAAAGGAGAGGAAATTAGGGTAACAGAACTAAAGCGTTTTCATCTCATTTGTGGACTAAAATATTTAACAAATTTTAAAAAAAGCTTCACAGATTTTTTTTTCGTTGTAGATGAATATATTGATGTGAAAAATGTAAATTCACTGCATACTTTCCCTCAGCTTAATCTTTATTTGAACAATATACAGTATGAGTATATTAAGCATTATGTATTAAGTATACAAGCATATATTAAGTATTTTGAATGTGCTGTATGGAAAGTCAAAAGACAGTACAGACTGCCATTGTTCTGCATGGAAACAAAGCTGCTTTTTTGAATAAATGTCTAGGATCCATATCATGATAATTATTAAATGTACATTATTAGAGTGAACTTGTTTTTCCTTTCTAATTAATGCCTTATTCATTAAAAAATATATATATATATAAATATTTTTTTTACACAATGTATCATAAACTATTCTAAAAAATATCTACAGGTGTCAGATTTTGCAATCATCACAAAGCACAGTTTTAATTATGTCTTCTTACATTATGTTATGTTATTATGTTAAAATTCCTTCAGAATTATGCTAAAATCTCTGTGCCAGCTCAGTAGTTGGCGATAAAGCCAACAATGAAAATATGTGAATATAAAAATGAGGAGCAATGTCGACATGTTTAACAATTTTCCCAAAATCTTTGCAGCCAACAACCCCAAATCAGTAGTCAGTGAAGCCGCTGCTGCTGCTGCAACTGTAGAATTTGTCAACATGAAATGGTTGTTGGGAAGTTTTGATTCTTCAAGAGGTACAGAATTGAGGTCTGTTTGATGAGAATTATTGGCTCAGTCATCACTATGTCATTTTAAAGGTGGTCTTTCTGCATAGAGTTTGCATGTTCTCCCTCAGCATGTGTGGGTTCTCCGGCTTCCTCCCACAATCCCAAAAAAAACATGACTGTTAGGTTAATTGGCTTCTTTATATTCTCCTTAGGTGTGAATGTGTGTGTGAATGGTTGTTTGTCTCTGTGTTGCCCTGTGATGAACTGGCGACCTGTCTAGGGTGTACCCCGTCTCTCGCCCATTGATTGCTGGAGATAGGCACCAGCACCACTTGCGACCCCTATTGGGAGTAAGCGTATTAGAAAATGGTTGGACGGATGGATGTTCAACAGGCAACCTGGGAAAAGACACCCTCTTTTTTTTAACTATTTTTTGTCTTTGAAGCTCTTGAATGCCAACATAAAGGGAAAAGTCTAAACAGACGAAGATTTGTGGGTTCAACACAGATATTAGTTGCTCTCTTGCTCTCTTTTATACTTGTACAACAATGGAACGTCTGACACAAAAATCCTCTAACTGTTGATTGCAGTGTTGAACCTTAGTTTTTTGCAGATGAGCCAAACCAGAGAGAGATGGTTGGGCACAGAACAGACTGAATGACAGAGGTGTAGAAGATAGCCAGTAGCTCCTTTTAAAGTCTTTGGTGAGCCTTTTTTAAACAGAGTCTTTTACTTGGGACAACCTAAACCCAAAAAGCATCCAAAAGGCTGTCTCACCGACTGTCTGCTGCTACTATGGTTTCTAATGTCATTGTGTGCCTGCATCTCTTCACAACCTTAGCCCAGGTTTTTTAAACTTAATTGGATTCAAGCTCTTTGTTTTCCTATTTTTCTTTAACATATTTCTCTTAGCCTGCATCCTCTCTTTCTCCATTTTCTACGCTGGTATACAAAATACCATTAAAGGAGTGTGTATCGTCAGCTGTTTGAGGCCAACTACATTTTGACACCAAGGTAGCAACAGAAATCCCACGCGGTCAATATTTTATGCTACTCTATTGTATTTGTTGGGATGGATGATCTGCTTTGAGTCCAGACCAATTAATAAGATTTTCTTCATGTCCTTTTTCTTTCTTCTTGATCAGAACAAGGCTGCTCCTGCATGATATTGTTTGTCCCGGTCTAACACTGTGTGGAAGCAAACCAGGCCAACTGAAGGAGTGAATGCTTCCTTATTCTCTGGTCCTGCTACCCCTGTGACCTGAACTCAGCTAAGTGGAAGATAATAGATGGATGTTTGTTGTCCTTTGACCCTGAAAAAGAAGGGAGCAAATGCCTCATTAAAGGCCCAGAATAGATTGACCTTCACCTACTTGGTAAAAGTTGTTCAGCTATGGCATGTAAGAGGAAAATAAAGGAGCTTTTATATCTGATCTTTTTCTTTATTTCACCTTCCATTGCTATATACCAGACATCTCCTTTTTTTCTTCTTCCCTTAAATTAAATACAAAAGGCCCTCAGCACTTAGTATGGTGACCCTGAGAGAAACACGCCCCCGTAAATTCATGCCGTGTAGCACCTACAAGTCCCAGTGAGCCTTTTTAGCATTTGTTAAAGTCCAAAGCCAACAGTGCATGGATTGTTTTTCAGAAAAGAACTTTGTTAGCTGTGACAATGGGCCGCTAATTCAAATGTGTACTTTTATGTTTCAGTAATGATGTAAATGTGGTGTAAATGAAATGGAACGAGAGCTTTATAGACTGAATTGATTTGTCACTCAAGTGTAAAAGCCTCACGGTTGAATACCGTCACGTCTGGCTAATTAAAGACGACTAATGTGTTTCATGTTTTTTGTCAAGCCTTCTCAACCAAGACCACCACTTGTTTTTTTCTCTTTTTTTTTGAAGTTACGATAATCTCTACTGGCAGAAGAATTGAGGCAGATGTACAACATGTATGTTCATTCATTTAACAGTTTTTATTTTATTTTCATTTTTTTTTTTTTTTTTTTTTAGCTTAGCTTTGATCTCAGGTACATTTTAGAGGTAGCTTTAGTGATATTTAAACCTAAGATAAAATTAAAAATATGAACAACTTTTGTGTTGATGCTTAAAGGTAAAGGTCCAATCCGAATAATAGGAATTCAGGTGGCACATGTAACCACAAAACAGGCTTCAATCAGAGGCAATTCTGCAGCACAACAGCACCTATAATGATAGCAACAAGCTGCAAATGGGTGTTCCTAGAAGCAGCGTCTTTATTTGACCCCATATTATCGTTGCAATAAATTAGGTTTACCAAAGCAACCGCCGGTTTAAAAATCACCAATTTTGTGTGCTCTTTCTTTTGATTGGGTCAGATGTAAAGACATAGATTCAGACACATTTTTATCGTCATTTTGTATAAATGATAATATTGTCATTTTGTAGAAAAAGAGCATATACCAAAGGACATTTCTAACTATACATAGCTTTCAACAGCGAATGAGCAGCTTACAACAGTGAAATTAACAGTACCATTTGTAAAGTGCATCAGCCATCAGCGTGTAAACAGTGTAGGAGAAAAGGAAAACCAGTTTAAAGTCATGGTGGAAAAGGCATTAATATGGAAAGTTTCAGTGAAGTGTAAAATAAATAGGGTGCAAAATGCAGTAAAACATTGAGTTTTGTTCCATTTAAAGGGATTATAAAAAATCTGTCACACTGGTAGTGCAAATATGATGTTTTAAAGTGTGATGCAGAGTCTTCATTAGAGTTTCAACAGTTTAACAGACTGTTGGTAGCAGGGAAGAATGTATTGCAGAACCTGCTGGACCTGCAGCGAATGCTGTGAAGCCTCTTCCCAGAGGGCAGCGGGGAGAACAGTCCTTGGCTGGGGTGTGAGGGGTCACTGATGATGCAACGGGCTCCGGACATACAGCGCTGGGATGAAATGTCTTTAAAGGAGGCAAGAGGAGCCCTGATGAACCTCTCTGCTGTCCCAAAGCAATCCAGACCCAATTTGATTCGAAACAACAAAGCTGGGTGACTGGTTCCACCCGGCATATTGAGCTAGATTTTTAGCCTTTAAAATTATGTTGTTATTATGTCGGAATTTAATTAAGTTACTACTATCAAAGATTGGGTTTAAATCATAACTCTAACATTTAAAAGAGTATTATAAAATTGCGCTGTAGATTGGTTGACTAAAACACGTTAACATAACTTATTTACGTTAACATCAGCATTTATTTATCTTACTCTTTTATTTAACCCTGAGGAAGCAATCCGAACATAAAAAAGATTAATTATTGTTTATCAACAGTAGATAACAAAAAAATATATAAAACTGCATGAGGCTTTTATTATTATTTCTTCAAATGATCACAGTAAATAAGGTGAATAAGTCTAAAACACTTAATTAAAGCAAACTAAAGCAAATGAAAAAGTTGAGTGTTATTATGACTTTTTACGTCAAAGTAGGAAATTTGGAAAAAAAACAACAATAAAATTAACAATGCCATCATTTGATTAAAGATGCTCAGTGTTGCTTTTAGCATTAACATTATTTCCACATTTCAAAGCTGGAATATCCAATACAGCCAATGTTCAAAGCCGTTTATTGTGCTCTAATCCTCTGATATCTACAGTAATGCCAAAGATTTTGGGGGATTTAGTAAAACCAAGTGCAGCACTGTAATTATCTCAGCTAAGAAATGTTAGTTTCTGAAATCTACCCTGGATCCTGAGCACATGAATATGTAAACCAGTGCAAATTAAATCTGATAAACAGGAAATTAATTTGACCTAGTTTCCGTCAGAGTTGTAAAGTCACTGGTAGTGAGTGTGTAGTTTTGATTGTAATGACCTTTGTCATCCTTATGTTTAAATGTCACCTTTTGCACCAGGGAAATCTGTTACTCATTAAAATTACTTCGATATCTTGCGCTTTATTCCAATCTGAAGTGCTGCAAAAAAATCTAAGTATCTGGCTTTGATACGGTGGGAGACCTAAACTGGAGGATTTTACCATAACTTAAATAAATGAGGGTGGGGGAATGTTGGAGGAGTTCTTACAGAGTGAACAGATTACATTTTCTACTTCAATTTAAAAGTGCTTTATTAATCCCAAAGGGAGATTATATGTAGTTGTAGCTCATACTTTCATTTCATTTATTTTATTTTTAAACAAAAAAAAAAGTGTTGAAAGCATATCAGAATATAAATTAGCATTTTTTTCCTTTGGAAGACTGAAAACCCTTTATGTAGCCTTTACATCTTTATGGAATCATAAAAAATAGGAACATTTTGAAAATTCTGATACTGTAACTTTTTTGCCTCCAAATAGTTGCCATAGTTAAATGAAGTAAATATTATAGGTCATGTGAGGGACAGAGCCAGCCATGCATGACACAGTGGTGATTGTCAAGAAAAAAATGGTTTTATTTCACCAAAGTAACAATTATCTAAACAAAGGTTACAGGGCCCTTAAAAGAGGTCAAATGAAGAGACTAACTAAGGGCAAAAAATATCAAGGTCAAACATAACAAAACCTCAAACTAACTGCACAAACAAAACTGACCTGACACACAGCAAACAAAGGGGACTTAAAGACCTAAGACCAGACTGACACACTGAGGAAGAGGTAGGGAGAACATCTACACAAATTAAACAAAAATAACTAAACTAACTAGTTAGCTTAAGGATTAAACTTAAATGATTATCACTAAACAACATTAACAAAATGAGCAAATCACAAAAGCGAAAGAACAGATTATGCAGCATATTCAAATTTGGAGTGGAACTCCAGGTGGTACCACCCAATCAGTCCATGAGTATGTCAGCCACATTCTCCCTGTGGACGGCACTCCCACAAGACCAGAAAAGAAAGCATAAATATATTAAGCATTTGACAAAATTAAATATACAAAAGTTAACAAAACGTGCACGCTACGATTGGAACTAATGTCTTCTAATATTGTCAAAATAAAACAAATACATTTATGGTACTGTGTGTACTTAAAGTGAAAAAGTGGTTGTGTGTGGGGTTACTGACCATGTGACCATCACAGATTTTAACAATTATTGAGAATAAACTACACATTTGCTAAAGAGTGTAAAATTAGTTTAAAATATACTATTTTTTCCCCCTTTAGTGATTTCTAAACCCAAATCAAGTAAGACTTACAGTAAGTAAAAGTTTAAGAAATCAAAATTCCTGAGAGACAATAATTATGTTATGCTTTGTCATGTTGTTGGCATATGATTAATACTGAATTAAATCCCAGATGAAACTGAAGAATCTATGTATTTCTTAGTTATTATAGTAAAGGTTTGGTAAATTTTTTAACTAAAGAACAAGTTAGTTTCATGAAAAATTACCTTATTTTATCTCACAAAATAATTGTTAATTTTTTAACTCTTTATTCAGCAGTTGGAAAAATCTTTTTTTCCCCCCACAAATTAATTATTTTTTTATTTTAAGGTATGCAGTTAATAATCAATCCAGTATCTATTATTTTAAGTATAGATTGTCAATATTTTAAGTCATAAAACTTCTGTCCTAAAGTTAGCTCATTTAAATTAGTTTATTAAGATGCATTGTGGTATTTGAACTAAAATAATTATGTCCTGGTGCAAGCAAAAAAAAAACTTCACAGATATAATTTAATTCACATCCATATCAGACCATTCATCCATCCATCCATCCATCCATCCATCCATCCATCCATCCATCCATCCATCCATCCATCCATCCTAGGGGTATAAATAATAATCATTTTGTATCGATGCATTAATCCAATAGCCGACGATCCGATGCATCGACACATCCGCAAGAGTATCGAATTATTATTATAATTATTTTCCTCTGGTCTATTATTATCCATTTGCTCCTGGACGTAATTCTGACTCCTGTGCTGCGGTGGCACTAAACCTATTTTGCCCTCCTACCTCACTTTCTTTGGCCACTACCATCTATCCGCTTGCACACACACAATCGCGCAAACAGTAGGCAAGACAGACATGGCAGATTCTTAAATAATCGCATCCATCCATCCATCCATCCATCCATCCATCCATCCATCCATCCATCCATCCATCCATCCATCCATCCATCCATCCATCCATCCATCCATCCATCCATCCATCCATCCATCCATCCATCCATCCATCCTATTAAAAAAAAACAATGCTGGTGTTAAAGACATTTTTGGTGCTACAGGAGCTACTATTAATAAGCCACATCCACACTGTAGCTGACAAATGTATATTTAGACAAAACTAACCAGTTCTTGTCATCTGAAACGCTTCACAGCACTTTCCAATGTAGAGCATTAAAAAATGTTCTTTTCCTCTTTTTTCTGCAATCTTACTTAATATTTTTCATAACTATTAATAGACTGTATTGATTTTGAAGAGATCAACACAGAGTGGAATAAATCTGTCAGTAGAATCTATGGTTATAAGAGCGCCTAATCACTATTCCAGAAAAAAAAAAATCTGTTTTCATGGTAACAATTCTTCTCAGAGATCAAATAAAGGATCTTTCTTATGCAGCTAATAAAAGAAAAACCACCAGAATTGGCTAGTTACACCGAAGTAAGGTTCTCTTTGCTCCATTGTTAAAATCTAATCTTTGTTGGCATAAAGTACCCTTAATCTTACTTTAATAAAATCCTGGCGCCTAAACCTAAGGTAGAATTTGAACCAAAGGAGGATTGCCCATTATGAGAACACTTAATCCTGCTTTAATGATAATACTGGCAATTAAATATCAGAAAAAAGACATGTGCTTTAAAGAGAAAAAAGCAGTGAGGATACAGTTCAAGCTAAAATATGTAGGACACTGCCAATATAATGTATGGCATCTTTGAGGTACATTCTTTGAACTTTCAGATTCTAAATATATCTTGCTGATTTATTTCACTAGAACAGAGGTGTTAACATTTATTTGTAATGTAATTCACACATAAAAACCTTATTCCAGACATAACACCTTTAACCAGTAAACCCACATCCTGACTCCAGCAGGCATTTCACACGAGGAGAGAGTCATAAAGTGAAAAGATGCTTTTGTCAATAAGGCAGGTTATGTATATACGTATGTCTGCAAATGGGGCCATAAAATTTCAGCTGAGACTAGGAAAAGTTGAATTTGGAGTGGGTGGAATCATTATTTGATGCCCTATGTGTGTTTGCCCTGATGTGTGTTTGCTCGTCTACAGAGATATCAGCAGTCTCTTATTTTCTATGCTAGATTTTTCTCAGTCTGGAGAGACACAATTTCTATATAAAAACAAATTAGAACAAATAGCAAAAAAAAAAAAATAATAATTCTGGGGTTCTTTGTTTGAAATAAGTCTCTAATCACCTTCTATGACTAAGAACTTTGTTGAGCAACCTTCATTTGCAAGCAGTGGTAACACTGTCATTAGTCATTAAGGTCTTAAAATATCTCAGGAAGGATTTTGTCTCTCTACTCTGTACCATTGCTCTAAATCTTTTAGGTTTCTTGGTGCTGTCTGGTGACTCAAAGCTTCAGCAAAATTAATGGATATTATGTACAATTGAGGTCTTAGAGTTTAGAACTTGTAAGGTTACTAAATAACAGGATTTATCTCTAGTAACCTGACTGTTGCCTTGGTGGTATATTGAGGTTTTGCTAGATAAGCTATCCATGATCTGGTTCCCCTTCAAGTTTTTAGGGTACATGGTAATGTCTCTTGACCTTATGCCCTCAATAGATAAATAGCCCCTAGATTAATATTTCTACCTCCCTGTTTCTTTGGAGCTTTTGTCATAGGCTCAATTTCTCGTCCATTAAACACTGCAAATCAGTGGAAACCAAATAATTGGTATTAGACCGGAATCCAGTTTACCAGTAAAGTGAGGTTACACCCAATGTATTTGGCTCAGGAATGTGATGTTTCATGAGGTGCTAAGAAAATGACTAAAAGTGAACAAAAACTCTTACCTCACATGTTCAACACACAAGAAAGAAACTTGTAAATAAACTACGCCCCTAAACTATTTTGTAAAGTTTGACAAGCAGCTCTTTCTGTGGATTTGATTTGTCTGTTCTAGAAAGTACATATTCTGCAAAGTCAAGTGAAATTAGTGGTGGTAGTGTTGATCCAGTTTGAGTAGGGCTATATGGTGGTACTCAAGAACTTGCAGATCTCTATACATGAAATGGTGCAGCCGATTGGATGAGGCGGTGCTGTCCAATCAAGTTTCGCTTTCATTTCCACTCCTAATCTTGTTCATCCATACATCCATTATCTGACACGCTTGTCCCAAGTGGGGTCACGAGGGGTGCTGGTGCCTATCTCCAGCAGTCATTGGGCGAGAGGCGGGATACACCCTGGACAGGTCGCCAGTCCATCGCAGCCTAATCTTGTTCAACCCTTGAATATTATGGATTCTTCTGCTCTGTTAACCTGGCAATAGCCAGCTTTATATGTTTAGAGCTGAGTGGAGTTCTACGTTATTAATCTGGGATGGCTGCCATTCAGTTTGTCTGTGAAAAGGAGGGACGTTTAGTACAATACTTCGAGCTGATTGGGTGACATGCCAGCTTATACCCGCCTTGATAACAGCGGATCAATGAGCAGAGTAAGCTGATAAATCAAACTTTTTCCAAATCCTGTCTGAAGAAAAGCATAGACATCTTTACCATATACAAATGCACAGTGCTTCTCTTTGCTCCTTTTTTAAACGAGGAATTGTCGCTATTTTAGCTAAGGCTGAGTCAGTTGCGGCATCAATAGGTGAGTCCTCCAGCCTACCGTCCCAAAAAAAACACAGCTGGCATGTCATTGGTCTGACTCGCTGATTGTTTGGCAAAGGGCATATTAGCGGGAGTCTTTCAAGATGGATTTGTCGTGAGACTGAAAACCTTATATCTCGCGACATTCCAGGTTGTAGCACAAGGTTACCACTCTGCCAGTTTTGATGTTTAAATTATGGTGTTTTCTTAATCTTTATTCAGTCAGAAGACTGCTGTACCATCCGTTTCTGGAGGTCTACCACTTCTAGAAGCACTCCAAGTGCTAAAAAAAAGAAGAAAAAAAAGGAAATTCTGCTGTTTTTATTGGAAGGAAAACAAAACACGACAATCATCAAATCTAAATCTTTCTGATTATGAAGTCTAAATCAGGTGGCACTGCCCCTTAGCTAGCAACCTCAGCCCTTCACCTATAAAACCAAGTGGAGCTCCACCAACTTCAGTATCAGTAGAGTAGCATTTGGTCAGCTGGTTTAACCTCTGCAGGCACTGTTCAACAGGTGCTGGAAAAGACAGATGATTTGCTCTTGGCTGCAATAAATGTGTCAATGCATTTTCCCAGCTATGAAGAATGGAGCTTTATGGAGAGTGTCTCACTCACATTGCAAAAGAAAACTGTAGTTTGCATCGATCACTTCACACAGTTCTCTTTTGAAAACTCAACCACAGCTGGATTTGCCAAAGGACTAAACTAAGTTGTGCTCCTAGTGTTTGTTGCAAATCTGGAGATGACAAAAATATAAGTAATTAAGGATTTGACCGTTTTTTTTAAAAACTGGTGTTTTGCATAAACACGATTTGTTATTTACCACAAACTAAATCTATCAGTCGGCCAATGATGGCCCTGTAGTTGACCATTTAGAAACCGCTAGCTGGATCCTTACCTGTTGTAGAGGAGGCTCCACTTCTTTAGCTTCTGTTATGCATAAAATACAGGTGTAAACCATAAAAGCATAAAAGTAGCAGATTCCTAAAACAAATAAGGCAGAACATAGGATTTCTGAGAATGATTATGTTCCAAAAATGCAATTAACAGACCTTTATAGCCTATAACCTTTCTTTAATGGTTAAAATTAAAATAATTCCCCTTTGAGAGGTTAACTGCTGGGTCTGTGAAGGTGCAGTCCAGAGGTGCAGAAGAGCAATGGAGATTGGAGATAAGAACTTTGAGGGACACCACTGTTAATGTTCCAAAGTGGCTCCTGTTCTGAATCCCTTCAATGCAAACAGTCCCTCTGTAATGCCAGGTAAACAATATATTTATCAGCTATTGGGAATAATAATGAGTCGAGGGATGTTGGAATCCAATGGATGAATCTTTGGCCATGGCTCCAAGTTTGGGGTCTTTACTCGCACTGTTTTTAGCGCCTGAAGAAAATAGGCAATAATTATATAACACAGTCTGAAATTCTGTTGTCATGGTGTGACAGCTACAACCTGGTGATCAGTCAATTGGAATGCAGCTGCTGCTAGAGATGCTCCACATTAAGATCTGATAGAAACAATGTAAGAAGATCTATTTCTAAGATTTTTTTTTTATTATCCACACAACAGAAGCAAGTACAAACACCAGCATACAGTACATTACATTTTAATTGAGAAATCATAACTGTAACCATGGACACAGGTAATAAATGAGTAGCCTGCTAAATGTAAAGTCACAGTGTTGAAATATGAACATTGAAGAATAAGATGAGTATTATTGTGTGATGAAGATACAAGTATGTATAAAATGACTCATTTATTTATCCAGTGTGAGAATCATCTCTAACACAGAACCACAATAGCTCATATGAGGGAGAGAGTTTTGAGAAGAGAAACAGGAGGGACTGGGTAGGATCCAAACGATGCTCCCAGCATAGATTAATAAAAAAAAGGGATACTTAAAGGAATAAACTGGACATGGAGAGCCAGTATTAATTGCTTCGATCGGAGCAAACACAGCGTGACACGAAGCATCAGCTGTGGATCTTCAGATTACATGAAAGTCACCAACAGGTGAGAGCTTATACCCGTTCTCTGATTGTAGCCAATATCCTGACTGATAAAAAATTGTCAGGAAAATGAAAAAATTCCTTTTAGTTGGATTATTTTTTCATGCACTATTTATTTTTAAAAATATATCAAACTTTGATTGAACATATTCATTCTACAGAGCTATTTAATTTATTAATGGTCTAATTATTTCTGAGCTTATTTGATTATTGTTCTATTTTGGAATAATTTGAGAATTAAGGTGTGGCTGGACAGCTCATTTTGTTTATTTACGTGTGTACTATAGCAGGCTGATGTATTTGTAATATTATACGCTCTCTCAGTAAACCAGCGTTACAAGTTAATCTCTTCTAAATGTATTCAAATTCTCTTTTTCTCTGATTGTTGTTATGATCGATGTCTCTAGCAGCACGGACATGTCACACAGTTACTGGCACACACTGATAAAAAGGTTTATTTTTGTAGTTTCAATATTGCAATTCATTTTCAGATGAAGGATGTTTGATAGTTGTTGCAAATTTTGTTCCTTTTACTGATATTTGTATCAGAGTTTGGGCTCCAAAGGCATAGTTTGTAGCTCTGTTGCTTGAATTTAATGTCTTACTCAGTGTGGAGCTCTAATGGACTGGTGACCTGTTTAGGGTGTACTATGCCTTGCACCCAATGACATCGGGAGGTGGGCACCAGCCCTTTGGCAATACCTGCAAGGCAGAGATGGCAAAAGTACTCACTTTCCGTACTTGAGTAAAAGTACAGATACTTGTGTTAAAAAGTACTCTGGTAAAAGTGGAAGTACTGATTAAACTTCTTTACTCAAGTAAAAGTAACTAAGTACAGGCTTGTAAATTTACTTAAAATATAAAAGTAAAAGTAGAAACCACTTTTTTCATGCCGTTGCCTACATTTTAAATGGATGTCTAACAATAGGACTAGATCTCCGTTGTGTTCATTTTCAATCATCTCGTCGTCCATGCTACTATGCTAACGCCACCGCCACCAAGCTGCAATGATTTGCCGCCAATGAATACCGCAGAATCTGTCGATTCATCTTGTAGTGGTGCGTCAAATGCAACGTAGATTCCCATCCAATTAGATTGAATTTGGTATTGATGACGTGAAAAATAATAACAGTAACTCCATTGAAATGATTCAAAACTAAAGTAACGAGACAATTTTTTAAAATGTAAGGAGTAGAAAGTACAGATATTTGTGTAAAAATGTAAGGAGTAGATGTAAAAAGTCGCCATAAAAATAAGTAGTAAAGTAAAGTAAAAATATCAGAAAAATCTACTTGAGTACAGTAACGAAGTATTTGTACTTCGTTACTTCCCATCTCTGCTGCAAGGACATGCAGAAACAACACGATTTTTGGTAATAGTGTCAGTGCTTAGTTTCTCTGGAGCATCCCTGGATGTCCCTCACTTCTACTGAGAGCTCTTTGGTCTTCTTAGCACAGTGGAGAGCTCATAGTAAAAGAACAAGTTGAGATCTTAAATTGTTATACTTCTTAGACTGGTTGGTCTATAATCAAAAGCACATAATCTGTATTTTGAATTCAGAATACCCAACATGATAAAGTGGAACTTTTATAGAGTGTTATTTTTCATCCGAATTTATGCTTTTTTTGTCATTAAATTTATCTACCTAAAAATTTTGATTCTTATCCTTATGAAAAATGAAGAAAATTAAAAGAGGTTCTTTTTTTATTTCTTACACTTTGTTGTCAATGTCTTGTTCTCTCCTCTGTTCTAAATAGGGGTTCCTATAAAAGTTTTTTGTAGAGTTGCAAATAAAACCTTTCAGCTTAGTCTGGAAATTCAAGATGACATCTGGGAGGAGTGTGCTGTAGGAACCTAAGACGTTATCCCAACTTCCAGAAGTCAACCCCCTGCTGAGACGTTGCCTGTGTTGCTACAAGCTCTGAGCATTAGACTGGTGAAAAGATGGGCCGCGTGGAAGCAAAAGGAAAAAAAAGGAAAGACTAGGGAGGAAAAATGATGTACAGCAAGGATGCTTAGGGTTAGTAAGAGCTGGCTGAAGAGAGAGCAAAGGGTAGCAAATAAGATTTCATGGTACGTCCTTTCCACAAATGTGCAGGACTCAGCCCGACAGATTAACACTCTTCCCTTGTATCATAGATTTTCACACTTCAAAGGCTGATTTGTTCAGGTATCCAGCCAGTTTACTCAAGGGGTTTGATGTCAACATTTTTAACTGTAACCACACCAAATGCATATCATTGTCCTCTTTTCTGGTCTCATTTTATTCTGTTTGGGGAGAAGGGGCAGTTTCTGTTATTGCATTAACAATGGGCTATTAAGGTTTTTATTTTGAGAAGTTACTCTTAGACGATCCAACCCTGTACTGCAGCTTTTGCTTCCTTCCTTATGAACAGGTAGGGTAGAGATTTTAGGTTAAATGCACTTAGCAGTTGATGTTTTAAAGTCAATTCAGTTTGTTTGTATTTATTTATTTATCCAGAATTTTCCAATTATGGGACAATAAAGGGATTTTCTATTTTATTCTATTTTTATATAGTGCCAATTCACAACACATGTCATCTAAAGGCACTTTACAGAGACAATATAACTAGATCATACAGTCAGATTGGTTCAAAGTTTTCTATCAAAGAAAAACAGTTGATTGCATCGACTCATTGACTTGAAGGGAATCCCTCACACCAGGCATGCTTGTAGCGAGAGTGAAGAGGAAAAGCTACCTTTTAACAAGAAGAAACCTCCAGCAGAACCATTCTCAGTGTGTGCGACTATCTGCCGAGGATGACTGGGGTTCAAGGAGACAGAAGCAGACATACAAAAAGAAGCAGAGATACAAAAAGGCAACTGTCAACCAGCTCCATAGGCGGCCCCATCCAGAAAATACACAGCCAGGCAAACAAGCTACGAACCAGCTCCCGTGTCAGAGGATGAAGAGAGCACATCCAGCCAGTCTCAGTCAGAGAAGTAGGACTACTCTGAAAAACAGGCCAATCTCCAACATCTATAAACAAGGGTATTGATGGCAGCAGCACAGCTGATATTTCTCTCCAAGTTACTATGAGAAAAAGACACAGAGAGAGCATAGCATTAGAGATTGAACAAAGAGATTGGGTGGGAGAATAGAGATAGAATGGAGCAGAATGATGAAAAAGAGTGTCCCTATGTCCTCCAGCAGTCTAAGCCTATAGCAGCATAACTATAGATAGCTCTAGCTATCTAGCTATAGACTACACACCTAATAATTATACTTTAAATATTGAATAAGGTACCATTTATGCACAATTATTTTGGCTGTGGTATAACTCATACATTTCAAAGCTTTTCCAGCTAAATAACAAAGGCAGAATATGCTTCATTGTTGAAGGAACTTTTGTTGTAGTGGCTATTGCTAAGGATCTCTGAACATATCATGCCTATAACCATCGCCTAGATGTTTACAAAGATCCAAAAAGATAAAATAGATAATTGGTGTCCCCCAGTTCAAGAATTGAATTCTTCTAATGATCTGACCCATTTCCTTCAAAGACCTCAAAAATTACGAAGGCTGGAAGTTATCAGCGGTGAACAGGCACGGTATAGGCTGCAGCTGCCATAGCATTACATCGATCCACTAGCAACCATGACAGCAAGAGCTATGAAGCCAAAATCATTTATACTGATTTATCTGTCGGCCCCCCCGCCCTGGTGTTTGTAATTTTCCTTCCAAGAAATTTTTCCCTCAGGGTGTGTTAGATTTAATGTTTTTCTTTGAAGGGTTTTCTATATATTTTTTTTGTATGTTTCTAGTTACTTTCTACATATTATGTGTTAATTCTAAACTGGGATTATGTTTGCATTCTAAGCTGTTTTCCATCAAAAGAATGATATTTATTTAAAAAATATCATAGCTTAAGTTACTTTCATCATATCCAGCCTTTGAGTCATGTAACCGTTTTTTGAACTCCGTATTTAATTGCTCAGCTTTTTTTTAAGCTGCTGTCACAATCTTTTTTCCTCACTGAGAGGGTCTTAGGAGTTGAAACATAGCAATAGTTTGACCCCCATCTGTAGCACACTGCTCTTTCTCTTGTGGCCCCTTCCTTTTTGGCAGGTTTATGGCTCCCCACTGAGACCTTGACTTACGTCTGAAATTGAAATTAGGCATTAAACTCTATTCCAGCCTCAAACTCAACTTTCTAAAATTATTCCACCTTTTATATTCCTTTTTTCTCCCTGCAGTCTGTCACAGAGCTAGTGGCTCATCTGTAGCCTCATGCATATGTGTTCACAGTGACTGTAGTTTATGCGCTCATCTGCATGTTCTGTTTATTTTAAAAACAATTACTAAAGAAAGGAAAAGTATAGCTACTAGTTGCCATGGTAATACCATACCTCCACTTATGTCAAATGCAGTATAGACTGGGCGTAATATTGTTTGAGAGGTGAAAATGAGATCGGAGAAAAAGAGTGAGTCATATAGAAGGTTTAGATTGGTGTTCCCTGTTGCCTTGTTGCTTTCAGAAGAGTGTTCTAGATGAAAGTTCTATCCAAAGAAAATTGAGGCTCTGGCAGAGTTCCTCTTTGTGTCATTAGTGAGTAAGTGCTGTTAGAACAAGCTAGGTGTTTGTATAGTTTTCCATTTCCCATTTCCTGTCATTTTATTGTGACTCAGACACATATATGTTCTCTAGATGTCTGTTAGAGAAAACCTTGTGCAAGGGGTACCTTACTCGAGGAAACCAGGTTTAATGCCTCCGAGTTCAAAAATAACTTAAGAGGACAGCTTATTGTAACAGTAAAGACAAAGAGTCCTTGTAGTTTTTTTTTGGAAAGGTAAGGGTTGGACACCGGGAATTGATATCTAACCTTTGAACTCCACCAAATTGTAAAATTTTTTATTTTTATTCTCAATTTTTAAGTTTCTCAGTTTTTAAGTTTGCCAACCTGAAATAGAAACTGCCTAATATCGGCAAAGAGGAATCCACAAGAGCGTCTGCGCAGCCCTGTTTGTGCTGCAGCATTCAAAAGTGTGGCTTAAAGTAAAATAAAGAATTGACCAGTTGGCTACCTGCGACACTGGGATTAGGACAGCTCACAGAGATAAATTTTAACCCTCATCTTTGAACCATTGAAATAGGTGTTGTAAGATGGCCCCCTCTTAATTCATAGCGCACCTTCTGCAGGGAGAGCGGAGCCTTTTACTATACGTCTAAAAAGATACCATGACTTCTGGATAGAATGTAAAAGACTTTAATCTTGGTCTGCCAGACTTATTAATAAATTGAAGCATAACCTCATCGATTGTTTATTTTAACTCATTTGGGAACTGGTTGATGAGAAAAAAATCCACCAACTGAAGGATGGAGTATAAGATCCGATTGTTTGTCTGTCCACAAAAGTAAAACATCACTACTTTCATGTTTAGTCGAGTGGAAAGAAGGTGCAATAAAAACAGGATTTGAACTCTATCAGGACGCCTTCTTGCTACGCTGCTCTTCCTCTAGCTTTGACACTCAGCCTAGAAACAAATGCAGTCAGAATCAGGTAAATAAAATAATAAAATTGTCTTGTGCAACATAAGTATCTGATGTATCAGAGATTGAATATATGTAAATGTGCTTTAATTAGGTTTTAGGTAAACTATAAAAAGAAAAGAAAAACTAGAAAATTGTATTACAGTTCATAGGTTTGATATTTATATACTGCTTAAAAAATTTACAGTAGCATTTATGCAAAGTTAGATGTTCAAGGAATTAAATTTCATTTAGAAGCTCAGTTCATTTTATCCAGATAGTTCTCTGGTTAATCAGGTCATTTATAACATGGACGTTTTTATCGAATTGCAAAACAGATAAAACTGAAATCAAAGCAAGGAATCTGAACCAGAACTGGAAACAAATTGGAGCGATACCCAACCCTTTCAGTGGTACATGGCTAACGGTTAGAGTACCTGCTGAGAAGCTCCACATGCATGGGTGAACATGTAAGGCTCATGGAAAAAGGCACTGAAATTAGGTGAAAATCATGTTGACCCTGACGGAAAGATTGAATGAAAACCTAAGCACTTTCAAAGACATAACACATCTGCTTTTTTTTTTTTTGCATATTAACCTGTCACCTGAAGTAGCTACAATAATTACTTTTATACTTAATCAATCCAAAAATGTCACCTCAGGGTAGATTACAGAGACAATACAGTCAGATTGGTTGAAAGTTTCTATCAAGGGAAACTAGTTGATTGCATCAGGTTTTTGACCTGCAAGACATGCTCCTTTGGATGAGTTTGGTCATTGACTCTTCAGAAGTCCCCCACATTTTGTTGTTTATCCCCAATTTTTAAGCTTTTCTATCTGGGTTTAATCAGCAGCATGTTTTTTTTGTTTCTGACAGCTAAGCTTCTGACTTACTGTAAGAAACAATTACGTAACTTTGACCTTTTTTAATTTTGGCTCTCGCATAAAATATAGATAAAAGAATGCCCCGCTGTCCAAAACTATTAACTCCTTTTAAAAAATTAAACCTGGAAACATATTCGGAACAACATAGATGGCATACTGCATGATAAGGTGAGTATCCAGACGTTTGAAATCCAAGTTAACTGTCAAAGAAGCACCATGGTGCACAAGGAAGCAGAGTGCTTTCTGCTGTTCCTGGGATTAAAAAACTTCCGATCACTGTCAGGGTGCTCAGATCTGATGTGTGTAGACGTGTCTGCTTATTGTAGTGTTTCACTCCTGTAAGCAAAGTGACAGTGATAAGAAGTTTTTATTTCCAGAAATAGCAGAACAGGCTGTCTTCTTCCAGAGGATTGCAGGTTTCTGACAGTGAACTGGGATCTTGTGGGTCCAGATACTCGCATTTTTTAAGCAGTGACAGAGGAGAAACATCCATTTCATGGCAAGTCTTTTCTTGTGGTACTTCTTTCATCTCCCCTGCAGTACTTCTAACCAACTTTATTCCCATTCTGTCTTTTACCTTCCATCACTCTCTGCTTTGCACCCTTGTCTGCCCAGCATCTGCACTGAACCAACTTCATCCATGAAAAGGCATCATTTAAAGGGTTGGCCTGGCAGCCTAGGATAGAAAATAAATTAGGAGTCCATTGCTTCAAACAGAGCTTCACCAAGGCAACCTTTACTCATGCCAAGGATCTGCCTCGCTTACTCTAAGGCAGCCCGTGAGAGGAGTTTTAACAAGCATGAGCCTCAAATCAAGACTTTTGGGCTGAGAAAGGAGAAAAGTGCAACTTCATGGGTATATATCTGTAATCTGGTCATAATACTACAAATATCAGTACTACTTAAAAAAACTGATAAAGTATATAATGGAAAAAGTAAAATATATTCTCCATATTTTTTTCTTTTATCATGATTCTCAACTGTTTTGAAGGTATGAGAGCCTCACTGGCTGCCCATGAAATCTGCCTGAGAAATGTCAGCAATTACTCCTGTCAGCCCTCTTCCTATTCCCTTGTTTACTCTGAAGACCATACCTCACCGTTATTGATCTGGAGAGCATAAAAGGTCACCAGATTAAAGATGACGGCAGCCGTGGTAACCATGGAGACTCCCAGCCACCCTGCCCCTATGATCAAGAACGATATCAATGAGTGGATTAAACTTTGATACCGGCTACTTTGCTGTTTTGATTTTTCCATAATTAATTGTCTTCCCCCTGAGAGAGAGGGTCTGTGTCCTGACACTTACTCTGTTTTATATTTGTTGTTGCTTGTGTCTCTACAAATACTGACCTCAGCTCGTTTTGAGCCATAAATCCACCAATGTAAGTTTTGCTAAGCGTATTAGTGGTCTGGAGATTTCTTTTTTTCCCTCACCAATCACTTTATGTGACATTTGTTTACCACTGGTAAGCAAAATTACTGTTTTTTTTTTGTTGTTGTTGCTGAATCTCACTTGAAGTGTCTTTACCACATTTTAGCTACGGTACTCAATAAAATGTAGACCAACTTCTGTAGGATTTTAATTTTAAAAGAAGTCGGCTTAAATTTAATATTAAGGTTTTTTGAGCTTTGGCAACAGGTGATGTGTAAACTGAATCTTCTAACTTACTTCCTTGTAGACACTACTGAAAATCACAGCAATAAGACAGTTATACAAAAATTGCAAAAATGCAAATTAAGTACAAACCCAAATAAGATTAACTGTACAAAAACTTAAGGCTTAAAGCTGAAAATTATCCTCCTTTTCTAAGGTAAAAAAAAAATCCTATTTTTTCTTGCATTGTCAGCTCTCAGCAAACGTGTATCAACTTTCTGCTAATCTAGACCAGATCTGCTTCTTTTTTAGATTTGTCGTGAATCTGAAGCTGTCTTGTGAATAACCATACTGTACAACAGTGATTGAAGATCAACTTTGGAGAAGCAAATTTAAGGTAAGGAGAAGTATTTGACTACATATGAATACTTTTAAAGCCTAAATATAAGTGTAGCTGTGTGGTTGGCCACTTCTGCCAGCTGCCAGCTGTGTTTGCTATTTTTAAAATGCATTTTAAGGAAGGATGTAAGGTGAATAACAGTTGACTTACAATCAACATGTGATTCTTTATGTTCCGTCTTCCTAATCTTAAAGGAGCTTAAAATTTGTTTCAATGTGCTGTATTTTAACGCAATAGATGATTTATCGAAGGTATTTGCTGTTCTTCAAAATCTATTTAGCCCCTGACATTCACAAAGAACCCCTTTTTTCATTCAATTAAACCACACAGTTGGACTTTATTTAATGTTTAGGTGCTTTCAGAAGGGAATTGGTTAAGATATCAGAGAGAAGTGCCCTGAAGACATATCATAACACTCTTTCTGAGTTTATTTGCAGAGATGGGAAGTAAGGAAGTACAAATACTTTGTTACTGTACTCAAGTAGATTTTTCTGATATTTTTACTTTACTACTTATTTTTATGGCGACTTTTTACTTCTACTCCTTACATTTTTACACAAATATCTGTACTTTCTACTCCTTACATTTTAAAAAATTGGCTCGTTACTTTAGTTTTGAATAATTTCAATGGAGTTACCGTTATTATGTTTCACGTCATCAATACCAAATTCAATCTAATTGGATGGGAATCTACGTTGCATTTGACGCACCACTACAAGATGAAGATTCAGATTCGGTGGTATTCATTGGTGGCAAATCATTGCAGCTTGGTGGCGGTGGCGTTAGCATAGTAGCATGGACGACGAGATGATTGAAAATGAACACAACGGAGATCTAGTCCTATTGGCAGACATCCATTTAAAATGTAGGCAACGGCATGAAAAAAGTGGTTTCTACTTTTACTTTTATACTTTAAGTAAATTTATAAGCCTGTACTTTGTTACTTTTACTTGAGTAAAGAAGTTTAATCAGTACTTCCACTTTTACCAGAGTATTTTTTAACACAAGTATCTGTACTTTTACTCAAGTACGGAAAGTGAGTACTTTTGCCATCTCTGTTTATTTGTGAAATCTGAATAATTGGTTTGAGTCACAGAACACAATTACCAAGGTTGTTATTTTGCTATCCTGTCTTTAATAGCAAGATAAATAGAAATGTCCCATTTTCGTTGGCCTTTGTTGAAACATAAAAAGACTTGAACCACCATTTTGATTCAAGAGCTAAAATATGTCAAGTTGACAAAATAAAGGGAAGCAGTTTGATGGAAATACAATGCAGCAATGGGCTCTAGCTATACAAAAAAAAAAAAAAAAGATGCAAAAGAGCTGCATTACACATGTTGCACAAGTATTTGCTGATATGTTATAAAGGATTAGTTTATAAAATTCAGTGCATCTCATAGAACCCTGGAGTGCATTGATGATTTGACAAAAAAATAGCAGCCTCACTTTATCACTGCGGGGCTTCTGCTCCATCAATATTTAGAAGCCACTTCAATGAATCAAGGAAACATACCTCATATACTGAGTAGTGTATGAATGCTTTTCATCAAGGAGTATAAACAGGAAGTATAAAGGTCATTCCCATCGTTTCAGAATAATCTGTACCTACAAAGAACAATAAAATACAATGCTTGTAAATTATAATGAAAAATCAAGAAAATTTAAAGTTGCTCCAAATTGCAAAGGGAAAATTGTAAACAATATCACTTTTGCCAATAAATAAATATTTATCAAACCAAATGGGGGAAAGAATCTGTCACAGTTAATAAGTGGACTAGAATAGTTTGAATAAAATCCATAAATAAACATTTTTGCAAAGCATTAAATCTGTATATATGTACTTTTGAACACCCTGGAGTAATATAAATGTAAATGTTTTGATAGATATATTTTTCTGCTCTTTGCTGCAGGGATTCAGTTCATCTGTGGTCCAAATTGCTCTTTTGAGACTTTGGTAATGCTTTTAGTCATTGCTGTTCCTAATGTAAAATGTCATTTCACTTAAAAAGAACACAAGACAACAAAAGCATCTCATAATTGGTAACCAATGGTAGCACAAATGTTTCTTGATGTCTGGCTGTGAACTACTTGGAGAACTTGGAGGTGAACTGAAGCGTTGCTCCATGGTGATGCAGTTTGTAGCACTGTGTCTTTGCAGCATGAAGGTCCTGGGTTTAATTCCAGGACCAGGGTCTTTCTGCATGGAGTTTGCACGTTGTCCTTGTGCTTGGGTTCTCTCCAGGTACCCTGGCTTCCTCCCACATTCCAAAAATTTTGCTCTTAGGCTAAGTGGCATCTCTAAATAGCCTTAAGGTGTGTCTGCCCTGTGATAGATGGGCAACCTGTTCAGAGTCTACCCGGCTTTTTGCCCTTAGACCTCTTGAGATAGGCACCAGCCCCGCCATAACCCTAACAGAAAAGCAGAAGAGGATGGATTGATTAGTTTTAGTCAGTAATTCTACAAAGAGCAGGTTCAATAAACTTTGCCACTGGCTACTATAGTGGACTTCGTGGAGATTTGGGATTAATGCTGTGACGTGGGTTTGTGTTTTCTAGTCATATGTAACAATGTTTTACATCAAGGTAAAGAAATTTAGCCAATCAAAAAAAAAGATATGGTATGTGATCATAGAAATAGAAAAATAGAATAGAAATTGAAGCCAATCAAATTCATTTATTTATTGCACAAAATTACTAAAACCTGAGTTAGTTGGTTGATAGAGGTGTTAATCACTGAAATAAAATTTAATTGAATAACCTCTTTTTTAAGAGATGCTTCTTTTGCTTTAGAAACAGCCTTTTTGAGCTAATGCTGTATCGTACAGGAAATAGGACCGAAGATACTACTCAGACAGGTCAGTGGAATGCAACGGATTTTATTAAAGAGAGTGTGGGCTAAGTGTGCTTTGGGAGCGCGCAGGCAGCTCTCGGACTGGAAATCCCTTGTGGTGGAGACAACAGGTTAGTGATAAGCAACAGGAAAAGCTATTGAGGGGGTGAGGCTGGATTACTAACATGTTACTGGGTCTCAGAGTGGGCAGTAGGCTCCGTGGTGGGTCCGGGGCAGGAGTCGGTTTGAGGAGGGTGCTTTTGGAAGCGGTGGCCGTTGAGCGGCAGATGATTTGCAGAGGACTGAGACCGATTAGCTTCAGAGACAGTCCAGTTACAGATTCCTGAGATTGGGTCCAAGCGAAGGTACAGAGGGGCAATCCAGAAGAAAGGTCCAGGTCCGTTAACTAGCAGGTTCAGAGAAGCACAGGGGTTAGGCAGACTCTGCAACTCACAGACAGAGTGGGGGTCAGGCGCACAGGCAGGCAATCCAAGGCAGAAATGATGCAGAGGTCCAGAGGCAGATCAGGTTTGGTTTGGAACAGGCAGGCTTGGTGAAAAAAGACAGAAACAGGTCAGGTAACAAGTTGGCAGGCAAAAAGATAGAAACGCTGGAAGGTACTCAGTGGCTAGTCTGAGACGATCTGGCACTGGGAACAGATCCAAATGAGGTATATATGGAGGTGGAACCACTTAGTGATAATAGCAGGCAGGGTGGAGTGAGCAGGTGTGACGAGTTGGGGATTAAGCCAGCACCATTGCCGAGATCGTCACAAATGCCTTGTTTTCTATTATGAAGTCCCTTTGATCTGGCCAACTACTTTATAATAATAGTATTGGTGGTCTGGGATCAAGATTCTGCTCACTAGCTGCTGTTTCAGGATCTAAGTCCTGTTGAAATACGCGATTCAAAGGCGTGTTCATTTCAGCATAATGCAAAATGATCTAAATACCGCAACTTAATGTTATTTTTGAGGTAAATGGTGTAAATATTAATAATCATTTTTATTAGATATAAAAATCTTTTTCTAATGTCTAATAATCCTTTACCTTCCGGTACTTCTTGCAGATAATCCGGCTTGATATTGTTGTCCTATTTGTTATAGTACTTGCAGGTAGCAAGTAACATTATACCAAAATTTAACTACAATGTATGCTGCATCAAAAACGTATAACCATTAGAAGACCATCTCACAGTTTTAATATCATACAGCATAACATAAAAAAGCTTTTTTTTTAAAGGCACTGTTCCGTCAGGCGCTCTATTTACCTATATTGCTCGTTTCAAGTCTGACCGGAGATAACATGAGCACCATTAAATGACATAAATTCAGCCATTACTAAGGCAACATGTCTTTTTTGGAGCAAACTGCAGCTTCTTATTGCTCCCTTTCATGCATAATGTAATGGTTTTAGTCTGGCTGATCAGAGCAGAGAAGTGGTGGGGATGATGGAGAGGGGACGGTGGTGCTATTGAGGCAAACTGCTCGTTATGCCACACGTCTCAGTAGCTCATCAGCGAGCAGCCAGTTCATCATTAAGTGTAATGTGTGATTAAATATTTATTCAGTCTACGGTCACTGCTGCGCTGGATTTACATGTCTGTCATTAAAGGCCATCAGCTGCAGGATTAAGAGAGTAAAGTCCAACTTAAATCCAAATACTTACTGGTTCGCTCAGTGCTGCTATTAAGTATCTGAAAAATAACTAATGGTGTTTTACTTGTTATTGTGTTGAATGCATGTGGTGTAATGAGTTTACCTTGGAATTTACACCTGCTCGCCTTACAGTATATACACCACCTCTGCAGTCACTCAGTGCTGGTTCCTTGTTATTCTTAGTTGCTTCCTCATCTCTGGCTCCCCACATGAGTTTTCCCTGATGTTTTCTGTTTTTTTTTTTTTTTTTTTTTGGGTTCTTTGCATTTTGGCTTTTGCATTTTTGGATGTCTGCCTCAGTTATTTATTAAATCAACAAGAACTCATCTCTGCTTCAGTCATCTCTGCATTTGGGTCGTCAAGCAACCTTACCCCATTGTTAACAGTTCCATGCATCAGAAAATAAGAGAAAATAACAGTATTGTCAGCATTAAATTGTGTTTAGAATCTAACCATTACAAATCTCTAAATAAGACGAAAACTTGCTTACCTAATATGCTAAGCCTAAGCCAGCTTTGATCAGTTTTACAGAATTTAATTTTTTTTTTAGTCATACCTTTTTATTGCTTTTTTATTACAGCTCTTTTTAGTCTGAGTTTAACTCTAGGTTTTCTGTTTTTCACAATTTTCCATTTTAAACACAATATCTGGGGTATAGCGGCCTAGTGGTTGGGGCATAGAGCTTTGAATCCTTAGATCCTGATTTCAAGCCCCATTCCCACAGACTGCCACTCTGGGTCCCTGTACAAGACCCTTAACCCCACACTGCTCCCTGGGCGCCACACAATGGCAGCCCACTGCTCCCCAAGGGGAGGGGTTAAATACAGAGTGAATTTTGTTGCTCTGTACTTGTGACAGTGTAATGACAATAAAAAAACAACAACCTGGAAATCTGCAAAAAATGTTATGTCTCAGTCCTTGTACTGTTTCATTGGAATTAACACCTTTGAAATTAAATTTTTTCAGCATTGTCAATGTTAAATGGAACTTGGTGTGCGATGGCATTGCAGGTTGGTTGTTAACAGAGATGGGAAGTAACGAAGTACAAATACTTCTTACTGTACTCAAGTAGATTTTTCTGATATTTTTACTTTACTTTACTACTTATTTTTATGGCAACTTTTTACTTCTACTCCTTACATTTTTACACAAGTATCTGTACTTTCTACTCCTTACATTTTAAAAAATTGGCTCGTTACTTTAGTTTTTAATCATTTCAATGGAGTTACCGTTATTATTTTTCACGTCATCAATACCAAATTCAATCTAATTGGATGGGAATCTACGTTGCATTTGACGCACCACTACAAGATGAATCGACAGATTCGGCGGTATTCATTCGCGGCAAATCATTGCAGCTTGGTGGCGGTGGCGTTAGCATAGTAGTATGGAGGACGAGATGATTGAAAATGAACACAACTTTTGCCATCTCTGGTTGTTAATCTTTGATGTCTGAAAAGCGGTGTATACTTTGCTTTATTAGGAAATGCTTTAAACAAGTAGATGCAATTGGTCACCTGGGTGTAAAGTAGCAGCCATTCCAAATAGCCCTTCCCAGTAAAATGTCAGCCAAATGGTATTCCACTGCCCTCCAAAACCCAGTAAAATCCCCTCCACTTTCCAGCCTTTTTTTTTATGCCCTGACTCCACCCTTTCATTGAATTACAGGGTCTGACCAGGACATGATGCTTCTATTTAGATCTTAATTTCCAAAAATCATGACAGAATATTTTAGTACAAATATGGATGTTTGAAAAGGAATTGTGGACCAGCCAAGGAAAGTGGGGAATTTTGAATGGCTACTACTGTAAGTATTTGCTGTGTGAAACATCAGAAACCAAGGACTTCTAATGGCTGCCAATGTGACAAAGATCTGATGGCAAATGGAAATTTTGCATCTAAGATCACGTGCACCATACCTGTTGGTGTTTAAACTCAAAGTTGAGAAGAGAAAGAATATTGAAAATAATTGAGAATATCAATCTACTTCATGAGAGAAAATGTTTATGTGTGTAAATAAACGTATTGATTTACTAATTCATATTTATTAGGAAATAGAAAATCTTTGAAAAATTATCCCAAACAACTGGAACCAATCAGGGTGGGGAAACTTAACAACTGTCTTATTTATCTATTTTTTTTTTTTACCATAAATGGCTAATGCATTCTAGCTCAAACTCACATGAAGGGAATTGAATGATAATCATCCTCTATCTGGTATCTGTTCTCAGCCGGTTTCTTTATGTTCCTCAAAAAAACAAACATACCATGTCATAGTTATGGGAATTAACCCTCTGAGTTTATAAAGGAAATTTAAAACTTCCAGATTATAAAGACAGAAAAAATAAATTATTGAAAAAATCTCTTTTTAAGCTTTACCATTTGACTATGTCTTTAACACCCATAAGCTCTTGAACATCAATACCAACTTAAATACTGTAAAAATATGCCGTAAGTCTTGTGGTTTTTGCCAAATACCTAAACCCCCCTTTTTAAGCCAAATCCCTTTTAAATATAAATAAATAAATAGTAGTAAAATAGTCAGCATTTGAAAAAAAAATAATAATAAAGCAACAAAAATGAATGCCAATATGTAAAAATAAATTCTTATAGTATAGAAAATTAGTGCATTCCAAATGCTTTTTTATTATTTTAATTAGGAGTGTGTAGTGAGAAAAAAGTATTCAACTATTCACCCTAGTTAAATAAATGGAGATCGATGGATTTCACTCAGTCGGCACATTTATTTTCATATCTTTGCAAAGAGAGAACAGTTCATCATACAGCCCTTATGGCACAGTATTCAGCCCTGTTCTGCCTGGGCAGGGTTCATTCCTCCTTATTTACAACAATGGAAAGTAAGAGTCAAAATAAATTACAGACACTGGTTAAAAGTAACATGTTATGAATAAACCTTGAGAAAGAATCTGGCTGTTTTGGAAAGAAGCTATGTCTGGTCTACAAACACCATCACCCAGAGAATGGTGAGGCCTTGCAGGTAAAACAGACTGAGTGAAAACTTTTATAGTGAGTAAAAAGGATAAATTAATGTAAGAAATAAAGGACATTTAAATTTTCTGACCACACCTTTTAAAATATGACTTGGAAGAAATTGCAGAAAACCAAAAGCAACCTTTGAATTTCTAAACTGGTTTGAGGATTGTAGGATTTTCATAATAACCATGCTGTTTGGATTTGATACATTTTATTTTATGCATTGATATATTTTTTAAGCATTAACTGCGCTCCTGAAGCAGTTAATGCCACTGTCACATTTTTGGCAACCACTACCAAGAGCCAGCTTTTTAATTTTTTGGCACTCGACTGATGTTTACTATAAGGATTAATGCTGACTAACAACCATGTTTCCCTTTAAAACAATTATGCCCACAGTAATCTGCAGAAGCTGGTGGCTTAATGCTGGCACTTTATTGATAAAGTTTGCTATGCTGCATCTATTGTTAGCATGTGGCTACATCACAATATTTTTTTCCTGTTAGTTTAAACAATAAGAAAACTTTGACAATAAGGATTTATTTAATTTCAGTTGTGTAAACATAATCCTCAATAGATTTCAGCTTTTTTTTTATTTTTTTTATTGTCATTGTGAGTGTATTGCATGTAGTTGAAAGAAAAGTTTCTTCTGGAGCAGTGGGTCAAACTCCTGCCCCGCAGCATAAACCATCTTTGTTTTTCTTTGTTGCATGAGTGGGTTTTCTCCAGAAATCAGTTTGCTCTTATTGTTCAAATGACATCCATTGTGTACAGCTCAGGATTATTTAAAGTGAGGTTAAGTCAAAACAAGGAAAGCTTGTTCATGTTTTACTTGAATTAGATAATTGCCTTGGCATCTTGGCTTAATAAAAATCCAAATTGGAAACTGAAGCTAAATGGCAGAAGGAATGAGGCCAAGGATGGGACCTGAAAAACATTCTTCCATCTTAAACTAAAACTAAAAAAAAAAAAAAAAAAAAAAAAAAAAACTGCAGAAAATGTCTAAATCAGACCATCTGTCTGAAATGGAGGTGAAAAAAACACCTTCTCCCTACATGTCCTGTGTAAAAGATAATCAACTTTTCATTAAATAATAGCCATTGAGTGGTTAAAAGAAATGTCCTAAAACTACAAAAAAAGATAGTTGTTGTCTTGCAGCGTTTAGATTTATTCCCACTCCAACACACAAAGGTTACATCCTTCAAACGACTTGATCTATATGAGCGAGGTTCTTCGAAGGATGCAGACCCTAAACATGGATACAATTACAAATCTAAAACTCAGTTTTGGAGCATCTGTAATACTTGGTAGCACATCGCTTAATTTTTCCAGGACCAACTAATTTGAGTTAATGTAAAATAAAAGATAAAAGGCATTTACTGTTAGATCTTTTAAAAGAACCTGGACTTGCCCCCTTATCACCATATTGTTTTAAATTTAAGCATGCTAAAATGGTCTCTTGGAAGCAAAGATTTGTGCTGAAGTGTCGTCTGAGAATCCTGAATGGGTGCTAAGGTGCCCTCTTGTTGTGGGTGAGCGGTTAGGGTGTCAGACTTGGATCCCAAAGGTTACCGGTTTGACTCCCGACCCGCCAGGTTGGTGGGGGGAGTAATTAACCAGCGCTCTCCCCCATCCTCCTCCATGACTGAGGTACCCTGAGCACGGTACCGTCCTGCCACACTGCTCCCTTGGGGCGCCATTGAGGGCTGCCCCCTTGCACGGGTGAGGCATAAATGCAATTTCATGGCTTGCAGTGTTCACTTGTGTGTGCTGTGTCACAATGACAATGGGAGTTGGAGGAGTTTCCCAAAGGGCTTTTCACTTTAAAGTGTAAAAGGCATACTAAAGTGCAATCTCAAAAACTAAAACGTCTAATAAAGTGCCATCAAGAGCCAAAATACATGCTAAAGTGCCATTTTGGAAACCAAAATTGATATTAAAGTGCCCTCTAGAAATTCAAAACACGTGCTAAAGTGCCCTCTCAAAAGCCAACATGTTTAATAAAGTACCCGCAAGTGTGTTCTCTGGAGCCAAAATACATGCTAAAGTGCCTTAAATCCAAAAGGTGTATTTAAATGCCCTCTTGAAAGCGAAAACGGCCTGCTAAAGTGCAGTCTCAAAAAAAAAAAAAGTGTACTAAAGTTCCCTTTCAGAATCCAAAATGTGTGCTAAAGTGACTTTTTGAAATCCAAAACAAGTGCTAAAATGCTGTCTCAGAATCTAAATCATGTGCTAAAGTTCCCTTTTCAAAATCCAAAATGCGTGCTAAAGTGCCGTCAACTGCCCTCTTGGCAGCTAAAACGCATACAAAAGAGCCCTCTCAAAATCCAAAAGTGTGCCAAGTGCACTCTAAAATTTCATAAGCATGCTAAAGTGCCAACTTGGATTCAAATTGCGTTTTTTTTTAGGTGTCCTCGTGAATTCCAAAACGCCTACCAAGGTGTGTCTGTATAACTAGAACCGAACCAGACATGAAGAAGCAGCATTTAGCTCCTATGCTCCACTTATCTGTAACAAACTTCTGTAAGATTGTAAAAGTGCTGAAAGCCTGAGATCATTTAAGTCAAAGTTAAAAACCCTTTTGTTTAAAGCTGCCTTGACTGAAGAGGTTAAAAAGTTAACTGAGATATATAGATATTTTATTAGTTTAAGGTTGTGATCCAACTGTTCTAATGGTTTTTTTACTTTGTGCTTTTTTCCATGTTTTTATTTATTTGCTTTTATTCTCCTTTTATTTTTGTTCTTTTTTTTTAACCTATGCAAAAGCACTTTGATTTTTACATTGTGCTGAATTGTCTATACAAATAAACTTACCTAACTTTGAAATTTAGTGTATACGTTATTAATGTGAGGATTGAAATAGATTTTTCAATTAATAATAAAATGATTATAAAAGGGCTTTGAACATTTGCACACTTTGTTTCCTGCTAATCAGTCAAATGTGTGTTCAAACATTAAACAGGAAATGCTGCAGAACGGACAACCTGTCTAACCTTAGAGAGGAACCCAGCTGCTTGGAATGCTTTTTTTTTTTTTTTAGGCTCATCAGATGGTATTTTTTCTCTTTAGCTGTGTCTGTCTTTTAACTTAAATTCTTCCAAACTTCACATTGCTTTTCTCTTCAAAAGAACCAGGCTCATTTGGTTGAAAATTAATGCACCGCCAGCCATGTTTAGAATAAAATGTTGCCATTCACTGGCTGATGGACAACAACAACAGTTTGCATGCTACAGTAGGCTAGAAAAACTGACTTTTGTAGTCCCTAGCTATGTTACATAGCTGAAGTTTTGTGTATGCGTTGTAGTTTCAGTTGTCCCAGAGCCTGGTGGGCTACCAGCCCACCCATGGTCTGTGCAAGTGTGTCTACAAAATGAGAGGTGAAGTGAGATTTTTCTACAGCATATCACCTCTTCACCCTTTCCTTCATTTTTCCAATTTTAAACCTGTTGACCACATCATTTATATTGGGGCTGGTTAAAAATTAAAACGGCTCTAACAGAAGGTACTTAGCCCTTCATATTTTTTGTCTGGGAAAAGAAACTTTATACAGTAATTATACAGATTTACAGCTACATAACCTCAGGCAATGAAACAAATGTTTACAGCTGTAAGGACGCCCCAGAGCTGCAAGAATATTGGAGGCACGTTGTTTGCAGGCTCTCTGAGTATGTTTGCGAGCTTGTGCTTTTAATATTTGCATTTGTATTTTATTTTTGATGAAGTCAGTGGAGCACAGCAGGAGTGTCATCCACTATAGATACATGTAGTGTACACCGCAGTGATGTGGTGCTATGCTCTGCTTTGCTGGGTGACTCAACACGGTTTAAAACTGCAGGCCTCACTGCAGGATGTATTTACATATACATGTTCAGACTCCCAGCAGGGTTCAGCTACAGCTCATTACCGCCAGCTGAAATGGAGCGCAGCATACACGTTAGGATTAAACGCCTAAAAGGCCATAACAACAGCCTAAACTTGTTTCTCTGTGTAAACATGATTATTGTTTGCAGGACGGCTGCATAAAGGACCATAATAACTCAAAAACCCGCATCTCCCGGTTGTGTCGAGCCTTGATATCTGTATTTCTGCACGGTGCATCCCTCAGAGCATTGCAATGGCTACATTATGCCGCACAGGAAAATCTTGTTCCAGCTTTATCGATATCCGGCCCATGGGCCAAAAAAGCCCAACCGCTGCCAAAAGATAAATACTGCTGCAGGAGTGTATTCATCATCACTGGGGACGGAAGGCTTGCTGTGGGAGAACTGCTGGTTGGCTGTTGGAGCAAGACAACGTTGTGTTGTTTATTGTTGTGCTCCAAAGCCAGCTGGCTTCCCTGCCATTGCCACAGGACAGATATAATGGACAGCCAGGCAGTTTTGGTGTGGGAAAAAAAGTCACATTCTCACCCCAATGGAAAAAAGAAAAAAGCTGGTGTGTTTGAGCTCAATGCCTCTACCTCAGCAGCGAGCTAAATGCTGTTCCACACATCTGCAGCTGTGAACCGCTACATGCAGGAGCAGTCCTGCCTGTGGTGCTTTGCTGCCTCCCTTACCTTGATAGAGACGGCAGGGAGGATCCAGAATGGTTTCCTTTGCCTGCATCTAGACTTGACTGCATCTATGCTTCCTCCTGGGTTGCTCTTAGCCTCACAGCATGCACTGAAGGGAGAATTTGGTGTTTAGTGAGCTGGGTTACCCAACTGAAAAAGAGATCAGTGTACACAACAGTATTTCACTTCCAGCATCCAAAACGAACTAATTGAAGAGGAACCAAACAAACTTAGTAGCACTGATCTGATTTGTGGCAGCTTAGTTACTGAAAAATCAATGTCCTGCAAAAATATTTAACTATTTATTAATTAGCCAAAATCTGTTCTATGAAGACTTTATGTGATAGACCAAGAGAGAGAAACATGCATTTGTGAAGCTGAAGAAAAGACTTTTAGGTATATATTTTTATTGGATGTTGAGGATCTGTGAACACTAACTTTTAGGGTTTACAGAGATTCTAACATTGACTTTGGCCACTAACTATTTTTCTTCTATGATGCGCCTTCAATTGGCCTGTTTCATTCCCACAGAATTATTCTACCACTACCCTGTTTCAATGTGGGAGGGTGGGATAAGGGTCATATCAGTGGGTCTCTCCGGTTTGCATAGTGTCCATAGACACAAACTGACTTTGCTGACATCACTCTCTTTGTCCTCCCATCCATCAGTCTGTTCTCAGGTACCCTTTTTGTCCTTAAATCTGCAGCTTTTTCTATTCCTATCATAATTTTTCCAGGTTTGTAAGGGAGCCATTCCTGTTATAATACTTTAATCTAACATTTCAGCATAGGTGGATATTTCTCCTCTGCAAAACCAAGAAATACGTCACCTATCTGAGCATGATTTAAGAATAGGGACTTTGATTTCTAACAAACTTTTCTTTTTCTGCAGAGACTTTTTCATGGACTTTAATAAGCCAGTAGAAAAATTGCATTTGCTGCAAAAATGCTGTTAATTGAGTAAACTGAACGGATGAAATAATGCAGATAATAACAATAAGATGGTTAGAGCATTTTCTAACAAACCTCTTCAAGTACAATGGAAGCATATTGAGTGAGAAAAAGCTCAATGTGAGCGCGGGTGGATTCTCTCTAGACTTTTAATTTAGCAGGGAATGGAGGGAATCTATTTCACACATTAACTGGATGTGTTTGAGATAAAAAAAAAAAAAAACGGGGAAAAAAATTGCAATGATCAGAAGCTGTGAGGGACCGAGGTAAGAAGCATGAGGAGTCACAGGAATTAGTACTAAAATTGGGTTTTAATTTTTAACCCAAAAAGAAACTTACAAAAAATACATGGGTTTAATTCATGAAGTAGGTCAGCCAAAATCACAAAATTTAGCTCAAGCAAACTGTGCCCAAAAAAACTGGCTGCATAAACAAACATAACTTACCTAACAAAGAAATGACACTAAGGGTATATATACACACTGGCTAATCAGCCCATTAACACAATAGGGATAAATCAAACTAAACAAACAATAACAAATTACAAAAAATGAAAACACAACAACCGTAAAACAAATCCTAAGTTAAAAATGCAGAAATGAGAAAAGGAAAATTCAAATTCCCCCCTTTTAGCAGCGGCTGATTGAACAGTCCAATTTCCCCCCCTGTATTTAGCAGATCTGAGCCCCGGCTGCCATCTTTTGTCCGGCCAAACTCCTAGGCACCATAGAAGGTAACACATTAGTGACAAAAACAGAAAGAAATATGAAGGAGTGCAAACAAATACAGTGAACTAAATGTGCGCGCTTACAAATAGAATACATGCATTTGAACTATGAATAAAGTTTTACTGCAAACTAAAGTATGTGTATGGATTAGATAAATAAAGGTGCATGTATAGTACTGTACAGACTTACGGTGTGGTTATGGGCTTGGCCATCACAGAAGCCCCTGTTGAGATCACTTCATATAGACCTAGGCTGTTTCCGAATGTCCGCCCTAATCACTATATAGGGCACTATATAGTGGTTACACTATTTTAGATGAGTGTTGGAACGTCTAATGAATGGAAAAGTAGTGGACTTGTAATTTTCCACAATGCAACTTGAAAAGTAGCGATCATCCATGGTCACTAAACGAGAACATATATCCAGGAATGCTCTCCTCACAAAGCATCATGGGATTTGTTGTCACAGCAGTCCACTGTCGCTATCCGACAGTGGCAAAAAATAACTAAGATGCAGGCACCGTGTGGGGAGGCGGAGTCACGTGACCAACGGGGACTGAAAAGTAGTCTGTCAGTTTACCAATGTGCAGATACAGCACTAGTGACCTGGATTTCACTAGGTACCTGATAGCTACACTGCAAAAAAATCTAAATCTAGACTAGTCAGTTTTTTCTTAAAATAAGT
Source organism: Cyprinodon tularosa (assembly GCF_016077235.1). Lineage (NCBI taxonomy): Eukaryota > Metazoa > Chordata > Actinopteri > Cyprinodontiformes > Cyprinodontidae > Cyprinodon > Cyprinodon tularosa. The sequence goes on from NW_024039696.1 coordinate 778,190, forward strand.
GCATTTGTTCTTGAATTGAGGAGGTAAAAGAGACATTCTGCCAATGGAACAAGACAATTTACGCTTAAAATAACAAAACACAATTGCATTGTCTTATTTCGAGTGCATATTATCTAATTATCTTATTTTAAGAGTAAAATTACTCATTCCATTGGCAAAATATCTCATTTGCCTTCTCAAATTAAGGGTGAATACACTTAATTTAGGAAATTTTTACTTATTTCTAGATCGTTTTTGCAGTGTACAGCTCCTGTTTGGTGCTCAATTCTATACACAAGTAATTGAGACGTCTGAATACAATCATTTGGATTGGACAATATTTTTGGCCTTTCAGTGTCTTCAAAGTCTGGATGAATACGATTTTACTTATGCATTGTTTTAGAGTAAACAGCATACTTTAATTTTTTCAAAAGACATAAAGGCATCATGCTGTTTTTAAATGTAAACAAAAATATACTCATTTAGATATTGTTGAGAGTTTGGTGAAAAGTCCTTTTTTCACAGAAGAAAGAGACCAGCAAGAACTATTTAGTACTCGGAGCACATTGAGGTCAGCGGGGTCTTCTCCTCTGCTCTCACTGGTCAATGGAGTTTTACAACCAGGGAATAGGGCAGTGAAAAATAGCCTTCAACAAATATTCTTGATGTTCTTTTTCAATCTTCCAGTTGCTAGATAACAAATATTCTGAAAAGAGAAATATTTCTTCAACACTGATGGAGGTTTTTTTTTTTCCTGCACATTTGTAGCTTTGAAAATCGAGTTTGTTCTATTTATTTTCTGCCTTATCAGTAATCATATGAACATGGGAATAATTTCAACCTTCAAACTATAAACGGAATCATTGCCCTTTGATGCAGCGTTCCAACTCGAAGCTTCCTAGGTGTTTTTCGTGCTCGATACAACTAGATTAATAAAATATTCATTCAGTGTAGCTTCATATCAAACAGCTGACAGGTATATGGTAAAGGCTAAAAATGCAGTTAAACCTATTCTATCATAAAATGAAAAAATGTCATTATAAAAAAAGTCTCTTTATCAGCCATCAACCTTAAGTCTTAATCGAATTTGAACAATAGTGTGACTGAGGAGCAAACTGGCGAAACATATCGATCACCGATGCTTTTACTCACCAAATGTGGATTAACTGCTCACTGGCTCTAAGCTGTTCATAACTAGCATTTAAAGATTTTCCTGACAAGAAACGTCTTTGAGAGAGGGGAGTTCTGCTCCGAGCTCCTCACCAACATTATCAGCTCTTAATGCCTGACATCAAATCAAATCAGCAAAAAGAATTACTAAAATGGTGACCAATTGCTGTTTTTTTTCAAACATCTTGAAAATATAAACCAATTACTATTCTCTGTAGCTGAAAACCTTATGGCATAACATTACAGTCCACCCTTTTCTATTACAAAAAGACTGTTTTTCTTTTTTTTATAATTAAACTCAATCCCATTTCCTTTACTTTGGATCTACTGGAGAAAAACACACCATGATGCCACCACTACCATGTTTCACAATGGGGATTATATATTAAGAACCATACAAAGGGTTAATATTGAAATGCTTAACCAATAACTGTGCCAGGAACTTCACTTTTGTCATTTGCTGTTATTGCCATGGTACAGTAGATGCATCCATTTTACATCTAAACACCTTAATTTTAGGAAATACATGAAGTACAGGAAGTACAATACCTTCCAGTTTAAAGACTGGACAATCCTACTGCAGATTGACACAGGACTTGTGGAGCTCCACTTTCTTTATATTTAGACAGGTTTTTCTCCAGTTTACCCTGACAACTCACAAGGACACAGTGTGTTTGAAATATTGGTTTAAATTCCACCACAGATGTGTCTCTATTTTACCTTTAATTGATGCAAAAATTAACCAATAAGAAGCTCATGATCTTGCATTTCCCTATATGTTATAGCATATAATAGTACATTAAAACTGGTGTATTATAATTCAGTTCACTTATTAAATAATCCAAACTGATCAAAGAAAGCAACCCATGAATGAAAACATTATTTTCATTCTATATTTACATATTTCTAGTTTTACTCCATAAAACTCCATAAATAAACTATAATAAAAGATCTCATGATATGTATGATTTATCAAACTAACTTTTGCACCTCAAAGAACAATTGTTGACTGCTGCATGAACATTAGCCACTGGTAAATATCATCACTTAAATAAAAGGTAACATTTTATAATGTAATGCCAGCAGTAAAATGTATTGTCCTCTTTTATTTATCCTCTTTAGAGGCAGTTAAGAAGATTTGCACATAGAAGCATAAACATGTTTATATCATGGCGATACACACACAGCATCCTTGTGTATTTCTTTGATAAGTCCTCTAATGGACAGAATTAGGATGGAAGGATGAGGAAGGGAATGAAAGAGTCATTAGTCTGAATGGGTGAGCAGATAGTGAGTTAAAACGGGGTTGGTTTCCATACATCTCTCTGATCTTAAAAAAAAAGAAGAAAAGCATCGTCACATGGAGAGTAAAGCAAATATTAATGAGGAAAAGGAAGCGCAGATAAAATGAAACACCAGAGTTGATGGGTGAGTGCGATGAGGAGGAAGGGTGAAAAACATGCATGTTTTATTATATCTATATGAAATGGATGATTAACGCTTTATGAGCTTATTCAGCACTTAATGAAGAATTCAAACCTTGAAGACGGAGCTCTTTTATCTCATATTGACATGTGACCATTTCTTCTCATTTCATCCTTTTAAATTGCAGCAAACAATTATAGCATTCTAAGTTCTGTTATGCTACGTATGTCAGGATAGTGATCTATTTTGACGTGCTAATAATACATTGAATGCAGCAACACCTATAAACATCTATAAATATATTTATTTTCTAAACTGGTGATGCAATGTTTTAGAAATCTGAAAGCATTTTAATGTTCTTCATTCACTTTTTTCTTCCTGTGTCATCCTTTCTTGTGCCATTTCTACTGCAGTGGTGTGTATTTAATATGTTGTATAATCACAACCTTCCTATTAATTTGCATTTTGTCTTTATGTTATTTGCCGTGTTTTCACCGCTGTGGAAAAAAAGCAACACAAAATTTTCCATCTGCTTGTACCTCCTATTTGCAGCACACCTGTTTTCTTCAGCTGCACGGTTCTGAGCTCTCCCTGGCTCCATGGATATTAGAATTTCTTCAGTAGCAACGCTACGGAGCGGCATGTTTTTGAGCAGCTCCCTGTTTTTTCTTTGATTCTTTCCTCACACAGAGATGCGGGCATGGTTTATTCTTGGTGGCGTAACCCACATGGTAAAAAGGAGCAGTAAACCTTAAGAGTTGGAGCTTAGCAGAAGTACAGGTGAAACATGATGTGGGACATCGAAGCTGCTTTTTCATCTGTCTGAATACCAGTATTTATTATCTCAAGCCATGTCAATTCTTGAACCTGTTTTACCAACCTATATTTGCTCTGCTTCTACTCTACTCTGCAATACTCAATAAAAACACAAAAAAAATCCAGATATGCATGAGCAAAAAAAAAAAAGAATATCTATTTACGACTTAAATTGGTGTAATATTATTGCAAACTGACATGCTTGATTTCAGTTTATGGACTTGAATATACCTGGTTGTTCTAAAAAAAAAACTGCTGTTGCTAAAGCAGGAGATAAATGTACCTTTATGTAGAAGAAGTAAAGCTAATCTCATCACAAATGGGTAAATATGCATTGAGATGTTAATGTTTGAGTTTAAAATCTGAAACCTGAGCAATTTTAGCCATGATTATTTTTTTTTTTAAACAGTGAGAAATCACCAACTGATCACTTTCCTTAACATTTGATTTTAAAGGTAAGAAAAATATTACATTTTCCATAATGCAGGGTTTTAGGGCTCCTTGATAGGACACATTTCTAAATTCTTTATTCCGTTTTGCCAAAAAGTAAATATCAACGGTAATCTGGCTCTTTGCACTTTTGTCTAAAATATCTGAATTAAATTACACACAAAAAAAATCAACAAATCCTAAACTTTTCTTGCTATTATACTTTGCTGCGCATCACAATATGATTGTAAAAATAACACTTTTGGAGAAACAGTTCAAGGCTCTATTTATTTACCAGTAAATATCCAGAGCATATAATTAATGCCTTTACTTACAAGCCACTCCATTGTTTTTATCAGTTTAATGAGCACAAAAAAGCAAAATAAGAGAAATGAGAATAGTTAATATTTGTGGACTTGATAGTAGAGAAAAAATTGACATTTGTAAGACTCTGAAATGTGACTTCATTATGTTAGAGCTCATCAAAATGCCTTTGCTGGCCTCTATGTTGCTTTGAAGCGCAAAATGATGAATTCCATGGTTGTACATCCACGGATGATGGCCTCCGTGTCAGCAGCAGGGGGCTGCATGCAACAGGGGGACTTATTCATATTCATAAAGTGGGTTATGATGTGGTGAGAAAAAAATTGTTTTGATAAATTTAACAGACAGGTTGAAGAGAAATATTTACTGTATGGTTATACTAAGCAGTTGAAGCATATCATTACTACTCATTAACCCCTCATAGAAAAATGTCCAATTAATTTAGTATTCTGGGAAGAAAAATCTCCATGAAATCACTGGGACTAGCTTGCAGCATTATTGAATGCTGTCATAACTTATATTTATTTCCCTTTTGATGGTGCAATATTTGTAAAACCAAATGTATTTGTATGGGTTGAGCAACAGAGTTTATTGTGGTGTAAAAAATTGGGCAAATCCTCTCACTTGTATAAGCTTGTTAAGTCATTAACTGCATTCTCAGCCATAAGATGCTTTTTTAAAATTCCAAAAATTAAACAAACCAACCACTGGACACTGTTTTCCAAGTTTTGAAGACGTTTCGCTTCCCATCCAGAGAGCTTTTTAAATTAAAAATGTCTGAGTTTCTAGCTTTATAGAGTAGCCCAAGCAAAGCCTTGGTATGGCTTAGAAAACACCAACATCAAAGTGAACAGGACCACCCCTTAGTAAGAGGAAGTCATTAAGGTCTTTTGTTTGCCTGCAATACCCGATACTGGTCTATGCCTCTGAAAACAGAGTCGTTAGGTTCATTGTTGGCCTGCCTGACCAGGCTTAGATGTTTTAGTCCCCTGCATGGTGATGAGAATTGAGGTGAATCAACTCTATCCCTGCGTTGTAGGTTTTAGAGAGCTGGAAACCTGAGACCACCCCCTCTGTTTATGGTTGCTTTTTCTCTCTTAAAATAAATGGCTTCCTTCACACCCCTTTTTAAAATCTTTTTACTTAAATAAATCACTGTTCCATTTAAGCTACATTTTTTAGTGTATGTGTCTTGTGATACATTCTAGGCCTTTATACGTTATAGAATACATCTACGTTGTCCAACAAGAATTTCAACACGAGAATATCCTTTGGTTTGAAACTACCTTGGCATGTACGATATAATGTTGCCGTGGAGAGAACAGCCATCCTAACACGTCGGTGGAAAAAGATGATCACGTGCTCCTGCATCTTGCTTTTATTAATTAGACAGAATGAACAAATGATTTTGAGAAAATGGGAAAAAAAAAGTCTAAAAGGAATTGAAAACAATGCACGAAAAAGTTCCCCCAAAGGGGTCTTTTTTTCATGGATGATGCCTGGTTTAAGCAGGTAACCTGTTAATTCAACAGTGTCCCTACTTATAAGTGCTACACATTACATTTTTTGTGGAAATTCACCAAAGGCAATCATAATCTTCTGGTGGAAATACCTGCAATAGCTCACCGTAAAACTCATGACCCTAAAACCTTTCCGCTTTTGTCATGTTACAACCACTAAAATATATTTCATTTAATAAACCAACAAAAAGTACCGCATAAAGTAGTCAACTTGAACGAAAAAGATTTCAAATTATTCAATTTTAGGAATAAAAATATGAAAAGTGGAGTGTGCATGCCGGTGCTGCCTCTGTAACCTGATACTCCCAGCCAAAATCATAGTAACCCATTCCTTCATTAACTATTCAGATTCAGATTTGACTGTTGCTCTGTAACATCAGATCTCTATAAAATAGCCTAAACTTCATTGTTTGCACTTCGTTTTTTTACTCTTAAAATAAGACAATTAGATAATATGCACTTGAAATAAGAGAATTCATTTTTTCTTATTTTAAATGTAATTTGTCTTGTTCCATTGGCAAAGTGTTGCACTTACTTCCTCAATTCAAGAAAAAAAACACTTATTTTAAGAAAAAATGACTTAATTAGATTTCAATCTTTTTGCAGAGTGCGAAGAGGATCAGAATATGGAAAATTTGTTTGTTGTTGCTTTTTCAATTTGCTCCAACTTTTATTTTTCTTCTACAAAAAAGCGTAATTTCTCCTTTAACCATTTAATAAAATCACAAGACTCCACAGGAAAGGATAAAAACTTTTTATCTCCTGTAAAAATTCAGCTTCCAGGGGTTTCCTGGAGGCCTTTGTAGATTATTGTTGAAAACATTCATATTCTATGTCAACTGGTTGTACGAAGGTAGACTTACTTCTTATGCTGTGATGTTTAAAGCATTTTCTGTCCTTTTCCGGTTTCCTCCAGAGCAGAGGTAACCATCAGCCAGGCTGTTCATAGTTTCTGCAGACTCAAAGGTTAATGGTAAGTAAAACAGACTTGTTTCTAAGCCTGGCTTTTTTTGGGGGGGGAAATATATGCACAAGGAAGACACCCTGATGGAAAAAAGCAGGCATTCTGAGTTTCTATGAGTTCTGAATGTCTAGAGTTCAGTTTTAAGCATTTAATGTATTTCCAGTCTTTATTTCCTGTCAACTTAATTAATTCAGTCATGCATCCATTTATGCATCATTATTATTTTTATTTCACCGTCTATCCATGTATCCCTCTCTCGTCTCTTGCAAGAGAACTTTTCTAATCTCCAGGATTGTGGACCGTTGTACAGGAACACTGACACAAAGGGGGCTGCACACACAACCATCTTTCTTTTTTCTCTAAATAATGTATCTGCTCTGCTTTAGAAGAAGTGATTCTCTGTAATGAAATGAACAAAGATGATTTTTAGACTTTCCCATCTCTGGACAAATCAGGCCGCGGCCCATCTCTTTGTGGGTAGACAGCTCATATAAACGCCGCCAATGAGTGTGAAGTTTTCCCATTACCCCTTCGTACCCCTCTCATCATCTCCACCCTGGCATCGGCACGCTCTGACAGACAGTACGTCTAATGATGGTCTTAGAATTCACGGCGTGGCTCCTGGTAGAACCTCACGGAGCATCTTTCTGTAACTATCTTCTCCTTAATCAATTTACAGGTCGTGAGCTCCAGGCTCGACGAGATGATTATTGTTATGGCGAGGCAGGCGCACTCATTGCTTGCTTGTCTAACCTCAATAGGCAGCCAGATTGAACGATAAAGTCATCCCTGCAAACCCTTCCTGATTTAGAGCCCATCGTAAAATTGATACTTATTTTTTTCTCTGCTCACTGAAGTACGATATCATAAACTGCGCCGCCTCTCTTTTTTTTTTTTCCTTTCTCATTTGGAGATTTAAGGCCGTGGGTTAGAGGGGTCACTGAGCCCGGCTCGCTTTCTGTCATTGATGATCAAGCAATTGCCTCTGATGTCTGGGATTCTGTTTGACTGAAGGAGGGAAAAAAAAGACTGCCAAGCCGACTCCCAGTATCTGCCAGAGCTTTAAGATAGGACGCTTAAGGTGTGCACTTGGAGTGCTTTGAACAATTTTCATTTTCATGAGCCTCAAGTGGATATTTTGGGGCCTTGTGACCCCATCCTTCAATACCTATCTTCTTTCTCTTTTTTTTGTCACTTAGCCACCCACAGAGACGCGTACCTCCACATCAGACGCTTTTCTGCTCTCTATCTGAGCTACAAAGCTATCGTGTCTCTTGCCTCTCAGCTAGTGGAGGTGAATGTAGCATATTGTAGCATCCATAAGGCAAGATGACATACAGAAATATGCAACAGTAACCTGCTTTATTAATAAATAAGAAGGCGGTTCTGCACGGGTATCATGCTCCCTTTGAGACGCTGTGTCTGAGCTACATGGAGGACATCTGCATGTGTAATGCAGTGGAAAGGACATGACCTATACACATAAGATAAGAAGATGAATATGACATAATAGTAAGGATTATATTTTATCTGCTGAAATGCTGTGGTTCTTTGTATTTTATATTATTTTGGAGTCTCTCTCTTTCTATGTTTGTGTGATTGGCAGTTACTATACAGCTGCGAAAGTTTCTGAAGACACCTTCCCCTGTGTTTAACAAGGTGTTGCATTTCACCTTCATTTATCCAAAGCAGTAACGCTGGATTTGCATCAACTGCTGTTGTGTCTGTGGCGGTTTCTACATCTTCTGCCATGGGGCTGAGGGTTGCAGTCTGCTCTCCAGTTTTATTGCTTTTCAAGAATATATTAAAGACGGCAAATCAAAATCGGAAGGAAGCCACAGGCTTTTCTTGTGGCTAGATAAGAAGGAGCTCATCTCTAAAGATAATTTAGACTTGAAAACAAAGCAGAAGAAAAATGTATTTGTAGTGATATTTTGTTTTGTAAAGAAAGAAGTGCAGCATAGAGGAAAACTTCTCTACGATTTCATGTGCTAACTGGAGGCTGTACAAAGTGAGAAAAGTGGCAAACTTCTGTTCACGCACCAACCAATAAACCATTCCTTCAATTCTGAGCGTAAAAAATAAATATACTTTTAGTTAGTTTGTTAAAATTGGAAGCTAACAGAAACTAATTTTTCCATTTTGTGTTGCACCTGCTGGTTTTATTTAAAGTATGCAGAAGGAAATGGTTTTGTAACACCCACCTGCACTCCACCTCCTCCCTCCCTTTCAGACTATTCTCAGTCCCACTCACCTTCTAGCTTATTCCACCACCAGTGTCAGGGCCCTGGGAGGGGAAAGACTTGTCTAATCCCTTCCAAACTTACTCATCTGAGCAAATGTCGATTCTCAGCATCAAAGTCTTCTGCCGGGGCCCGTGCGTCAAATATAATATTTTATTTATCTCCAAATCTGTACATTAGCCGCTCACTGAGCCTGATTCTGCTGAAGATTTCTTCCTGTTAAAAGGGGGGTTTCCTCTCCTCTGTCGCTACATGCATGCTTGGTGTGAATGACTTCAAACATTCAGCTGTTTTTCTAACATGGAACTTTTTTTTCCCAATCTGTCTGTGTTACTTGTATAAATGAATTGAATTGAATACAACTTTTCTAATTGCTGCTCTTCTCTGTGTGAGTTTCTCCAGGTTGAATAATGAATAAAAAAATTGTCTAAGCAAATACCTTACTTTGCTATTTTTTCCGTTTTTTTTGCAAATAAATTTGTTCCTGCTTACATTTAAACAACCAAGATACAACCAGACAACTTAAAAAAGAAGTTAAACATTCTTTCATATATTTATCCCAGGATTCTTGGGGATTAATAAAGAATTTCTTTAAATTAATTTAAATTAAATTACTGAGCTGCTACAGTCTTGGACTGTTTTCCTTCCCTGTCCATGATTTTTTTATTTAGTCTGTTTTGTACTGTAAGCTACTTAAATCATGACATTTGAATTATGTTTCATGGAAATGTCTCAATATATTTTAGTCAAATATACAAATCAACATATAAAAAAGTTGCTGTAAATGTTTTCTCTTTTTAGACAACTATTGGGAAAATTAAATGTTTGAATCCATAGGGAAAGATGAGGATAAAGACTAACCCTGGCCTTGCTTCAGTGTAATAATTTGGCACATGGCATAAGAAATTTATAGTTTCTGCAAACATGAATGATGATGATTTTTCTCTACTTTTAAAAACCTTCAGCTCCTATAATAGAAAACTGTTATTTGGCCAACTTTAATCTCATATTTTGTACAGCATTGGAGGGAGCTGATTGAGATCCCTGTACACCCAACAAACTAACTAGCACTCTGCTAAACAGATTTTCTCTTGATATGTTAATTGCACCAAGCTATTACAAACAACATTAAAATATGAGCCATATTCACTTCTTGCCGAGGGGGAGAGATTGGGTTTCTTGTAAATTACTGAAATAAAAAAAAAAAAAAAAAAAAAAGATGCAACAGCGATGGAACTGAGGGAATACACATACCAAGAGCCTGCGTGATAAATTCAATGACAGTGGGGTTTAAGAGGAGACAAAAAGGATGGAGGCATGGTTTAAGGGGGGGGGGGGGGGGGGGGGGGGGGGGGCTGACAGGTTTTATGCTCTTCTCCTGCAACAGAGCAATAATAAAGGGGCCTGCAGACACTGGGAGAAAATAATTTTTTTTAAGGCAGCTCATCAAACTTAATTAAAAGTTTGGTCTGGAACAGGAGAGCGGCTCTGTGAATACCTCTGGTCTATAAGAATGAAGTCTGGAAAATTACAATTAATGTTTGCTGAGCAAAGATAGAGATTGAATGATGGAGCATTACGCTCCAATGTTATCCCTCGCATCATAGCTTTACTAATTAAATTCAAAAACATGACGTTTTTGTGTTATAGTAAGATGGAGTGTAGCTGTATGTTTGTCAGAGGGGAAAAAACTGTGATTACACCTTGTTTTTTGTCTTAAATATAAGACGTATCAGGGACATTGAGGAGCGCTAAAAGTAAATCTTCAAGCTTGCCATTTAAAAATTGGCATCTCTGCATTACTTTGTCTCCAAATATCTTGTATAATCTATATTTATTCCAATAGATTGTTTAGGATTGCAAGAAAAAAAAGCATTTTTCTATGTTAAGATCTCAAGTATAAAAGTTGCAGTTTACTAAATGCTTTAAGAGCTTTTACAGCCTTGTGCTTTCGACTCATGCGACTCAGATTTAGCTCTTCTTGGACAAATTATTGTGATGCAGCTTCACTACAAAAGGCCCTGGATACATTATTATAGTAATATTATGTTATCTGTGAATAAATCATTGAGTTTGGAGAGATTTCTACAGCAGGATAATGATCAAAACACACTTTTAGATCAACAAAGAAGTTGTTCATCAGAGTAAAGATAAACGTTCTTCCATGGTGCCTCAGTCTCGGACCTTCTGTAAATGCTACTGATTAAATGTGAGTGGAAAGAGAATAGATAACCCAGGATTCTTTGTGATGTTTAAAATAGCTAGCATTGAAGGAGACCAATGAAGACCTGTCTTGCAGGGTTGTACTGAACACATATTAGCCTTTGAGTGCAGAGCTAAACGTTACTTTTTTCCATGTTAAAATATTTACACATTGTGGGATCTTTATCAAAAAAAAAAAAAAAAAAAAAAAATGAGATTTGACTACTTTAATAAATTACATTTATCTTAAAGGCTCATATTTTTTCTAGGAGTGTTGATGTGTGTGGAGGAATCTGTTTTTTGTGAAATCAAAAATGTTTGGATAATGTTGAAGAAACTAAAGTCAGATAAAAAAAAAAAAGACAAAATGCATTTCAGCATTTAGCTGAACCCCAGCTTTTCATCTTTTTTCCTCTTATAGCGCTACTGCTACAATTGAAAATTTGAGCCAGGAACTGGAAGGGGATTTAAGGAAAAAATATGATGAAGAGGATAGTTCTCTAAACAGATTTGCATATTTCTTTATTTAAACTTTAACACGAGCCTCTAAAAATGGGCTAAGAGACATATGCCAGATTTTGGTTAATTAATCATTTTAAATAATTAATAATAATATTTTATAATTATACATTTTTTAATACTTAATATTTTATTTTTAATATATATTTTTTTAGAAATTTGAAGAAAACAAAGCAAAACATGCTGTCACACATGAAAAAAATTGATAGTCAAATTATCTTTGAACATATTTATTTTCTTAATTTTTTTTTTATTAAATTAAAATAAATTAAATCATTTCTTCATATAAGTTGTTTTTTTTTATCTAGAATAATTTTTTTTTTTTTAATCAAATATTATATATAGTAGTCAAATTAGCAAATTCAAACCACTTTTGCATGTGTAAAATTAAGCAAATCATCAGGGTTTTGAAATGCAAAAATTCAAAGAATAAAATTGTTTTGTTTTTAACATGGTATAGATACATTTCATTTAGTGTTCAAATCAATATCTTCGAAAGCTTTTGTGGATGTTAAAAATTTTTAGCCAACTGACTTGTCTTTAAAAATTCCAAACAACTAATTTTTGTTTAAATCAAAAAGACATTACTTCATAGTCAAAAATAGCTATTATAATAATAATAAAAAATTGTGATTTATCTCTGAAATTGCAGTTTTTCCTGACTCTTCCTCTAACTTTAGAGACCACAGGCCCTTTTCACAAAGCAAATTTAACAAACAGGCTCAAAACCTCATCTCTAACTTGATTTGGCTTCAGGTTGGAAACTGAGTTTTCAGTTTCGCAAAGGTGATTAAACTGCTGTGGTTAATCAACTTTGAGTAGATCCACTCAAAGTTGAGCATGTCTGTAAAAACTATGAAAAGCCATCATCAGTGGAGCACCTATTCCACGCGTCACCATGACAACAGGCAACAGAAAGTGCCTGTTTGACACCTCTGAAACTGGAGATTTTAATGAAGAATAAAAAAATATATTGGAGAAAATGTTTAAAAGAAAGAGCAACAGCACTGCAGCTGCAAAGTTGAGGAAAATGGCATAGGACCATTTTAACATTTATAAAAAGCTCTTTTCTCTGTTGTTCCGTTTGTAGGTCACCAAAATTGGATTCTTCTTGCTCAAAATCACGTCGTCCGAACTGTAATTACATATTTTTCAGAATCAGATTTTTGCAGCAGAAACTGAATTCCGAATGTTAACACCAAAATAGAAATACGGAGATCTGAATTCCATTTATAGACCTCCAGAATGTTTATTTTGGATATAAAGACTATATCCATGTTTGATATCTTCATTTTGAAAAGGTACAACAGGTATTTCAGATATCAAAAATACATTTTCAGGAAAGCTATTAAATATCAAAACAGCCTGCCATAGTCTGTTGTAATTATGATAATATTACAGGGGAAAATTAGTTTACTGGTTGAATGGTGGTGGATCAATGTATTATATTTAAGTGAAATCTCACAGGTGAGAAGCACACCTGGCAGCAGGTGAAGATAAGGTATAAAAACGATGTTTAAACAGGTAGAACCTGTTCATCAAATCGGGTTCCTCCTCATTTTTTATTCTTTTCTCCATTACACAGTAAAGTGGATGCCTGATGCATTTTTTTTATAATGTTGTTATCACACATCAATGTGCTTTCACAAATATTAATTTGGTTCAATACATGTTAGACAAGTCTGTAATGCTGCTAATGTGTGGACGGATAAGTCGTGGATGCATGGGATGGATTGTGAGTGGAAAAGATAGCACTCATAAAGATTTCTGAATATGGAAGGACACATCTCTGGTCTAAGGACCCTCCCCTTATGAATAGTTAGACTCCCTAATATTTCTGTGTGTTCCATTATAAATTAAACACATACATGTTAACTGTAAAAGTGGTAATTAATTTTGTACATGTCCCTGAAGAACTGTGGTTATCCCAGATGGGCTTTTCTAAAAACCAACAAGAAGAGGTCTGCTGAGAAGGAAGTAAACAGAAGAAGGAACATCGCCGTTCCCTATGTTGCTGGAGTCTGTGAAAAACTCAGGAGGATTTTCAACCAGCACTGGATCCCTGTGCACTTCAAACACGGCACCCTGAGACAAAAACTTGTTTACCCCAAAGACCAGACACCCAGAAACAAGGCTGACAATGTGGTCTACGTCATTTAGTGTAGTGAAGGGTGCAAATACCTGTACATTGGAGAGACCAAGCAACAACTACACAGCGTATGGCTCAGCAACGGACGGCCAACTCCTGAAGACAGGACTCAGCTGTTCACCTACACCTGAAGACTAAAGGACACTCATTTAGGGACAACTACGTCCATATTCCGGCCAAAGAAGAGGGATGGTTTTTAGAGAGGGATTAAGGAAGCAATCTTTGCTTTTTTCCATAACCTGGAGAAACAATCTCTCAACAAAGGAGGTGGTCTTAGACGTACCCTTTACCTACTTACAAATCACTTTGAAGAACAATATCCAGAAGATTCACCTCCCACCCACTCTCACTTAACTCACACATCAATCAGGCATATTACCAAAACCACTCTGACGAGGGACCAACCGAATCCCGTAATGACCATTAACACCCCCCATTTGTACTCCTTGGCCAATCCAGAGGGATCAGAGCCACTTATTGTTTTTCCAGTAATTCTTTTTAACACCTACAGTATATTAAGCTCTATGCTCCCCACCACGTCTTTTAGAAAACTTCACGTCCAGTTGCCTGGGTTTAACCTTTTCAAGTTCACTATTGAACATGCTTTTGATTAATGTAATAATCAACAACATTTGTTCTCTGCTGCTTTATGTTTGGAGTTACGCCTGTGAAATATGCTAGGTGGACTTAAAGTTTGATTCACTGAAAGTTAAGCCCTGTAGTGTTCACACATGCTGTAGCCAATCAGCTTGCATTTTTACTTTGATGACTAACTCCACTAACCGCTCAGGAAGAAGAGACATACTGCCAAATGGGAAAGAATGCATAATCAATGGCATGGTGTTGCACAGATTATAAGAAATACAAAAAGTTCCTGAAATAGAAACTAGGGAGAAATGGAACTGTGTGAAAGAAATAGACATCAGAAAGAGCAAAAACATCACAGGGAAAGAGAATGCTACTCAGACAGGGGGAGAAAGCATGTGCCAGGGATCTAAAAGGGGAGAGAGGATATTTTCCCCTCACAGGATGACACTCGCATCCAATTCAGTCATTTGTCATCCCACATCGGCTGCATGGCTGTCTAATGGACTGGGAAGCCATGAGAGACACAAGCTAAGGGAATCCCTCCGTTGTTATCTGTGGTAGACATTATCAGACTTTTCGGAGTTAGCTTGCAAACAGAGCTGACAGCCACATTGGTTCTGCCAGCCAAACTGATAAAGATCAGGGCCAGTATTTTTAGGAGGTAACAAGAGATATCATATTTCTCTGGATTACCAAAGATTGCCATTGTGATGGATAACCCCTGTTTCTAAAAAAAAAACAAACAAAAAAAACCCATCTCCCCTGGCTGCTTAATTTGTAAGACACCACTAGAAGAGAGAACTTAACTTAACAAGAGTACAATAACTTAACAAGTTGTCATTGGGCTGCAAAGATAATTAGGGTAATTTATACAGGGAAGGGATATATTTTAAAAATAGCAATATTAAAGAACCAAAATCACCAGCTTCTATGGCATTTCTTTTTCAATTGAGCCGAAATGAGGGCATGAACATAGCTTAAACATGTCCATAGCTTGCTTGCATCCTTCCTTCCTACTTTGTGCCCTTTCTTCCTTCCTCCTTTCTATTTTTTCCAAGAGTTTTTTGAGAAAACAAAAAATTTGTTACAACATTTAATTACATTTTAGGAACAAAATGTTTTTTTTTTTTAAATGAATTAAATTTAATATATCATCCAACCTTTCTTCTGTCTGCCTGTCTGGCCATCTGTCCCTGGTATTTCCAGTGTTTATGCAGCAATTAAAGGTTGATAACTGTTGAGTTATGGTAGCTACCATAAACCAACATAGAAAGTGTTGCTTCCTTTTTCATGATTGAATAGTTTTGAAAAAAAAAATCCTCAGTTTCTATAGTAATTTTCTCTGTTGCTAGCTACAATTAATCGGCGACTTAAATCGAAACAAACGTCAGTTAAAAATGAAGGGTACAAATCAACTCTGCTTCTGGAACAGAGTGATAAGAACTTTCAATGTAGGTGAGCATGAACAATTTAATAGGTCCTCATGACATAAAAGCCTTTAAAGCTATTATATTTCAGTGGCTGAGTTCTACTGCTTGACTGCTCCATTGTGACATAATCAGTACTTGTGCAAGATCATACATGCAACTGCTTTACAGTTTCATGACTGGGACTGTAATCACAGCTCAGAACATCTTATTCTGTGACCGTCAAGTTACCTTAGTGCCTTTTCCGATAATACTGCAGCACTCCGCTACCAGGTAAAATTTCCAGCTTGTATAAAAGGCGCACTACTTAAAGAACTAGAGTCGTACATACATTAAAGACTAATGTAACAGTAAAGAAAAAGCTTTGACTTAGAAAAATCTCACTGCTGTGTAGCCTTTTTTTCCCCAAGACATGATACAGTTAAATTCAAATACCTCAAGCTGCTAAGATTACTGCAGAACTCATCCCTGTGAAGACTGAATGTATTTTGCCCCCTGTGGCATCGTAGCTTGCTGGAAAAAGAGCGTAGAGAGAGCTCACTGTCGGCTGCTGTTCTGAGTGCCATTGACACAGCATAGAGCAATAGGAACGCTGTCTTACACAAAACCAAACAGCGAACAGGGAGCACTGAAAGTACTCGTGGGTTTATTTTTACTTTGACTCAGCTGATTATCTCTCCTGTGCCACTCGTAAAGATACTCCATAAAGACCTAATGGAATAATTGTAATGACTCAGACACACAGATGATCGAGGGTTTAAAAATCAGTGATGGTTGAAGTTGATAACTTTGTTCATTTATTAATAATGAGGCACACTGATTTCTGTTTTTTTAATATGAAGGATAATGGGACATACAAAAATAGAGACGCATACACAGATGCACAGAAGTCAGTGTGTATATCAGGTACACGAAAAGCAGTCATTACATTGCAAAAATTGAAATCTAGATTAGTCTTTTTTAAACAAGTGCATTTTTTTATGAACTGAAGAAGTAAGTGAGACACCTTGCAATGGAAAAAGACAATTTACATTTAAAACAAGAAAAAAACAGTTGCAAATTTCTTATTTCAAGTGCATCTAACTATCTTTTTTTAAGAGTAGAATACACATTCCATAGGCAAATCATCTTATTTACACACTCAATTTTTTTGCAGTGTATATGTGTGTTGGGAGCTGGAGAAATTCCACCTTTCTCCAGCAGAGTCCGCCGTGGATCCTCTGAGGGAGCCTCCTGCACAGCTGCAGCTCGTCAAGATCATCAGAGGATCCACTACTTAAGCTGTCTTCAGACCTTGCCTCAACGCCGCAGTGTTGTTCCAGTTGGTCAGCGCTTAAGCCTAGATCCTCAGAGTTTTTCGATTACTTTTGAATCCAGCTTGGATTCTAATCCTTGTTTCTGTTTTCCAGGTAGCCTGTGCCTCCTCTGTGAAAGCTCAGGAAGAGCTAACCTGCCGAGCCGACCCTCAGAGCCAAACCTGAAGATTCACAGAGAACCTCCAAGCAGCTCTGGACTAGAGCTTGAAAACCCAAAGCCAAGGTCTGTTCAAATTAGACGTGAGACGCTGAAGCAGCAAACGGACTCTGCTGATGAACTCTTCTCCAGAACCAACAGTGACTCTCCCAAAGCTAACCTCAAGAACCCTCAAGGTACAATCAGTAAACTTCAGGAAATCAAACCTCTGTTGGCAACACTGACTGAACTGTCTCTCACGCAGAGTCCGGTGAACCAGAACCCAGGCCCCGAACCTGAACCAGTATATTCTGTGTGCTTGTCCATAAATAAACTGTTAAACTTTCATCCTTGTGTCCGTCAGTGGTGTTCTGCATTCTTGGGTCGCTTTTAGTGAACCCATTATGACAATGTGTGGATAAAAAAATGCTGTAATTGTGAGAAAGCTTATATTTTGAAGGATTTACCTTTTGAATCTCACTAAAACATCCTTCAAAATGTCCTATTTATAATTAGTTAAAAATGGTTTAGTGTTGCCAAAGATGATATATCATATCTTATTTTCATGGTTAGATCTTTCCAACTATTTGGCTCTCATTCTCCTATGGATTTGTTCCTGTGCAATCAGTCCAATCTTATTCAGCTAGAGTTTATCTTCTCCTCCTTGACACTTCTACTATACAGTCTTAGATAATTAGATCTTCTCTGAGCAAACGAACATGACAAAAGGATGTGGACAATGATTTTAAAGGGCTAGTTCCAGATTTGAGCAGAAATCAATTTTAAAGCTCATCGCTACTATTCCATCTGTATTAGAGGACTCTGGGTTTCAATATCTTGTATGTATTATATGGACCCAGAGGCCAAAGATACAGTTTACTGTTTAAAAGGGTAATTTTAAATGAACAGTCATCTGACACTGTCATCATGTTTGGAATGGCAGCATATTTGAACAGGAAAAAAGATTATAGGCAGGTGTCTACTGTGTGGGAAGCAATAGCAACAAAATGTAAAGCATTAACAGTCAAAGTAAATGCTTATTCAAAAATAAAGGTGTAGTTAAAGCAAAGAAACCAATAGTGAACATCCCGCTATTATATTGATGCACTAGTGGACTAGTAAAGGAGAAGTAGGAGTCAAAAATACCAATGCAGCAAAGCAAGGGAATGGCAAAAAGGCCAGCATTGGTGTTGTTATCTTTTAGTAATGACTGGTGCTTCTTTATTTCTACACCATGACCATCTGTGTTCGTTGCAAGTGGAAATCTTGCCAAACAGAAAAAACTTACTTTTCTTGTAAGCAAAGGCAAAGTTTAAGAGCTTTATTTTTGCCAGCTGGCCAGCAATGTGCAAACAGAATACAGTATAGCGTGCAACCAGAAAAAAACCCAACAACCCTCCATTCCCTCTTGCACTTTCTGTTACATCCCTTTAAAAAGCAGTGGGATTGTAAAAGCTTAGTATAGCTGGATGCTGCTGAGTAGCTAAGAATGATGTAAGTCAAGCAAGACATCTATACCCTTTAAACAGGAACACACAATTTTGTTTCACCCTTTTTGCTACAATATAAAACAGCTGCTTACTTTTCTCCAATATCATTCCTAAGTTAAATATAACAAACTGGGCCTATTTCATTTAGTTTAAGGTTGAGCCTTCATACATGATTCTATGTGTTTTGTGTAAGCTTTCATTTTGCATCTACCCCTAATGCTTTCAAACTGACTGCGGCTGAAGAAAGCTCGGATTGAGATGAAATGGACAGAAATGAGAAAATTTGAATTTTTTCGGTTGAAGATCATGTTTGTTGTTTTCATGTATAATTGGTTAGTCATGTTCAAACTGCTGATCTAAGAGAGCTCCAGAAAAAAACTAGTTGAACAAGAAGAATTTTATTTATTAAAAATATAGATCTCTGCCCCAATGTCGAGAATTTTTAACCACAGCATAAAAGGATCCTTCATTATCTTTATACACAGCTTTATATAAAGACTCCCAAAAAGAACACGTAAATAACATTTATCGAAATAAAACTGACAAACTTTCGATTTTTGGCTTTAGTGTTGTGTTATTTTCTCAGATGACTCAACTGGATAATTTGTATGAGGTCAGCGCGAGCATTCTGCTCGGGAGTGGATCTTCATTGTTCTATTATTCTGCTTTTCATCATTGTTTTCAAAACATCCTGATATGGGAACTGTCATATTAGAAAATTGTGTGGTGTTTAGTTTCTCTTTGAATTTGGATTTGTCTCTCATATATCCATTAGTCTTTTTTCCACCTTGTTTTGCAGCACTTGCTTGCTTGTTCACCCTCCTATAACTCACAAATTAACTCACTTGCATTTAATTTACATGCATTCTCGGTTGTTAGGTGTAAACACATAAAACAGTCGCTTGTGATCTTGTAGATTTTAAAAGCTCAAGGCCTTACATTACTCGATACCTCAGTATATAAGCTCACTGGTTGTCATTGCTCTTTCTTACTTCCTCCCATTACTCTATAGATACCCAATGTCCGGTTTTTAATAACCAAAATATCAAAATATGTTTCCCAAAACATTTTGGCCATATTCTAAACATGAAAATGATAACGTCTTTGAGACATTTATGCTTTTCATCTTTCAATAATGATTAGCTCAGACATGCTGCAAACCTAACCCTGTAAATATATAATAGTACTTCTGCTTAAATTCAGTTTGTTATGTCACTCTTAGGTTTTTAAAAAGTACATAATTTAAGGCTTAATGTTGTCTACACCCTTGCACTGGAAAAGGGGGCACACAGCTGTCTCTGTGTTCAACACACATCCACTGGAGACTAGGCAATGCACATCTGGAACAGTTGACCAGTGCCAAAATACTTCAAAGAATCTGGCAGCCTTTGATGCTCAATTGCATTGTTTATCTTCGCCAGGAGATTTCATGGTTTTGGCATCAGCCGGCACACCAGTGAATGTGTTCACAGCCAGAAACATGTTTTTCCAAAAGCAAGAATTGTCATTATTAATGTTATGGAAATTTCTTAGAACAGTAAGCATCAAATATAGCCATTTTAGTTGAATTATTACCCTATTAAATTATTATTGATGTTTGATCTCGATGTACATTTCTATAGCCTTTCTGTAGGTGTGTTATTGTTATATTTAGACTAAAGGTACTCTATGGAATTTCTTTCCATTCTATTTACATTACAATGAGACTTTATTATGTTGTTTATAATTATTTATTACAACCCAGAAAGATACTTAAGTTGGCTTAACTTAAGTTCTCTTAAACAGTCTATCTACTGTAATCAGGTGTAAGTGAGTAAAAGAAGGTCATTTGAGTAAGTTAAATGATTCTGCACATATCATGGTGAAAACAAATGACTGGTAATATGACGAGCTTCTGTTCTATTTTGGTGTTCTCATTTAGAAAGCCAGAGATCCCAGCCTTGACAGAGAACGCACAAAGAAATTAACTGACTGAGGACAATTAATGGAATATATAACAACCTTTTGAACCTTGTTTTAGCATTATGACAATATGACAAAAGTCCATCTTGAAAGACTCCGGCTAATACGAACCACCAGTCGGTTGGACCAATGACCTGCCAGCAGTGTTTTTTGGGTTGGGACATGTAGGAATGACAACAGTCAGAAAGGCCTTGCTTTAGGCATTACAAACATGGCTATGCTGGAGGACTCACCTGTCGATACCGCACTTGACTTTGTTTTAGCTAAAATGGCGACAATATACAGACAGCAAAAAAGGAGCAACAAAAGCAGCACTTTGTGCATTTGTAGATGGAAAAGATGTCTGTGCTTTTCTTCCGACAGGATTTGGAAAAAGTTTGATTTAATAGCTTACGAAATGTCACAATTTGCTGCTACGATTGGCTGAAAGTGTATTATGGAAGGTCGGTACTAGCTGGCACATCACCAAATCACCTCGAATTGTTGTACAAAACATCCCTCCTTTTCCTGGACAGCCTGAACGACAGCAATCCCAGATTGATAACGTAGAACTCAACTTGGTTCTACACATATCAATCTGGCTACTGCCAGGTTAATGACTGCATGGCTTTATCCTAAAATGCATGTCTTTATCACAGAGCAGCTGACTGCTGCGTCTTACTAGGATGTTGCCACGTAACACCGGATGTGGGTTGGGTGGGATCTTGGCTGCAATTGATGGATAGATCAACAATGGCAATGACAGTGACACTGACAGCAACAAAAGCATGTGAATCAATCGCAGAGATTATGGTTTTATGACAGAGCTGAAATATTTGGCAGCAAAGTTTGGAAATAGAGGCCAGATGTCCTGAGGTGTACTGGTTTTAGCCCCTGGGTCTACAGTAGGGCTGCAGAGATACCAAGGCCACAGGCAGTGGTGTATTAAGATGGTTATATGCCACAAGGCTAATTTTGGGAGTGGAGCCCGTCTCAAGTCCCGCTATGCCATTAAACAGAATTAATTGACTGTTCAAAAAGCTTTTTACATAAAAGTATGATATACAAGCAGATAGAGCTGGGCAAGATCACAATAAAACTTTTCCAACAGATCACAGATTATTATATTACAAACTGGAGCAGCACATAATATTGTGCTAGAGCTTTACCATGTCAAATAGCTGCTCATCTTTAACTGGAATTTTTCTATGCTTTTCTAATGAAAAAGTCCTTAGTTGGTGTATGGGGATGGAATGGAATAGTTTTTCAAAAATCCAAATGTCTGCTGAACGTGGAGGAGTGTTACTGTAACCCGGTCCAGTTGAGCCAAGAGTCTTAGATTTAAGTGGGATATCATCAGGAATAGCAGATATACATCTGTAGAGGGAGCAACTGCAATAAAAAAACATTTCAGTAATAAGGTGATTTATTTTGATGCACATGTATAAGTTAACAAACATTTCTGGTGAAAAACTTTCTTTCTAGTGAAAAACATTGTTCCCTATTTGATTTTTTGATTTCCTATTTGATTTTTTTCATACTGCTACCCTTAATTTTAAAAGTTCACTTTAATTTTTTTGTCAAGTTTATTAGAGTTATGGGTTTTTAGTTAAATCATATACTGCCCTTAAAATCGTGACTATTCCTATAAAAAATGTGTTGCACATAACAGGAATAACAGCATTTGATTTTTTTCCATGAAATCTGCTATGTTTTACTTACACAGGATCTGTTTTATTGCAAATGGATGTGCTCCACAGAGCAGAGTTCCTTGCATTTGTCGATTACCTTTTATATGCTCTACACAGTAGCACCAGTGTTGGAGAGGCTACTTTTTATTTTGCAGTGGTGAAGTGAATCTTTGAGAGCTGTATAATAATCCATTTTCCACCTCCATTATTCCTGTGTGTGTGTGGGTGTGTGCGTCCGTGTGGTCATGTTCTGTTATGGATCGTAGTGGCAGGTTTTCTATGAACCAAAGAGGAGCTCTGTCGCAGAGTGTCTCATATGAATCACCTGGTAGGTGGCAGGAGGTTATTACAGAGAGAAAAACACAGTGATATAAAAGATCTAAAAGAGATAAAGAAGATTGATGCCTCTCCAATGGGGACCCGTGGTAAAACATGCCAGCGACTCTATCACCTTTAGGTCTTTTTTTTCTTTATTCGACTTTCCTCCTTTTCTTTTACTTTTCCAGTCATGCCGCAGCCTTTTCACATCTCTTCTCTATTCACCTCTGGCATCTTCACTAATAAATCCCATTTAAGCTCTCATTGCGACCCCTCAATCATTGCTCGGGACCAGCTTAAAATAACACTGTGGGAACCGAAAGAATGGGACTAGCCCCCATGCTGATGTTATTAATTGTTGAAGAGATGAATATCCCATTACAGTCCAACGAAGGAATGGAGACAGAGCGGGGGTTATTCCATGATTAATGCTAAGTTCATGCAACGCATGATTAATTCTGAAGTGCGAGTGGGTGTTTAATCAAGGCCACATGCGATATGATCAATTATAGGGTGAAGAAAAAGAGCTAGATGATTAGACTACCTTTCAGATTGTGGAACATATGTCACCAGAGGTTTAGTGGGTTCACTTGTAATGCTGGATTACACTGATGGTAAAATGGGGAATGTAGCCATAGAGGCTGGATTACATAGTTCGCTTGAAAAGATGGGAAGGCTGAGCTACACTGGGATCAGCCAAGTGTGAGCTGAATGTGTTCACTACTTTTTTCACATTAAACAGCAGAATAGTATAGAAGGTAAAATATTGAGTCACGTTCTTGTTAGAGTGGAACTTTGGTTTAGAAGCCAAATTTTTTACTGTAAACTGAGAATCGTTGTATGAAAACATAATTTCTTTTGGCCAAATATGCAGATTTATGGTACAATTGTTTTCCTTAAACAAAAGCTAAAGTGTATTTGCTGGTTACACAGTGCTTTTTAGAATTTAATTAACTTTGTTACAACCATATTTTCTCATCTATTTGATGGATTGACAGAATTTAACTCATAGTTTTGAAATTTTGAAAGCAAAAAAACAAAAAATGAGTTTGACATTTTTACAGAGATTTTACAAAGTTCGGTCTGCATTTGTGTTTGACCCTCTCTGTCCCTTTTATGCCTAAATAACTTTTAAGTCAACAAATCAACTTTTTTGGTTCTTGGTCTATTTTATAGTATCTGAATCTTAGTATTAGACCAAGAAAGACAGCAGATAAGTTAGAGGTAAATTGTTGAAGAAGATCAAAGCAGAATAAGGTTATCAAACAAAGTGGCAAGACATGGCTATGCTTGTAAACCAGTGTCAAGAATTGAGAGCAGCTGATACCCCATTGCAACGTAGGAAGAAATGCAGATATGTATAGATATGGTGGCAGAATCTGTTGAACAAAAATTCTTCAACCTCTTCATAAAACATCACTGAAAAGGTGGTAATTTGTTGAAGAAATGTGACAAAAGAAAGTACTCTGGTGAGATAGGACAACAATTTAACATTGTTGCCAAATATGCTAAACATTATGCTATACTCCTTACTACTGTGAAATATGGTGGTGGCAGCATCATGCTGAGGGGAGGCTTTTTGTTCACATGGTTCCCATGGAAGCATTATATTAAAATCTCGAAATTCCGAACAAAATCCCATCCAACTGCGGTGAGACTTGGAAGTTGTGTTTTAGAGATGTTTAATCTAATCTGATCGAGCTATTTACCAAAGGCGTTGGTAAATATTTACTGTCCAGATGAACAAAGTGGTCAAGAAAGTTTTTAGTTTGTCTATGATAAAGAATTCCAATAATATACCAAAAATGTGGGAAACTTTTAGTGTGAAAACATTTGCAAGCCGCTGCTTCTTTGCAGCAGTGAAGTTTTGAGACTGGTCCCATCCAAAAAATTATTGTGCAGCTCCCTCAGTTATATTTTGTGTTTGTCAGAGTAATGCCCCCTAATAATACTTTTCAAAGCATGACAGCATACACTGCATCAAAGCACCACATCCCAGACTGCTAGTCAGAATTTTTACAATAAAATTATGTGCCTGCTGGTATCATCCAGACAGCCCTGTTTACTGCCTGTCTCCATCTGACATTAACTGTGGTACAGGAGATGCTGTCCAAACTTGATAAAAGATAGTTTCATCTTTGAATAGAAAACGAGTGCTTTTTGAAAAAAAATGAAAAAAAAACTTTCTACAGCAGTCCAACAAAACCTCACATCTGAAGTTAATCAATGATTCGGATGTGACGCAGTTGCTGATTGTCTTATTTGTCGTTCTGCCGGCCTTTTGATGAATAGATGACCCACCTCTAATATAACTCCATGACCAGCATAAATGCCTAGTATTGCAATATTTGAAAAACATATCACGTATTGTTTAAAGAGTAAAACAGTTAAATGGGTATAGTTAATACATTAAAATGTTAGAGACACAAAAGGAAACTTGCTTTGCATTAAAACAACTAGATGTTGCACTATATCATTTTATACCTTCTAGAGTTTAAAATGCACTGCTTGATCTTTTTACCACCTGAATGTCATTCAAACTGAGCCATATAATTCCTAATCCAGTGGGAGTGTAAGTATAGTTCTATGAAAAAAAGACTAATTAATTAATAAAGCCTTACGCCTAGGGGCGACAGTGTCATCAGATGCAGGAGTTTGCCCTGAAACAGGAGGACTTTCAAAGTAATGTGTCCTTGTGCAAGGCACTTCACCTGCATTGCCTACTGATGGTGGTCAGAGGGCTCGGTGGTGCCAGTGTACAGCAGCCTTGCTTCTGTCAGTGAGCCCCAGGACAGCTGTGGCTGCAATGTAGTTTGCCACCATCAGTGTGTGTGAATAATTGAATGTAGTAGAAAGTGCTTTGGTCAAGTCTCCTGACTTGAAAAAGCACTTTATAAGTACAGGCCAACTACCCTTTGGAACACTTCCAACTTGTAAAATTACAGTTGCATCCTTTAATGTGCCGAGATGTGATGTGAATGGGTTAGTGCCATTATAAAACATGTTGTTGCTTAGATGTAGCTTTTTTAAATTTAACATGAAGGGCTATTTTTTTAATTGATATGCTGAATTTCAATCTGAAAAACTCACAAAAAGAAAGACGATTAGAAGAGTTTTATTGATACATTTACATTAGTCTTTGGTGCTCAGACCTCGGCAGGAAACATTAGGGTTGAATTATTGTGCTTTGATATGCTGAACTGGAGTAGGAGTAGGGATGTTTCCCTCCAGGCCTGAAACTGGTGGTGGAGTGGAGATGGATCCATTTAAAAAAAGAAGCAAATCAGTATATTTTAGGAATATATTAGATTGGGTTAACCGTATTAAATATTGTATGAATAAACAAAAATTTTGTCTTTCTTGCAGATTATTAAGCTTAGACACTTTTTAAAAAATATGTTTTTTACACATGCTGTAGAATGTTAGGTAACCGAATAAAAAACTTTTAGAATAAAATATTTGAAATATCTGTAACCCTGTAGAAGGTTATGATATTTTGGGATTTCACTCCTCTGTCATCACATCCTCACACATCAGTTATTTTTGGCTGAGAAGTTAATGCAGCTGCACCATGCAGCACAGCTGCTATTTTAATAATAACTTAAGGAGTATGTTCAGTGTTTGTATTTAGAAACATAACCACTTAAAAACAGAGATTGGAAGTAACGAAGTACAAATACTTTGTTACTGTACTCAAGTAGATTTTACCGATATTTTTACTTTACTTTACTACTTATTTTTATGGCGACATTTTACTTCTATTCCTTACATTTCTACACAGATATCTGTACTTTCTACTCCTTACATTTTAAAAAATTGGCTCGTTACTTTAGTTTTGAATCATTTCAATGGAGTTACCGTTATTATTTTTCACCTCATCAATACCAAATTCAATCTAATTGGATGGGAATCTACGTTGCATTTGACGCACCACTACAAGATGAATCGACAGATTCGGCGGTATTCATTGGCGGCAAATCATTGCAGCTTGGTGGCGGTGGCGTTAGCATAGTAGCATGGACGACGAGATGATTGAAAATGAACACAACGGAGATCTAGTCCTATTGGCAGACATCCATTTAAAATGTAGGCAACGGCATGAAAAAAGTGGTTTCTACTTTTACTTTTATACTTTAAGTAAATTTACAAGCCTGTACTTTGTTACTTTTACTTGAGTAAAGAAATTTCATCAGTACTTCCACTTTTACCAGAGTATTTTTTAACACAAGTATCTGTACTTTTAATCAAGTACGGAAAGTGAGTACTTTTGCCATCTCTGCTTAAAAAGCATTCTGCTGCTATCAAACAGCATAAACCTGGACTCTATTTTGATAATTTGAGGTTTCTGTTTTGGCATATCTGGCATGATTATTTCTGTAACAACTAAGATTGTTGCTCTGCTTAAAGATGAACAGCTGCGTTCTCTTCTTGACAAGGTTGTTTATCTACTTGCTATCTGCTCTCCAACTAATTGAAAGACTTTTTCACTTTATTTAACTTCCCCAATTACCTTTTCCTGCAGGGATTTCATAAAAAAAAATTTTTTTCAATATACATTTGTTAAAAGCACTCTTCAAATTTTAAGGTGTTCTTATTACGATTATGAAAAAAAAAAGAAATGGATGCAGTATGTTGTAGAAATATATTTGTTTTAATCTTTGCCCCAGGGTTGTAGAGTTGTTACATTTGATGAGTAAAAACAAAAAAAGGGAGAGCAAACTCTCTGAACAGCTTCTACATGCAGCCAGTTTGTCACAGCCTGGTGCATTTACAGAACAGCTTGGGTAAAAGAGCTCTAAATGTGGTCCCTGTAAATGTATCTGTTGTGCCGTGCCAACTTTCATAAGAGAGCCGCAGAGATGGAGCAACACAGCCCCCGAGCAGGACATCATAATTCACAAGGATAATTGGAGCATTTAAACCAAACGTGGGATTCATCCATGCCAGACAGATACAGGTCAGGGTGGCCTGTTCCTGGGGGAGAGGGGAGGAAATAGATAGCAGAGAGAGGGGAGGGCAGGATCTGACAACTGAAGAGTTGGATGGTTTTCTGTGTGAGAGATGGAAGACGGTGAACAGAACCAAAACTAAATGGTTAAAAGTCAGCACAGAGTATTAAAGTGAGGCAAAGAGGGAATGGGGGAGTAAAGGAGCAGGATGAAGAAAATGGGAAAATAAGAAGGAGCAGAGACTAACCAGGAAGCCAATACCAATTATTTTCTTGTTTCATGAGGTGTAGCGTAGTCTTTGGGAGTTCTCTCTTCTAGAGCTTCTGTGCAAGTTGGCACCAGTCAATGTGGAGTGTAAATAAAACACTAGTGAATTCTCTACTTGTGAAGAAATTAGTGCTCAATGTTTTTCTCAGCTTAGATTCCACTTCGACAGATGTTCTCACCTAAGAACCAAACTGGTACAACTGGGAGGAAGGGGAGTTGGATTATAATGCTATATATTCTAAACCTTATTACGAAGACAAATAACAGCCTTTTTTAATGTATCAGCTGCTATGTTTTATGTGTAATAAATCAGTTATTAATGTTAAAAATTGTTAAAAATATATGTACAGGTGCAGCTAAAGAGATTCATCTCATCAAATATGTGGGCTAGACATTACTAGTGCATTGTTCGTTTTCTTTCACACTACCATAATCTATTTTTTTTCTCTTTTCATAATAGAGTAAAACATTTACAAAAATACCTGTATATTTAAAATATGTATTTATAATTAAAGATATTCTCTCCAGTGAGGAAGAAAGTTTAAAAAGAAAATGTAAACCAACTATTTGTTAGTCAACAATATGAGCACATAGAAATAACATTAGTTCATAAGAAATGCAAACAAAGTGCATAGAAAAACAATCTAATACCAAATTACACGTTTTCATTGTAATTTAAAGAAGCCTGTAGGACTACATTTGCAGCTGTTTAAAATATTATACTCTACTTTTAAAAGCCTTGCAATCTCCATCCATCATGCTGCTCCGAAACGTATTTCTATATCCCAAAGATAAGCATGCATTGGACCTGAAATATGTAAATATGTAAGTTATCCGCAGGACAAGAGCAAAAGATCTGTTGAAGGTGCTGGTTGAGACTCCAAATCCATTTTTTTCCCAGAATGACAGCTCCTGTATTGAGGAGAGGAAAGAGGAAGAAGTTACTCATGAAAACAACATAAATGAATAGATTGAAACTAATTTAAAAGTAAATAACTTTTGTTTTACGAGAGCTTTTTTCTGGTAAGATGAAAATTACATTGAAGTTTTTAGAAGTTCCTATCTCTGTCATTGGTTTTAAAAAAAAAAATAAATAAAACTGTCCTAAGGGTCAAGGAAGGGGGGGGAGCATCATTTCTTATGCTGCATGAGGGTGTGGTGCACTAGTAATAGTTTTTATCATTTGGGAAAGTAAAATAATCTTGAAAACATCAGGCAGATGGTTAGCTCTGATAATTTGTCTGGATGATCCTAAAAGTTCCACCAAATAGTTTCAAAGTTTGTTGCAAAAAACTAAATCAACGTTTCGGAGTAACTCTCTCTTAGCCCTGATCTCAGACTTACAACATTTAAGGGGGTGCAAGTTATAGTAAGAAGCTTGTGGAATGATATCCAGTAAACTTCTTAATTTAAAGAAAGTTAAAATTGTACTTCCTTTTTAATCTGGTATGAGGAAAATAAAAGTAATATTGGGTTATTTTTTTCTGGCCTAAAACAAGTAGTAAAGTTTCATATATGATGGCAAGGAAAAAATAAGGTTACTGGTTTTTCATGACATTTAAATATCTAATTAAATTGTTTTGTATTGTTTTTATATTTTAATAACACAAACACAATATTATTCCAATTTAAAGAGACAATGAGATTATTTTCCCCAACATTTTTTTTTTGTTTTTCCGCAAATCATATTAATTGTGTATTTGACAACTTTCCATGGGCAGTTTTGTTTTGTTTTCTTTTTTTTTATCATCTCAAGATTCTGTTGATCAGGGAAAGGCCAATGGGGACACACAGTGAATTGTTATAGATTATAAAACACGGCTAAATTACCCTCAATTTGTCAGAAAGAGAGAATAACAGCTTAGCTGCTTTTACACCCTAGTGCTTTCTCTGGTGGTTGGTCTTGGCCAAAGAAGAAATGATCTCAGAAAAATGTGTCTCTTTCCTTCTGTTGGACTAACCTAAATAAGCAAATATTGAGTTTTTTCGTGATCACTTGAAATTTAGATGCCATGGTCATTTTGATTCTGAGCTGGAAAAACAAGAAATTATTTTCCAGTAATCACAGGAATAATCCGGTGTCCCTTTGGTTGCATGTTTTAGAATATTCATTGCAGACTCTGCAACAAACTACAAGCAGTCATGTTCAACATGTCCAAGCTTATCTGCAATTATCGAAACAAACTTACTTAAACCAAACTGCACACTAATCGCTAAAAAAAACATGCAATTGCATTCAATTCACTACCTAATAAGCAGCTAAAGTGCTGCACAAAATATGTGATTTGGCATGTATGTACATTTTCTCTAAATCTTGCATAAGGTTTGCAGATCCAGCTCAGATCTGATTGTAGCAATTCAAGTTTATCAATAAAAATCTATGAACGTGTGCCGATATGTTGTAATGATGACCTAGTTTCACAGCTTCCTTTAATGACAAAATTTACTTTGTTCTTAATATTAATAGAATTGATCCTATGACTCTACCAACAGGATCCTGTCCTCATATTTACTTTCTCTATTATTTAGGCGGTGGGAACATGGAGCAACACTCCGACAATGAGAATCTGCAAAATACAAGAAAACTACTTCACACACGGGAATTATTACATGGATTTGAGAGACGCCTGCCTTATGGACTGCTCCAAGGCAGTCCCAGGCCACAAACAGGGACCATCTGGCAAGTAATGCGGGCTACAGCAAACAGTCAAACTTTCCAAACGAGTTTGGATTAGAGTAGAAAAGCCACCCCCCCACCTCCTTTTTTTTTTGTCAAGCATTTGAAGAAACACTTGAAGTCATTTCTGTGATCTTTGAAATTCTGATCTCACATGGTGCCCTATCTGAAAAGCTCCCCCTCTATCATTAATATTTTAGATCCCGCCACGATCTTTGCACTTACTGCCAAATTGTTATCTCCATCTGCCAGAGTTTGTCAAAGTGGTTTGGCTTTGAAAGGAATGCAAAGTGACTCAAAGAAAACACAACAGAAGCTGTAATTCAATCATAACCGCTAAAAACTGTTGCCTTCCCAATTGAGTCCTTGTGTTTTCCTTTCCCCTTCATTGAGCAAATCTTCACCTGCTATTATCAGGACTGCTCTCAGACAGCAGCTAATTTAGTGAAAAGGGAAAAACTCAAAGGTATTGGGAGAAAAGGAAGTCTTTGGACTAGTTGTAGCTCTATTTTGTGTCTCATACAGTTTTTTTGGTTTGTTTTTTTAATTTCACACATGACCTTATTAACTGATAAATAGATTTCTGAACGTGTATGATACAATTTTAAGAGAATCTCTGGTGCATTTATCTCAGTTTTTTATATTCTTAGGTTTTTAAGTTTCTTCTTAGTTAAGCTGAGGGGAAAGCTTGGTAATATAAATACTATGTAGAGTAGTGCACAAGAGTTTTTCTTTGTCAATATAAAATTAATCGGCAAAAGCAAATCTAAGTTTTTCTCATAAACCAAAAGTTATTGCTTCTCTAGAATCGGAAAAGTACAGTTTGGTATATTAGCTCTAATGCTAAAACATAAACATAATAGAGTCCTGACAAAAAGTTTTGATATGGACACAGATGGGATTTCATTTTAGTTTTGGTTGGGGGATTTTTTTTTTATGTTTTTTTCCAATTTGTGCAGATGATAATAATAAAAAAAAAAGGTTTCCATGACATATCCTTATTTTATGTATCATTAATACTACAAACTAAAATGTATTTTGTTGATATTGTATGTCAAAGATCATCACGAAGAAACGCATGACTGAAATGAAAGAAAAAAAATTTGCAAAGCACTATTACAAATGTATACTGTATCTATATCATTATTATCATTGCATTTCCCTTCGGGATGATTAAAATATATCTATTTCATTTGACATGCTGTATGTTTGTATGTGTCCTATGCATTAATGCATTAATCCACAATCCTTCTTGCAGGTTTTTAAATATTTAAAATGTTGCAATTTAAGTTAAACTCATCATCATATATCTTGTAGTCTGCATTAAAGTACACATCTAATGTGCAGCTAGAGGGTCTTGGCTTTAATAAGATTTGTATGTGTATCAGTCAGAGGGAGTGCTTTCAAAAGGTCATGGTTTTGTGTTTGATTTCTTAACTTATGGCCTTTAAGTTTTAGTGATCTTCTCTGTCTCACCAGAAAGTGATTATCAAGCCATCCACAGGTTTTTGTCTACTTTCAGAGAAGCAAAACTCTTCAATAATATTATAAACCCATTCATAAAGAGAATGGCAATAGTTAATGTTGGCATATACAAGTATGAGAGGGTAATGTGTAATGTAATGGGAAAAAAGGAGGACAATGACTGATAGGTTTTAGGTTTTAAGCAACAACTTGGTGCTATTTCCCCATAGGCCTGTCCTTAGGCTGGAGCTGGTAGAGCACCATTATCAGTACCTTGTTCTCACTCCTGTTTAGAACACCATCACAAAAGAACAGACAATTATAAAACATAACAGTTGGTGGTCTGAGCTGCATAATAAAGGTTTAAAAGGTCATAAATATGCTAAAGGGACTTACTAAAGTTTACATATGGATCTTAGTGAAAGGTGTTGTTCTCAGTATACAAGATAAAATTGCATAAAATAATTGTTTAGTTTGAGAAAACATACAGGCCAAGCAAAGAACTGTATGTTCAATTCATTAAAAATCAGCCCCTAAAATAGATTTAAAAAAACTCAGCTGTGTTTATACTCCAAATTATTTTTTTAGATGAGACTCAAGCAGGAAAAAGAATCAGTACAAATTTCGTTGACTTAACAATTTTTTGAATCATATAGACTACTCAGCTACAATGACTTGCAAACCTAATAACAATTCCCCTCAAACTTTGACATGTATAATGTTGCAACCATAAATGTCAGTTTTTTTTAGTGGGAACTTATGTGATATACTCTGCTGAACATATAGCTGCAGGTTTCCTGGGTGTTTTATACTAGCTTGGCATCTAGAAACTAAAAATCTCTGCCCAGTCTTTTTCTGTGCAGTTAGTCTGGTGGAGAGCATCTTAGAATTTTAAATCTTTCTGCTGACTTTCAATTCAATTTAGTAAAAGAAAATCCTGATAATAAATATGCTTTGAACTTGTTATTCTGTAAGAAGGAAAGTATCTACCCAAATATTTTTGACATTATATGAATAGTTGATTAAATGGACGACACATCTTAAAACAATATATACTACGCTGCACCACTTTTGAGTGTTATGTGATAAGTGAGCTGAAGGTAGGATCATGATTTTTGTTTATTGTAAAATAGCTATAAAGCAGATTGAATGTTTTAGAACTTGATATTTTTGCACATGGCAGCCTTCAGCGGACTATAGGATAGATATGAGGCTAAGAAATAATCCTTTTCAAGCATTTTAACAGCAATACAATATATTTTGCAATAGAATTAAACAGGAGCTACACTACTTTAGAAAGAAAACTGCAGCATCGTAGATTTGAGGGTTTCCATGTGAGAAAAAACTGAAAACTCTGCAAGTAAGGAGATGAACATGGGCAGCGAGATGCTAGTGAATGTTGATGACGGTAAGATGTAATGAGCTTATTTAGATGTGCTTCTAACTAGAGTAAAGTCTTTGCTGCCAAATATAATGAGCATATAACAGAAAGATTTAGCCTTTGACTTCAGGAAGTACCTTTCTTTTGGAGCTCTGTTATTGAATCAGGGACTGTGCTCATAACTCCTCTCAGTCTGTGTTCAAGGGATCCTCAACACTAGGGTGTCCAGACGTCCTCTTTTTCCTGGACATGTCCTAATTTTCAGACCCAAAAAAATGTCTGGGGAGAATTACAAAATTGTCCAGGATTTTGGTCGACTACAGTAAAGCATGTATTCGAAGCACACCAGGCACTCGAACAGAACCGTCAACTCCGGGTCTGGTCCCAGCTGGCCAGCGGGGGATGGAGTGACTGAACCTGACCCGGTAATGGTAGCCTGGACACCTGCGTCCCCATGCTTCCCCCCACCTGCTTTACCGGTCTCCAGCCCCACTTACAGCTGAGGACGGGCGACTCATGGCTCTCTGCTGAGGTCCAGTCCAGTCAGCAGTTGCCCCCCTCCTCTTCGGAAACCCAACTCACCCTACTCAACACCTACTGACATTACAGCTCTTCAGCCATTGGCATCACCTCACCTTCTATTTCAGCTCCCTGCTCATCCCCGCAGTAAAAATGTCTCCCGCAGCAGGAAATCAACGCCTATGAAAAGTTGCTCTAATTGACTTTGTTCTAGTCACTCACTGCGTTTGTAAGTAATTTAACAGCGTTACCAATATCCGAGAATTAAATAGTTTGGTCATTTTTTTTGTTAAAAAGCAAATGCAGTTACTAACACCATTGCTCCACAACACTTGAAATATCTATGGTCAGATCCCAAAAGATTTTATGTTTGACTTCAACTGTTGGCGTGAAGCACTTTTGCTAAGCAGCGCTATTTTGTTACGTGCAGCATTTTTCCTGCATGTTACCATAATATATGGTTGAAGAGCATTTTTTAGCAGCACATTTTTGTATTTAAAATGCATTTGCACATTGGATTTCTCCATTTCATCTTACAACATAATTTTTCTTCTGTGTTAACTTTTTTGCATGTATTTTCGGTGTTTCTGTGTAAGTTTAATTGAAATATTTGCAAGCTTTACTTTTTTGCTTTCAGCACTTGTATTTGCAGCACGTTTGCTCCTCTCTGCCTTACTTTTAAAACATTTTGACTGGCATGTTTCTTTTTTGCATCATGCTTCTCAGTTTGTGCATCAAGACATTGGATGTATGGATGTATGGATGGATGGATGTATGGATGTATGGATGTATGGATGGATGGATGGATGGACATTGTTAAACATAAAATAGTAAGAACGCATAGTGAAGTTTGTGATTGTAACAAGTAAAATCTAGAAAGCTTCAAAGAATAATTCCCTATTCGGTAAATTTCAGTGGACGATCTATTGTTTGTATCATATTTTAATGCATTATACTTTAAAGTCCTATGCTTAAAAAAAAAAAAAAAAGAAATGACCAGGGATGGGCCTTCAGAATGCAACACATTATCCCTCTATGTCTACTTATTAGTTGGTTTGATGGTTGATATCAGCTCACTTAAGGACTTCACAGAAATAGCTGTGCAACAACTTTACGCTAACGAATTGTTTTACATTTTACATAACCCATTAAAAGGAATGATACAACAATCTTTGAAACTTCACATGCAAATTCTTTTGCTCGTTAACGCCCTTAGAAGTCTTCCCTACTTTATATTCCTTTTTAGCTTTGCAGTAATAATGATTCTGACTTGCACAACAACAACAAAGTACACTTGTTTGTTCCCTTGCTTACAGATAAAGCACTCGAGTATGGAGCACCAGCTGTTGCCAGCAGTACAGTATGCTAATTACCGCAGCTTTGCAAGAAGGAATACGCAGAAGAGCGTACAGTATAGCCTCAGTTGAGTGTGAAGTATAGATGTGTATAAAAAGCACAATCGTTGAAAAAAAAATAGTAAAAACAATGAACTTCAGTGATTTAATATGTATATCCTCCTATAATAGTTATTTAATAAATACAAAGACTCATTTTTTTAAGTAAAAGAAACTAATAAATGGAGGATGAAATTAATGACTGGCTTCATAATCTACAGTTAAAACCAAAGATTTTTATTATGTAAAATACCTATACATTTAATTTTTCTTGCACTTTGATCTGTACATTTATTTGTAATTTATTTATCAATTGGTTTTCATTCAGTATTTTTATTTTTGGCCACTTATTTTAGCTTTTTGACAGGCTTACATTGGTCTCAATGTGAAAGCATTTAGTAAAACTTAAAATTCTGTATACAATATGTTCTACATGTGATAACAATGGAGGTTGCATAAGGACTGAAAGTTCAGATATCTATAATCAATACAGTAGTTGCGGTTTAAAGGTTTCCTTGTTTCCATGATGAGGTCCTTTGCTGGTAGCAGCTCTGTGCAGGTAATGTAATCCATGTGATGACGTTGTAAGTGAGGCCTTGACCTAAGCTACCCAACCTGAAATACCTTGCATTTCAACTAATGGGTGGAGTTAAAGTAAACATTGAAACTCCAAGCAGAAAGAATGAGGCTTTACAAGAGTGAGGGCTTTAATGGCTGGAACTTGGAGGGAAATTGGCTGGAAACTGGAGGCCATTCTGCTGATCTTTGGACTGAAGGGGAACTTTTAAACTACTACTACTGCATATGAGAGCCCCTATGTTAACAATCAATTGAATGGTGAATTATCTCTAAATTAGAAATCCTTCTCCTGAAACCCTAATTTCCACTTCAATCATTTGGCATGCTGAGGTGAGTAACTCCTCAATACAAATAGAGCCCCTGCATAAGGGCTTAAATCTACAGTGTGAAATTTTTTGTGACATCTAACGGTCACACTGCAGTGGCATGACCACCACTGCCTTCGACTCTTCTTGCTCTGTTTTCCTGGCGGCTCCTTCTATGTCATGCCACCCCCCCTCACGATAAGCTGCCGTCAGTCTCTTTCGGACCTCTCTCCGCCCAGCAGCCCAATCTGATCTTCCACTGTTCTGCTTAAATCCTCCACAGTTAGCCTGTAGTTAGCCCAGCTGTAGCCCCTTCCAGGCCATCAGCGCTGTTTCCTGGTGGGCCAGTATGAGCTACAGCCTTTCTCCTGGGATGTCTTCATGAGCTTGCAGCTCTAAGCTGCTGCCTCTGCCACTGTGGTTGCTTAGCTCCAGAGGGCAGCATAGCTGGCTAGCTCATCCCAGTTCTTGAGCTCTCTCGGCTTCTGTTCCCAAGCTGATTCCCCGCTGCTCCTACCTGTGCTTATGTCCCCCTGTTTTACGAACTCTGACCTAAAACAAACATGGACAAGGGCAAGAGAAAGATGCAAGTCCAACAACCAGCACTTGAAATTGGTCGTCTTTATAATAACCAGGCGACTGCCAATTTAACTCAAGTTTAAATAGATAATTTTATAAGTACAGTAGTATTTTATTAGTCTCTGTAGGATTGTACATTGTATAGGCCTAATTTGCCACAGTCCCATTCAAGCGTAACAGCGATCTATGTAGTCACCAGGTTGTCAGCTCTGTGCCTGCACGAATGGAAATCCACTCCTATGTAATAATAAATAGTAATTTCTACAGCAAGGTAAACATAAAGATTTGGACTTTCAGTTCATGGTGGATGATAAATAACATGCATACAGATTATATACACCATTTGTTTATTGTTAGTAAATCTCTGTAATTATACAAACTGTACCTTAAAAAAGGGATGACAGTTTTCTAATGACACTGACAAAATCAAAACAAAACTGCAGCACTTTTCTGCTTGTCTTCGTAGCTTGAGCTTGAACTTGACAAGTCTTCTTTTTTTTTTTTTACCTCATGTGGAGTTGCCGTTGGAATTGAGCCGGATATCGTTTACTTTTGAGTATTCACAAAATCCATCTTGAATATAATGCTTTGATTACCTGTTAGATTGGACCTATTTCACATGGATGTGTTTGACGTCACATCTGCAAAAACAGTAGGGGAACTTCCGACCCAAAATGCATTTAAGGAATATAGGCTACAGGCTTATAGATGCATTGGAGCTGAACTGCTGAGGCGCCGCTCATCAAACAATGCTTTAGTGATAAGGGGTCAAAATAAGAGAGGGCTGCACGGTGTAGCAGTAGTGGCGCTTTCAACTAGAAGGTTCCTAGTTCGATTCCAGTCCTGAGGTCTTTCTGCAGGGAGCTTGCATGTTCTTCCTGTGCATGCGTAGGTTCACTCCGGGTACTCCTGCTTCCTCCCAAAGTAAAAAAGAAACATGACTTTTAGATTAATTGACTAATCTTAATTGTTCTTAGAGTGTATGGTTTTGCTTGGTTGTTTGTCTCTTTGTTGCCCTGCGACAGACTGGCGACCTGTCCAGGGTTCGTCCCACCTCACACCCATAGACTAGCAAAAGATAGGCACTGGAGAAAGGCACTGGGCGCAACACCGACGGGACAAATTTGAACTGGTTTTCCTGCTAAAGAAAAACTTTTGAAATTTAATTTTTTCATATTTAACAGGTTTAAAGAGAAGGATCCAAACCAAGTCCAACCTAGAAACAACATTTTACATCAGGCCTTTGGACCTTTACTATAGCCTTTCTTTACCTTTGGCTTACGAAACAACTGCCTGTAGGGCAGCACGCACAACATGAAATATGGGACCCTATCTCTGTGACTGCTCTAAGCCCACAGGTGAGGCACACAAGAGTCTTAGATGGTCAACTCCTAATCTGCAGGGGATTCGAAACATGACCCAGAGACACATTCACAGTATTGATCTGAAAGCATTTTTTCCCCCCGGGCAACTGTCTTCTCCACCACCACCATGTCTCCTTTAGGTTCCATTTTTTTTGATACAACCTTTGTTGTTTTGTCTATTGTTCCCTGTGGAAATATGAGGATAGTTAAAAGACAGAGATGTGATTCTTTTTCCTCCCCTGTCTCTTTTTGCCTTTAAAAAGAGATAGGAGAGGAAATGTGGGCTGAGGTAACCAT
The DNA here is from genome assembly GCF_016077235.1 of Cyprinodon tularosa. Taxonomy (NCBI): domain Eukaryota; kingdom Metazoa; phylum Chordata; class Actinopteri; order Cyprinodontiformes; family Cyprinodontidae; genus Cyprinodon; species Cyprinodon tularosa. The sequence continues at coordinate 816,612 of NW_024039696.1, forward strand.
AACACTTCAGATGTAGTTCATGTTTATAATCAACTGTCATGATGAAGCAGAGATCCTTAGGTAAAATATACAATGCATGCAAGGTCTTTCACAGATAAACCCTCTTCTTTCGATTAGGAATTGTCAATTTATAAGGCCCTGGAATTGTGATAAAAATTAGTTTTTGCAGTTTCTAAAAAGGCAAAATTCTCATTAGTGCTCAATTATTTTTTGCTAGTATTTTTGTTTTACTTTTTGACAGGGAAAAGTTGGTAATTTAGAAGCCTCTCTCCTCTCTACTTCTTCCTTCCGTTCAGCAATTCCCAATCTCTCACAGCTAGTTCCATTGTAGCACTGTGTAATTTAGGTAATGCCGTTAATGATGTTTGAGTGGTGGTTCTTCTCTTACAGGCACATACAGACAAAGATGCAGACACAGACACAAAATCACCAATGGCAGTCGATAGGGACATTTCATTATTGTTAGCAGGGGAAGACGAGGCAGCGGTGGCTTACAGGCATGGACGACCTCGCCGTGGGGAAGCAGGAGCTTTAAACACTAATTAGGATGACTTTGGGAGACCAAACAGGCGTAGAGGGGAAGCCGAACACAGGAGGGGCTGGTGGTTTGAAAAACTACTGGGAGGGTTGGACATTGAAGGTGAGGCGTTTGAGTAAAAATGACAGATGAAAAAGGAGACATAAGGGAGTGACGGCGTTACAAAGTCAAATAACAAACAGAGTCAGACACCGTAAAGAAAGAGCAAAAATGTAATTGGTAGTGAAAAAATATATCTTCTAAAAATAGCTGAATCCATAGTCATGTAACATGGAAGCAGTTCACTTTCATCAGACTGGATAAAAAATGACAGTGTCGTAATAATCTGTTTTGATTTATACTGAGTTAGAGCTGTTCTGACTGCAAACTTGGAGCACTGTTCTGTTATGAAACAGATAAAAAAAAAAAAAGTGAATCCTTTATTGTCCCACAATGGTGACATTCATTCTCTGCATTTAACCCATTCCCTTCGGGAGCAGAGGGGCTGCCATGTGGAATGTCTATCTGTGTTGTTATCATAGAGTTGTTTTCAAAATAGTGAAGAGGGTATTTTGATAGAAAATGGAGATGACAAAAAAATCAAAACACCAAATTAGGCAAAAAATATTAAATAATGCAATAAACAATCTAATTTACCATAAAAAAGCAAAGCAACCTTTCTTGACCCCTGCTCTGCTTGTTAAGATTAATTGGTAGGTATCTAGTAAACTTAATGAAAAACAACAACAAAGGGCTAAGTACAAAATAATTAGACTGAGCATCAAGAGAAGAGTTTTTTTCTTTCATAAGAAAGCAGCCCTTCCATTTCTGTGATTTCATCTACATCCAATAAATCATTTAATATAACTATGTAGGGTAGAAAAAAATCCTTAAAAGCTTCTACAATTCATTCAGAAAACATCACATGATCACTGATGTGTGTCTGACATGGATATGAAGTATAAAAGATCATGGGAAGCTTTGGAGAAAAGAACATAAAAAAAACATGTGGATTTTGTATCTGCAAAGATTGCTACACTTTCCACAGCTCTGTACGCCTTAGGGAGTAAAAGTAGTGCATCACACAGTGTTCCTCTTTGGTTGCTATGGTACATTTATAAGATGTACATTAAGCTCTTTTAGTCTTTAATGCATGTAAAAAGTACATTGGTAAATTATTCTCTGGATCTTGGATCTTGGAAAAAAAAATACACCTGCTACAGCAAAGAAACGTGTAATAACGTAGAGCCTGTTTTCAACACATGGAGCCTGTTTTCAACACATAGAGCCTGTTTTCAAAAAGAAAAAGCTTCTTTGCACACACGGAGCAGGTTGTTACATTTATTTGACAATATTTTTCTGGTATTTTATTATCTAATTAATGTAAAGCCCTTTGAATTGCCCATGTACCAAATAAAACACCTTCCTTTGCAAAGAAGTTGCAGTGGTTTTTTGCAGAAAATTCTGAATTGCCTTCATCCAAATGCAGATCATACTCTAATAAACAAAACACCCAAATTTATAGATGGAGGATATCCAAATGTAAATATTTACAATGTGCAAAGCGATTTTTAAAAACCTGGAACTCCTCTGTGGCTGTGGTTTTTTGCATGTTTATTTGAACTTTGAAAAGTAAAGTGCTAAAATTTTACTGTGATCTGCATACTGTAAGTTCTCTTTTAGTGTGATCTACAAGCTTCTCTGAATTGTTTGCTGGAACTTTGACTACATTAATGACAAAACTAGTTAATTCTTTTTTGTAGGCTTCCTAAAGACAATTTTACAGTTCGCCCAACCAATCTTAAGTGAGCTGTGGCTTCATAATAACCACTCCATAACATTGCTTTGCTTATCCTTACACTGTATAACTGGTTTGCCAGAATTATTTTTGAAAACTGATCTGTGCCCATATACTATATATTGGTAGAATTTTTTTTTTTTTATTACCCGTATTTTCACGACCATAAGGAGCACCGTACTAAAAGGCGCACTCTCAGTTATGCGTCCCATTTCTGTATTTAACACACACATAAGGCGCACCGGACTATAGAGAGTTTTTTATATACAGGTACATGTCCTCTACTACGTTTAAATAGCTCTACTGCGTATTTAAAAATACAGCGGGGGCAAAACTGAGTATGACTGTGCTTTATTCATGTATTTATTAAAAAGTATTAATCAAACCTGGCAGCTGGCCGTGAGACAGACACATCGCAGATGACACAGCGCTGTGATCACTCCTAAATTAACTTAAAATCCTGAAACCTGCCGACGGAATATGTTCGCTTTTATGGGTGCCTGCAGTTTAAATTATTTAGATGAAAAACACCTGCCATCCACCGCGTGAACCCGGAGGCTGCCCAGCCTAGAGGCTGCTGATGAAAGGATTTCTCCTGTCGGCGCACCGCTGGTATGTGGGGGTCTAAGAGCCTCCGACAGAAATAGATAATCTGGATGAACTGACTGCAATTATTAAGTTTTCAGGTGGACTTTCTCACTTAAAAACATAATAAAACTACTTAATTCCCACTGATCACAGCAAATATAGCTGCAAGATTTAGATTATTTAGATGAAAAACACCTGCCAGCCACCGCGCTGAAGAGGAGGAGACCCGCCCAGAGGCTGCTGTTGAATTAAGTTTTCAGGTAGAAAAATAGAGCGGGAGCAAAACTGAGTATGATTGTGCTTTATTCATGTATTTATTACAAAGTATTAATCAAACCCATCAAAGTCATCATCCTCTGTTTCTGAATAAAACAGCTGCGCTAAATCAGACATGCAAATTTCCCCTTCTTCGCTGTCAGTCACTTTCCGTGCAGCACAGCTCCTCAGAAATAATGCCGGCTTTTGCGAAAGCTTGAACAACAGAGCCAGCAGACACGTAGTAGTCCAAGCATCTACAATCCATCCGCTAACGGTGGCGTAACTTGCCCGGCGCTGCCTTCCACTTATCCTGAAACTGTGGTCTCCGTCTGTCATCCATCGCTCCCACGCCGCTCGCAGCCTTACTTTGAACGGCCGCTTCACACTGATGTCGAGCGGTTGAAGTTCCTTTGTCAGACCCCCGGGATAACGGCGAGCACAGTATCCATTTGATTCACCTTTTTTTTCACATCGGCTGTGAGATGGGCACGCAGCGATGGTGATGCGTGGAAAAAACCACCTGGTCTCCTCACATAGGCTACACCTCCCTCAGCCACGCTTTCATCATCTCCTCATTCATCCAGCCTTTTTCATTTGCGTTAATATCATATGTCATCAGAGCGCTGTGTCTGTCTTGCTGTCAACTCCCAGATCAGCTTCTCTGATTGGTTGATGCGGCGCGTCCAGCAGCAAAACTTCAATTTTTCCATCTCGAGCAGCAGCAGCGCGTTGGCAGATGCTTAAACGCTCCTGCTGCTCAAAACGCGCTGCAGGACCTTTTGCTGCACCTATACGCGCGTCAACCATTGACTTTGCATGTAAACTCGCTGCTTCTGCTGCACCTGCTGGGTCCGGTTCACACCGATGTCGAGCGGTTGAACAGCGAGCACAGCGTTAATTTGTTTCCCCATGTTTTTCACATCAGCTGTGAGATGGGCACGCATGGAGTTACATATTAACAGCGATGGTGATGAGTGGAAAAAAAAAACACCTGGTCTCCTTACATTCAGCCACTCTTTCATCATCTCCTCAATGAGGTGGTCTCAAAAGTCGCAGTTACAACACACATAGGGCGCACCGCACCATAGGGCGCACCGCACATTTTGAGGAGAAAAAAAGACGTTTAAGTGCGCCTTATAGTCGTGAAAATACGGTAACCAAAAAATCCGTCAGTCAAAAACTGACAGATTTGGGATGGTTTTCTCAGACTTTTAAGCTTCCAAATTTTCTTTCCAAAACACTGTAGTTTTAGTTTAATTAGAGCATATTGACCTTTAAAAGTTAGTAAGTTGCACCCACTGCATTTGGAAAATGTAGCCTTAACTGAATTGCCGCCTCATTTCTTAGTGGTTTTCAGTCAGAGTTGGTACCATGATGAATTCATCAAATACATTCAGCTTCCTAAAATGCTTAAAGGCCTATTGTTGTCTAATTTTTGATAAATAAAAATTACTTGTTTTCCGCAGTTAGAAAATGAATAAAAAAGATTAATAACCTTAACAAATCTAAAACAGGAAATATTTGCTTTGCTTTAAAGTTTGAGGAAAATAGTGTTCTTCATTTATGTAAATATCAGATTTCATCTTAATATACTGTGGGATGCCTACACCAAAGGTACTTAAAGGAAAATACAGTTTAAGTCAATCCAGACTTGTGCTATTCACAGTGAAGTTTATTGGTGCTTGTGAAACATCAAATGCAAATAAGTCATTTTTAAGACACGTCAAGAGTGTGCTGTGCCCACAAGCACATATTGCGATGCATTTATGGAAATGCTTTGTTTCTGCTGTCACTCAAATTGCTGTTGCAGCACCTTATGAGCTGCTAAAACCAACAGAAGCCAGATGCTCTGTAGGAGTGTGGCTCTGTATGTGTGGGTTTGTGTCTGTCCTGGTGTATCAATCCTGCATGTTGGGGAGGTGTTATGTCGAGGAGTACCCCCCATCCCCCCATACCCGCACTGATAAAAGTCTTTTCTATGTCTGTTTTACTCTTTGTGCTGCAAATTCTTGGTCCCTATAGTATAGTAGCCATCGATTTTCTACGGTTTGTCTATCAGGGTCAGAGGGGACTGGTCTCTGTTTTCAGCAGTTTATGGGCAACAGGAAGGGCATACCCAAGACAAGTTTCCAGTCAATCACAGGGCATCAAAAATACATGTAACCATTCACATACGCAACCCTAAGGGCAATTTAGAGTTACCAATCAACCCAACAGGAGGAACCCAGAGTATCTACAGAGAGCTAATTAATGCAAACCCCTTCTTGCTACAATGCTAGAATAGTAAGAAGATTTTGCCTTATGTTCTTCAGTGCTAAATGCCTGTTATTGTCCACATGTAGACATGCTCAATATTTTGATTTTAATAACCTTTAAAGTTAAAATGTTAGACTAACACCAGCATATAATTGTAAAAAGGAAAAGGTATTTCAGTACCATGCCAGGCAGGGAGGGATAATCATTTTTTACATAGATAAGGGAAAAGATCAGTTTAAAATTGCAATGGGTGTTTATGTTTTCATTATATTTTGTTGCAAGTTATAGTTTAAAATACTGATTAAAAGATATATTTGATGATGATAAAGAAAAATCTTTCTTTTTTTTTGCATAACTTTTTTTTCCAATTCTCTTCCCTTCAACACCTCAATTTATATATATATATATATATATATATATATATATATATATATATATATATATATATATATATATATATATATATATATATATATATATATATATATAAAAAATGAAATATGTTCCAAGTTGAATATGTTCCAACCCTCATAAGTAGAAAAAAAAAAGAATTGTGTGTGTGTGTAACAGATACTCCCTTAAGAAATGGAAGTCTTTAAATTTAATTAGTTTGAAGACCTAAAATATTTAAGTGTAACTTATAAGCAAAAAAAAAAAAAAAGGAAAATATGCAAAAATTAGGTTTGGGTTCAATCTTTAGAATATAAAAAAGCTTCAAGGTCAGTTATGAATAAAAAAAAAGATAAACCGTGAATCTGTGCAACTGGATAAAAACTGATTAAAGCTGGAATGCTTCCCAACACTCCTGCTTGCTTTGTGCCTATGGAAAACTTTTCTAAGATAATATTCCAAATCAATTGCCTCTTCCAGTTACTTGGCAAGGATGTGGACTCATTTTTCACTGTCTGACAAACATCTTTCTGCATAGATAGTAATTTTGCCAACCCATTTTTAGCTTCATAAGTTATCAGTGAGATTGAGCAAGTCTTTGAATGTAGAAAAAAAATACATGAAATAACTCAAGGTGGTGAAGGGAGTTGAAGTCTGTGTATCTGCTAGGCCAAAAGTATATGTGCTCAAATGCTCTTAAAAAAAATTCAGAAAATTAAAGTGTGTAAATTTTGAATGGAAAACTAAAAGGTTATTCTAAAGTACACTGAAACTTCTACCATATTATCAAGTTGTGAACTTGTATATAGTTCACAACTTGTATTTATATAGTATTCTGATGAGAAAAAAACAAACAAACAGGGTCTGTCTCCCACAGGGATCACAGGTTGAGAGTCTCAGAATCTACTCTGAAAAAACACCCTTCTCGAGCTTCATTCTTCCACTTGCATGCATCACAGTGTGATGACGTTAGATGAACAATGAGCCTCGCTGTGCTGGGGATTCTCAGGCATAACAGTAGCCCAAGGTCAATCTTTGTTGCATCAGACCACATATTTTGTGTCACACTCTCAGAGCTTAAGATTTCATTTTTTCCCAAGCAGCTGGCCTACTACTTTAAGTCGCAGCTTGTCTTCTTGGCCAAGGTCCTTCACACCTGATTAATTTACCTTATAATGCAGAAAGAGTCATGATACTCCATCACATTCTGGTGCACACCCCTCCCAATTCTGTTACAGTAAGCCATGTTACAAGGATATATGGATAGATAAGTTTTAAAATTTTAGATTAGATAAAAAACTACAAAATAAACCATTAATCTATCCTGCCACTTGTACATTTCATTCTCTTCCCACTTCTGGTTTCAGGTGTTTAACTGCAAGTCCAAGTCAAGTTTTTTTTTATAGAAAAAAGAAAATACACGCACACACACACATATATATATATATATATATATATATATATATATATATATATATATATATATATATATATATATATATATATATATATATATATATATATATATATATATATATATATATATATATATATATATCGCAGGGCAACACAGAAACACGCAGGACAAACAACCATTAACGTACACACCCAGAAGACTTAAGGAGAATTTAGAGAAGTCAATAAGCCTAACAGTCATGTTTTTGGACCGTAGAAAGAAAGGGAAGTAGCCAGCGAGAATGATCCAATCCTTTCTACCTAAAAGGACTTAATGGTTCATCTCTTGGAGATTAGGTATACCTCTTTTCCAACTAAAAGAATAGCACACAAAGTGGCATTCAGTTTATTATTTTTTTTACAGGGTGTTCGTCATTCATTTATAGATGCTAATTGACATCTCCAGCTTTGGAAAGTAACTTTTGCCCTTCTCTTCTGAGAGTTTGAAGCATATCAGTGGCCTGATCTGTTAAAGGTGGAGAAGTGGACACTTAGCTGCCATTATTGAAGGAATAGAGAAGGACTGTGGGTTATTTCAGTCATTTGTGTTAGCACACATCCATTATGTACTTGGAGGTACCGGTAATCTCGATATGAAAGTACTGTCTGAAATGGAACCTGGCCATTTTTGGCTTTTACCCAAAATGATGATTGCAAACTCTGTTACATCTGACTGGTTTATTTTGAAACACGTCAAATCTTTTGACTCTTTAGACAACCATTTAATCAATGACCACCTGCAACAAAACACAATACAGTACATTGGATTGAAACCTGCCACAGCTAGCCCATTAACTAGTTGCCTCATGAGTGGAACTAATACTTTACAACAAGACCTCAGAACAAAACAGGTTTCTTGCTCGATCAAGAGATCCAGATATTTCTGTGACTACAACAATATATTTTATAGTTTTGCTTTGAATAATGAATTCCAAATATATTACCAACCTTTTCAAGTGCATGCCTCTGAAGTACTAAGTTTTTTATAGCATGTGCTAGAGATGAAGAATAATGAGGCAATGATGAACTGTTTTAAACCATTTTCTCTTTCTGTCATTTCTTTTGTGAACAATTTAAAAAAGAATTTTTTGAAGGGCTACTAGACCGTGGTCCCAAAAGTGTGCATACCCTCTCCCTACTCAAGAAACTTTTATCCTAAGTTAATTTCTCATACCCCTTTCCCACTTGCCAAAAACCCCATTTAAACCCGGGAACAATCATCTTTTAGTGGCAGATGGAACAGCTCACTGACACATGTCTACCCGGGTGAAAAGACTCAGCAAGCGACCCGCTTTAAAATCACCTCTGCTCTGATCAGCATGCAGTGGGAAAACCAGACCTAGGTTGACTTTGAGCACAACCTGTGCATGTCACAACATCGAGCCAGTCGCATGTTAGATAACAAGCCCAAACAACTCTGCTTGTATTAGAGAAACATGGCACAGCATTGGCAAGATAAAGTGATTTGTAACTCCTTATGATCTGCGGAGAAGAGGAAATTTGTCCCCAGGTTTCTCTGGCTACCATCCATGTTGCTCTACATTATTTACTTCCCTGATTTCCGTCGCACTGTCAACATCAGAAATCCTCTCCTAGCGTCACAGAGTGCAGTCATCAGACATGCAATGGTGGAGGACAGTGGCCACGCAGCTTGCCAGCAGGGGGTCAGATTCGGCTCTGGGAAAAGAGCCAAAACCCGATTGTTAGCAGGTCCACCCGGTTTTAAAAAACCCTAATTTTCAGTGTGAAAGCGACTTTAATGTGTTTTGAGACTTTCGTCAGTCCACATCATGTGGTTGTGTTCAACTTCTCTCTTTTAGTCCTACTTGAAAGATTTTGAGATAGTAGGTGTAAACATAGGAAGACACTGAATGAAGTAATAGCTAAGGGTGTGTAGACTAATGCATCCAAACTGTTAGCATTTTCCTTTTTCACATCTTTCTTTGTTTTTGAATTCTACACTGTTCATCACATGAAACCCCCCCAAAAGAAAAAAAAACAGGAAACAAAGAAAAAGAAGACACTTTTTGATTAACCAGGAAAAAGGCGAGCAAACTTTAATAAATAAGGTTTACAAAAGAAACTAAAACTTTTATGTAATTAGTATATTTACTGTATTTGTTCCAGAAGAAACAATTGTCTTAAAATCTTGGGAAGAGATGTTTAAAAATGATCCTCTGCTTTACTACTTCTGTGTTGTTTGACTTAATAACAAAAGGGATTGTTTGGCTTTTGACCTCTTCTCTTGTATTCTTCTTTTTTATCCCTCTAGCTAAGACAACTGTTAAGTGAAAAACAAATATTTATGCCACTGAAATGCAATAGGGTTTTGGCCTGGGATCTCTATGAATTTTTCATTCAGTGCAAGACTGCAGAGGTACTTTGGGAGCTTGTCAGGGATCTGTTTAAAGCTAATGTTGGGAGGTGCAGTGAACTGATGTTGCAGAGATATAAGTCTAGTAATACAAATGTTTCTGTGCTGAAAGATGCACACTGGGTGATTGTTTTCAGACAGACATTGTGCGGTAACATGAAAGTAAACTAACACAAGTTTAAAATGTTTTGTGGATGTCATGTACTCTCCAAGTATATTCTTTGCCGAAACATTGCTTCTGTGCATGCTCTGAATTGGAATTTTTGCATATTTAATGAGCCCTTCCCCACTCCAAGCAATTCTGTCAATTGAGTTCAGAGGTCACACCGCAGCACAACGGTCACACAGCTAGAAGTGATATGTCTCTGATGGTCGATGTCTCTGACAATGAAAAGGCCAGTACAGGTCTTGGTTCATGACAGAGGTTACAGCCTCACCTCACTTGTGTTTCTCCTGTTAAGGAGTTCTGTTCATTTGTTAGCTGTCAGACAAATGCTCATGCTAGCATCAAAAATAGGCTAAAGAGGTAAGTCCGGCTCCTGTGGATACTGTCTGATCAGTATGGGCAGCATAATGCTGTAGTAAAGCAATAACACATTAAAAGAAACCAAAAAAATATTGAGTGTAGATCAACTCATGCAGTGGGTTTGGACTACAAGTTTTGAATCGACTCCCAAAAAAACTAAATGATGAGAAAATCAATACTTTTCATTCAGAAGGCTTTTGTGACTTTCTTTGGAAAGCATTGGAATAATCAACACCAGTGGCGGCTGGCCAATAGAGGGCGCTAGGGCAAATTATTACCTTAATTAAGACATAAAAAAAAACAAATAAACTTGAACTATAAAATCTAAATATTTTGAAATATATTCTTTTTTTTAGATGTGAAAGATAAATAATTAATCTTTAATGAAGAGTTAAGTGTCGGATTGGTGACGTATTTCCGCCCTGGGGCTCAAAAATCTTTGGCCATAGGCTCTTGTTAAAAGTTGTACATGCACAGTACAGTAGCTCCTCTAAAATGCAAAAGGATAAGAGAGCTCTGGGCGCAGGAGAGCTGCGCTTTGAGCTCACCCCGAGCTGACAGGAACTGTCATCACAGTGGTAGTGCAGCTGACTGACAGGTCGAGTTGAGGAAGTTAAGTCCCTTAAAGCATACTTACCAAGAGAACCTGGAGGTGAAACTAGTTGGACCTGATCAGCCGAACATCAAAATTAATCAACAGTCCAAAGACAAATACAAAGACGGTATTAAAATTCTGTCTTTTTTTCCAGGAACTGGTTTAGCTACAAGGCTTGGCTAAATGCATGCAGCGAGGCTAAAGCTTTATTCTGCTGCCTTGACTGCCTGCCTCCTTTTTCAAAGGTCAGGATATGACCCAGCATGGATAAAGACAGGTAGGACTGATTTAAAGCATTTTAAAAAGGCATAGAAGCATGAACAATCTCGGATTCACATGGAAAACAATAGAATATAGTGTACTTTTTCTGGGTGTTTGTTAATTTGCATAGTTGCTCTTAAATTGTCATATTCTCAGAAAATAAATAGTTGTTATATATTAAAAAGTATAAAGCTGACTAATAGCTTCTCCATTATTAAACAGTGACATAGTATTGGACCATGCATAACACAGATTTGCCTTCACAAAGCCTCAGAAGGGCAAAATGTACAAAAACTACCCTTTACGCAAAATTATGTTTTTGTTTTTACAGTGTGTTTTATAATGTTTTATGTTGTCGACATTATATAAATATACTGGTGTGATAGTGTTAGTATACGTTTAGTTGGTTTTTGGTGTACGTCTATTTATAGCCCCCCCTTGAGAAAACCCCCACCAGCCTCCACTAATCAACACTGTTCTTCTCCCACCACTAGTTCAAGTACATGTAGAATTTTAAATTCTAGTCTGGAACATAGACATTTATTTTGAAGAACAAAACTATTACACTAGGGTAAGCACAGTTCTTTATATTTATCACAATAGCCCCACTTTTTTTTGTGAAAATTATTTTTTGTAAAAATTTTATTTTTACAGATATAAAGTCTTTATTCTTTAAAGACCATGTGTGGGGTTTATTTTAATAAACTTAAAATACTATTAACTTAAAACACTCATATTAATTTAAATGTTAACCTAAACTGAATTTAGAAGTAATGTGTCCAATAAAATGGTTAAAACAGTATTTCAGACATTTATCTTAAAGGTTTATAATATGCACGCTTTAATAACACCTTTCGCTTCATATGAATGCAGATTTTACCTTTGGAATAAAAAAAAATCAGTTAATTTATTCAGCAACAGCTCTCTGCAAAAGCCGGCCTTTCATGGCAGATGGGATCATAAAAAATATAAAATATTGCTTTCACTACAAAGGCAAACTGTAAACTTTATTCTAAAAGTCCAAAACACTAATTAGTTTAGGCCCATCAGAGATTTAAAACCTACTCCAATAATAATCTCTTTAATGAAAACATCTTCATTAAGATACCCTCTGGACTCTGACCCTAACTAAAATGACATCTCTGTTGGATAATGTCTCCCAACTCATGCATGAAGCTTTTCCTTAACTGGAATGGTCCTTCAGTGACAGACTGCTGCACCCTAAATGCACCAGGCAGCATTATCAAAGATCCTTCCTCACAGCGGCTGTAAGACTTTATAACCATCACTGTTCCCAACAACCTAAATAAGTTCTTACATTCATGCTGATTTTTGCACGGTCACTTATTCTGTTATTTTTATAAATTTTTCTATGTTCCACATTGTGTGACCACTTCTGCTATGACATTTTGCTGCTACTGTAAGACCACAATTTCCCCGTTGTGGGACAATAAAGAAATTTTCTATATTTCTATACTATTCTAAGCTTTAATTTAAAAATCCAGATGATTTGGATATTGATTGTCAGTATAGAAGCATAACAAATTAAAATTCTACTTTTGAGGTAGTCTCCATAGGATTTCCTTGTCTCTGTTCAACCGTTTGACATGCATCAGTAATGAAATGGGGGAGGGATGAGTTAATCGGACATAAGGGATAAGTCAAAAAAAGTGGACGTTGAAGTGCAAGTAGAAATAAACTAAACTGAATTAACAGGGAGAGATAAGTCACAGCAATGTGGATTTGAAGTCAATTGAACAAAAACTTAGAGGTGAAGAGAAAACAATATTAAAACTGCAAGTGAGGCAAGAAATCTAATTCTAAGTAATGGCTTGCAACGCAGTGATCTCTGAGTGGGAGTGTAAGGAGAAAATGAAAATACTTTCCTGATGTCAATATTCTTCTGAGGACTAATACATACTCTTGTATGCAGACACAAGCAAGATTTTCATTATCTCCAAAGCTCTGGAAACTAAATTACATGAGACGACCACAAAGGGAATTAATTACTAGAAATCTAGGATCGTCAAATGACTAATTTTATTTTGGTAGAGAGATCAGCTATATACAGCTGGAGGGCATGATTATTATCTGGAGTACTATACCAGGATGTTTTTCTCAATCAAGATGTGATTTCTTGGAGGTTGTTGACTTTTAATTGATAACTTTGAACTCAAGATTAAGGCAATCCTGGAGTATTTGTGGCATGCAATTTTACAACAAGAAATAAGTCATGTGTTACATTCAAAGAATATTTTAATGGATAATCAAGACATTTGAAACAGGTTGTTGTGACATTTTTTTTTATTTGTTTCATGCAAATCCAGTTATGTTTAAAAATGTTCAGTATAGCGAATAACAATAGTGATTAATCAAATTGCATTAGACAGATTTATATAAGAGTTTTGAAAAGTGGAACACATGGTTGTTGAAATAATTTCCTAATAAAATCAGGAAGGTAAGGTATGCATATCCATTCAAGACTTCTTTACAAATTTTTGCATTAGGAAAAAAACAAAAAAAACAACTCCCCCCAAACATCTTCTTAATCATAAAACTTTATGTAATTTGATCTAAATATCAACACAACTGTTTTGTCAAACCCCTTAGGGTTCACTACATTAGTGAACAAGCAGTGAACAAGGTTAGATTGTAAATCTATCACCTCACAAATTCAAAGAGTATTGCACAAAAGCAAACCTACCAAGAAACATTCTTCCTCCTGAACTGACAGGTTGGATAAGGTGAGCAGTAATCGGCATCTCTGGGGAAGCTGGAGAGATCGTAAAGGTCAGGTGGGGAAATCTGTCAGGAGAACATTTATTAGCTGTTTACTTCACATATCTGGCCTTTGTATCACTCACCGTTGAAAGAAAGCCATCAGAAGTCCTGTTTGGAGTTTGCAGGAAGACTCTTACGGGAGATCCCGAACATGTAGTAAAAAGATGGTATACAAAAAAGGTATACATGGTTCAAAAAAGAAAAGAAAACCATCTAAGGCTGCACATCTATACACAATCAATCTCATGCAAACTATTTGTTGCAACATCATCCTGTCAGGATGGTGTCCTTTGGGAAGCTGTTTATGTAAAAAAAAAAGTTAGGGGGTAAAAAAGTCCTGATGGTGAGATAGATATTCACCTTTTAACATAGCAAACCTTAAACATCTATTCAAAGCATACAAAGTAAAACAACGGGATGGTTTTAATTTGGTATATGCTTGTTTTGGAATAGTAAAGATTTACACTGGAGGCTGGAAACACATGTATATGAAATTGTTTTTAATTTAATGCTAATATTAGGATTTAGGTTTTTCTTGGTTGTCCTCTGCCGCCCTCTTGTGTTGGTCTCCTTTTCCCTACAGTAGCTCCCTTCTAGAGTCCTCTGTTCACACCTGCTCCTAATTAACTCATTAGTCCTGTCTTTGTTCAATCTCCCATATAAACTCTCCCTGTGCAGTTCCTCAGTGCTGGTTCCTTGTCTTTTCCTGGCTCTTCATGCTTGTTTTTCCCTGATCTCTCCAAGGTAGTGATGGGCAAGTGAAGCCTCATGAAGCAATGAAGCTTTCCAACGCAAAGTGTTGAAAAAAGTTCATTACTCGATGCTTCATTCATCACTCACTAGTGACATCTGCTGGTGAAACTGTAACAGCCTTATTACTCAGTTGGATCATACTTCCAAATATTAGGAAATGTATTATTGTCACAAAGTTTTCATCAAACTCATGTTTAGTAAGAGGAGAATCCTATTTAATTGTCATGTTTTAATGATTAAAATGATTTGTAGCCAATCTAATCCTTGACCATCAGTGGTGGTGTTAGGTTTTCTTTTATGTCATGGACTTATTAGACAATGAAGATATATGTTACTTTAATGTATTGAGAACTGAGTGACTGTTGCTGCAGACTCTGTATACTTTGAGCTTGAAACTTGATTCCTTAAAGACAGAATTTGTTTAAAATCATCTCTTCCTAGGAGTTCTAGTTCTGATTCTTAATATTAAGTTACACATAGAGTTTGCCTCTTCTAATGGCTTTAGGTTTTGATGGTTTTGGTTTTGATGTGTGATTCTGATGCATCTCCTGATTAAACAAAAGAAAATATAGAAATTTCTGGATTTTAGGTTTAATTGTTTTTATTTAGGAATAGGACTTTTTTCACTGTTTCAGGTTGTGATTGTGATCTGTCATCTCATAATACTCCCACATATGAGAGGTTTTTCTCTTTTTTGACGGCTCCATTTCAACCACTGCTGATGAAAATTGTTCTGCTGATACCAAACCAACTACTACAACCCACGGAGCAACAGGATTCATCGCGTTTTTATTTTGAAAACCGACACGCAAAATGAAGCAGTCACGTGACCAAGGCCTCGTTTGATGCCAGTCACGTGGTTTTCAACAAGACAACACAGGCCTCGAAGCGGGGCTTCATTGACACGCCCCCTTATTACTCGGTACAAGCCTCGAAGCCTGGCTTCAGATAGCCCATCACTACTCCAAGGTTCTGTTTTTTTTTTATACTTATGTTGGATTTTTGGATTCCTGCCTCAGTTTCCTGTGAGTACTCCATTAAGAATACAAGAACTCACCTCTGCCTCATCGTCTCAATTTCAACCAAAACCTGACAGTAACATGATGCTAATCCAGGTATTGGCTCATGCTTACATAACATTCATAACAGTCAACATACAAGTTGACTATGATGTTGGAGTCTGAGCCACTGTACTGATAATATGAGCTCATCATGAAACTTTGACTGGCACTCTGGTTTATCAAGCTGGAAACAAAAAGTCCACTGCTTTTCTAAGTTTAGACAATTTCTTGAATTGTTTAGGGAATATTCCTGGAGACAGCTATTTACCATCAGTCTTTGCCCATCTCTCTTTGGCCTGCATTGTTTCCACAACAAGCAGTTGAACTGTGACCATAAAAACCTGAGTTCAAAGACTTTTAAGGCATTGATTTGTTCTTCTGTTGGTTCAGATCAGGTTAATCAATAATCATTTAGTGGGACTCTTCAATGTGGCCTTGTTGGGTAAGCAATTGACTTCTAAAGAGTAAAACAGCCACAGATGTTATTTAGATAATCAATAAGTGAACTCCACCAATAGATATTTTAGTCACATAAAGTGGTCTGTTGAAAAAGGCTGGAACCAGTTATTTGCCTTTGTATAGCACTGGATCAAATTAAACAGTTTCTACTTTAGTTAAAATAGGATTACCAAAACTAAGGTTTTTATAAATGCTAGAAAAATGAGAAATATTTTAGAGAATCTTTGAAGGCCTTTATTTAAAATCTGTCATTGTTATTTGATTTTTGGTAAGAAGCCTTTTTTATTTAACTCTTTGCCTTGGGTACCATTTAATTGGTGTTTTAACAATTGTTTACTGTAAATCCAACTGAGTCCTCCTGACTGAACTGGGGTAACTAAGTCAGGTTTGTGGTGAACCTTGCACTTTTAAGATTTGACTGCATGTTTGATAAAGGACTAAAATAAAAGCTTTATGAAGACCACTTTAACATATTGACTTTGTGGAGTTCCTCTGGTTTAAAGACCCTTTGGGTTACAGCTCTAACTTACAGACTGATGTCTAAAGATTTGGCTTTCATATTGCGTTTTATTCCTTTATGCAGACTATTCTGCACATTATGATACCAACACCATGATAATTCACAGTTGGGATGGTGTACTTCGGTTTGTAGGCTTCCCCCATTTCCCCTCCTAATCTTAACTTGGCAGTAGCCAGACTGATATGTGTAGAACTTAGTTGAGTTCTACGTTATCAGTTATGGAAATGAAGGGATCTTTAGTACAATGCTTCAAGCTCATTGGGTGACGTGTCAGCTAGTACCTGCCTTCCATAATATGTTTTCAGGCGATCGTAGCAGCAAATCGTGACGTTTCGTAATCTGATAAAACAAACTTTTTCCAAATTCTGTCTGAAGAAAACCACAGACATCTTTCCCTTTACAAATACACAAAGTGCTTCTCTTTGTTCCTTTTTAAACGGGAATTTTCACTATTTAAGCTAAAAATGAGTCAATTGTGCTATCGGCAGGTGAGTCCTCCAGCGTATCCATGTTGGTTATGCCCAAGGGAGACCCATCTGACTGTCATTCCTACATGTCCCAAATCATAAATCACTACTGGCATGTTCCGCTGGTGGTTAAGAGACGGACAAATTAGCGAGAGTCTTTCAAGATGGATTTGTTGCGAGCCTGAAAACTCAGAGCTGGCGACAATCTAGCTTGCAGCACAAGGTTATCCTAATCTAGCTATTGCCATTATGGACTTAACATCTCAGTTTTAGAGCAGTTGGACCATCAGACTCCTTCCTTAAAGTATTTTTCCCTTAGAGCATTTACATTTAAAATAGCTGGCATCTTTAGAGGCCTTTCAGAACATGTTCTCTAATAATCTGAGCTTTATTCACACATCTAACATCTAAACATAATCTTTTTTAGGACATAGTGTCATGATCTGGCGTGTTTGCTCCTTAATTAGTAATCCCTTTCACCTGTCATTTTCCCTCCCTGCCCCAATTATAATTTATTCCTCTCACCTGTTTCCTCTGGTTTGTATTCAGTTCAGCCTGAGCATTCAGTGCCAGATCATTACTTGTCTTTCTGTTAGTCTGTTTGTCTGAGTTTTTGCCTTGGTTCATGTCCTGGTACCTAGCTGCCAGTGGAAAGAGGGTTTTTGTGTTTGTCTCGTCTCCTGATCGTCCACTGTTCCTCCCCTGCGGAGTCCTCTGGGATTTTGGCTCAATATGTGGGGAGGTTCAGTTTTTATCCAGTAAGCCTGGCTCCAGGGAGGAGACCAGTTTAAAGTCCTGCTTCAAGTTCCAGTTCTACGTCCTGTCTCGGCTACCCTCTTCCACTGAGCCTGCCTGTCTGCACCTGATCCTGTCTGCTCCTGTGTGTGACCACCTGGTCATGCTTCTGGTCCCAGTCAGACTCTGAACCCTCCTGGGAGCCCGCGGATGCCTGGAAGTCTGGATCCTGCCACCTGTTTCTGTTCCTGCCTGATCTGGATTCTGCCTGTTCTGTCTGTTCCTGTCTGTTCTGGATCCCTGACCAGGATCGGCTTCCAGCATAACCTCTGGGACTGCAGCACTTGGGGACATTCTTGGTCTGAACTGTTAAACCAGGTAAGTGACCAACTCAGATAATCTTCTGTTAGATGATCGTGGTCACTTACCTGTGTTTCTCCCACTACAGAGTGTCTGTGATTGGGCGGTGCCCCGCTCCCCATCCTGAAGTGTCCGCAAGCCAGAGCTCTGCTTTTGTTTTGTTTATTTAATAAACATTTTGAACTTTCCTACTGACTGTCCCTCCTTGAATACTGGGTCCATCTGTCTTCGTTTCATGACACATAGAACCTGTTTTCTTCTTGAACACAATGATAACTGGATATTTCTTTATTGTTCACATTCGTATTTTAAGTGTCTGAACAGATTAATTTGGCATCTGAATTGTACCGAAAAAGAGACCATTTTTTTTGGACACCCAAAAAGCTTAGCTAATTAATAAAACTGTTCCGATGATGCCTAAAATAATTGGAGCATCTTTTAGGGGCTGCCTTGAAATATCCCAACATTTCTGGCTCCAATTAACTTAACTTTAAAAACCATAAAAGCTAATATTGTTTAAAAAAATCTCACAAATTTAAATATGTGAATTTTAGAATTTAAGTGCAACGAACCCAGTTTGAGGCAAGATACACTTTGAGAAGCAGCAAATGAAAAAAATTTAAATCTCCATCAATTTAACAAATAAAAATAATTTGATAAAAGCACATTTTGTTTGATTCATTGTCAGACAGTAAATTTATCTATTCTTACATAGCATTTTTATAAGAAATTACAAAAAAACAAACCAAATACGATAGCCAAAAAACCAATACATGAATAAACGAGAATAAAAATATAGGTTTTCTAAAATATAAGTAGAAAAACATTTTTGACGGGCTAAAAAGGCAACTGCAAGAAAATATGGTGATCAATGATTTAAGAATTATGAAGAGTTTTTATATACATAGCTTCTCCTGCTGTATAGTTTCTATATTCAAGAAACTATAACTACACGTGGCCTTTTAAAAAAGACATTTAAAGGAAATCTGTCTTTCTATCCGCTGTCTTAACTTACCTTGCTGTGAAATGTTCCCTTTATGTTCTGGGTTAAATGAAAACTAGAATATATTTCATAGAAAAGTCTCTCCAGTGCTCATTAGGGATTGCAGGCCAGTAGAGGACGTACTTGAAAATGAAGCAAAAACATTTGGACAGCTTTGAGGACTTGGGGAACATAAATCACTAATGGACCTGTCAGCACTGTATCATGGACGGGCAAGTGATGATGTGACCAGCGCATAATGGACAATAAATCACATAAATGGTGGAAGCTGTATGCCAGGTTGGCTGAAAGTTCCCACCTGCCAACTTTATTCAAGAGAACACCATCTGTATAGGAGCAGTGTCCACCCTGTAAGTCTCCTTCCCTTACACAGTTAGCCTCTTCTACAGAAAGCCATGTAGAAACACAGTTCATTCTGTGAGAGCAAATTTATGTTTCCCATGATATAACTTATCACTTAACAGGGACATGATGTCAACTAGAGCTTTATTTTAAACCACAGCGCACCTATTATTGCATATTTAAAACACAATAACATGGTTTAAGAAATCAGACACCAAAGAATGGGGAAGGGGACAGGAAGTGGATTGTGGTCATGACTGACTACCAGAGTAACCAGCTTTTTGTCAATTTTTTGTTTTTGTGTTCTGGATTGTGGACAAATGATTTGAAGGTTCTGTAAGAGTGAGAAGAATTGGGGAGGGGGACTAAACTTAAATTTCTCAATAGTGAATTACTGATTTGATCCCACTGTTCATAATCTCTACCGACATAATCTTCCAAATCCAAATATGTTGTTTAAATTATCAGTCCATTTTAGGACAGAGGAAATAACAAATTTGCATACATTTCTGCCCAAAACTGACCATTTTTTTAATCTACTTTGTGCCTGTGTGTCCAAGCTTGTTGGCCTGTGTTTAAGCACTTGTTTTCTCAGATTTTACTTTGGTTGTTTTGATCAGATACCTGAATCAGATCCGATATTGATTAAATAACTGGATCTGATATCGGTGATTTAATACTAGATATTGGATATCGAATCCAGCTCACTTTACAAGGAACTGTTGTTTCTCTCCTTTTACTGCTTATTTGCTATTAAAGGATGTAAAGTAAATGTATGTCGGTATGTTACATGTTTTAACAATGTTTATATCAGGATATATATTCCATTCATTCAACAGTTGAATTGGATCTGCATCAGATATCAGACCGTACTCTCAACCTAGGAATTTGTGTTGGGCTTTATCGGAAATAAAATGGTACATCTCTTGATCTTACCACAGGTTAGAAGCACTTTATCACTGTCACTATAACATTAAACTTGCCTTGCACATTTTATGCCTTTCACATTTTTTTTATTAATTTGTCAAAATATTTTATGCCAATCCCAAAGTCCTTTCTCTACCTCATGCAAGATTTCTTTCTTTGACATCTGTTCTTGGAAAATGGAGGGTCTTTACTGCCTACTCAGTCAAAAGGCTGGTGTCTTTAAGTCTTTGCCTCACTGCAGATGCAAAAACACCCACGTGCTGCTGAAGCTAAGGGAGCTCTGCCCTGGTGGCAACACTAGTCACTGGGGTGTGGAGGAGAATGCAGACTTGTTTTTCTTGGAAAATATCTGTATAACCAATGATGTTTTATACAGTATAATGCTTTCTTTCATGTGAATTATTGTTCGCACGTAAAGATTTTCAGTATCTGATTTAAGGCAATCAGACCACCCATTTGAGCAATAGTGATTCAGTTGGAGTACTCACAGCTTTTGGATTTCTTGGAATAATTTCAGAAACATTGCTTAAACTCTCACTGGGAGAAAAGCTTTCACACTACTGTCGCACTGATCATTGGCTATTGTTAACAAATGAGATAAATGTATTCCGCTGCTGCAAACATTCAACAAAGTTCTCCTTAAGTTTAAACTGTTTCTTTTGAGATCTGTAAAGTTGCATCTAAATACAGAATCATTTTGCTCCCTTCTGTGTTATTGGGAATCCAAGGTATGAGCTAAAGCTGAACGTAATCATTTTGTGTTCATACCTTGAACACAGACGAAGGACAAGATATAAAGTCTTACAGACAAAAGACGCAAGCAGGAGAGTGCCATACAGAGTGTCTGAACTGTTCATAAAACCTTGTAACACGTCTGAAAGTGTCTATTCATCATCTCTTCTGTCAGCACCTGTCCATCTCTACTTTGATACACTTATACCTGCTGCCAGCTCCATCAAACTTCCATACCACATAACATACTTTCTGCATCCATCTCCCCGTCTCTGACTGAAACCCATTCCATCTTATTCTCACCTCTCAAACCCTTACCCTCCTCTAGCTGTGTCCCCCTCCACCCCCTATCTATCCTATTTTACTCCTGTTGGCATGACTGATTGCTAAAACCAGGCCGGCTCTCCGCTTTGCCGCCTGCAAAAGTATCTCTTGCAAACCACAACCACGCCAGCCCTCAATAACCAGCCCCTGCTCGCATTGATTACCCTACATTGCAAGGAGATAATCAGTGGGTGTGACCAGATTTTGAAACACGATGGGCCCATACTTGTGTTCAAATGAAGCTGATCGTGCTGGTTTTTAATCAGAGCTGCGGAGGACGCTTAATCAAGCGCTGTTTTGATGGATTCACGGAATGGGAAACCCATTCATCAAGTCAATTACACATTAATCACAAGC
Source organism: Cyprinodon tularosa (assembly GCF_016077235.1). Taxonomy (NCBI): domain Eukaryota; kingdom Metazoa; phylum Chordata; class Actinopteri; order Cyprinodontiformes; family Cyprinodontidae; genus Cyprinodon; species Cyprinodon tularosa. Next base: position 838,451 of record NW_024039696.1, read on the forward strand.
TCACCCGCCGATTGGAGAGTGAAACACAGGGAGGGGCTCAGCTTTGTTCTAGCAGTTAACAGCAAAAGGCAATATGCAAAATGCTCTTATCCATGGCATTAAGGACACAAAAAGTTGTACCAAAAATGTGGTCTTCCAATTGACGTTGATCAGCATCTTCTAAACAATGTGTGGTGAAACTTACTACTTTAATGAGCCACAAATGCTATCAGACTAAAATGAAACTAGTGAAAGTTTGTTTTGTTTTTCACCAGTCCTGAGGTATTCCTAATGTATTTTCTTCCTCAGTTTTAGACTAAAACCACAGATTTCAATGTACACACAAAAGCAGATCAAGTGAAATTAAAACAATAAATTGCTTTTCTGTTCATTATAAACAAAAAGTCATAAAATACTGATAAATAATATGTTACTATTGTGTGTCATTTAGTTATTTCATACCGAACACCTACTGAATTAAAACTCTAGGAAAGACCCTTTTAAGATATGAATATGTAATATATAATTACAGCTTCTCCCTGCTTTGCAAATGTCAAAATGTCTATTGTTCTTTATAAAACAGCTAAAACTCAGTTAATTACTCTTTACAGTGCTTTTCCTGTTACAAAAGGAACTATCCAACCTGGTCTCGTGTATTTTGTTGTATTTGCAACCTCATACAGGAATCTTCCCCTTAGAATTTTTCCGCCACTACTTTCTTGTAGAGGATGATATGATCAGGATGTTTTGGTGCAATGTTATCTTTTATATATATATATATCTTATATTCTACATGTTTGTAACACCTGGTAAATGTCTTTCAATGGCTTTCCTTCAACGATTACTCTCTTCTTGAAATTCTTTTATTTAAGCCAGGTGGATGAAATGCTCTAATGTTATTTCAACAGATGCTTCCACCTGGGTTATGGACGTCTAGTTACAATGATCTTAACTGCTTAGCTGATTTTCTTGCTTGGCATAGATTTATAACCCGACTATGACTTTAAAGTTTTTAAGACCTGTATCCCTTTCTGCCATATTCCTTTTTCTTTGTTATGCTGTATTTACTCATGTTTTCCTTTTACTTACAATTTCTGCATACAATTCTTAAAATGCAGAGAAGTTTGTGCTTGTAGTTCCTTAGTTCAGTGTTTAGGATCATGGGAACTTAACATTAAACTATTCAAAGGTAGGTTAATACCCATTGAGTGTCAGGAGTGAAAAATATCAACTTTCATTTTATCTCGCATCTAGGAAGCACAATATGATTTGATAAAAAAAAAAAGCAGGTAGACCTACATAAATGTCAAATTATTCAGTGCCAGTTCATGTTACCTAACAAGAGGTATAGTATTTCTACACAACTTTTGGCAGCTCACAGCAATAAATAATTCAATCTCACATGCTTTGGATTGGTCAAGAAATCAAGGATGAAATATGAATAATAAAAGCTCTGTCAGAGTGAATTTCTGTATATTATAACCACGCCTGTAGAAAATAAATGCAAAAGTAATGAAAGCATTACAGAGTAATAGTTCTGTAAATAAAACATATCTTTTTATGTTGGATTGGCTAAATAAGAATTGACAACAGATCTAAAAAATATGTAGAGGACACAAATCATAAAAAAAAAATATATATATATATATATCAAAAGGATACATATAAAAAATATATAGTTTGTGTGTAATTCCAATAAAAGGCTAATGAAATATAATGAAGGAAAATAAACTATATATATATATATATATATATATATATATATATATATATATATATATATATATATATATATATATATATATATATATATATATATATATATATATATATATATATATATATATATATATATATATAATTTTATTTTCAATGAACCAGATTTAATGTTTTCTGTTTTTAGTTTGAATTAAGATCATGAATATATAAACTATAACTATGAGTAAAACTATAACAGTCTTAATTTTTACATATCAAAAAGGTAATTCCCCTGATTAACTAATGTCCCAATTCCCAGCATCTACAAATTCTGCACATATTTAACATAACATTATTTAATATTTTTCATCTTAGCAACAAAGAAGAGACTTTGAAGTGGTGCAATGTGCCTTATAACCTTTGAACCAAAAAATTTTGGATTAGGACACACTCAAATACACTGAAAGTCTAACTTACACAGGGAATAGGAATACTCTAAATCATGTCCGACTGCATCAAACTGACCATATCAATGTGCTTTTTTGCACCATGTTTTTTCTCCCGCAATGTTTACATTTGATCAACGCTGCACTTTAAGAAATGAAAATGTCATGAGAGCTGTACAAAATAAAATTTTGTTTTTTATACACTCTGTGTATACAAAACAACAATAAAAGTTGTCTAAGTCCAAGAATAATTATAACAGTATCATCCCTTAGGACTTGTCGAACCTTTAAAATCTGTGCAGGTGTGTGTCGTTATTTAATAGTAAATTATACAGGGCAAATTCTAGTTACCAACTTGGTAACTTACTTTAGTTACCTTTTTTACAATAGACCATTTTAGCCTAAACTCATATCAGAGTTTACTAAAGCAAATTCTTTTTTTTTTTTTGCTCAAAAGCTAAATAAATTTGAATGAAGGAGAAAATTAGTGTAATGATAAATACAGTCAAACTGATAATTCAATCATCTAAATATTGAATATTTCTTTATTCTTAACAAATTATTAATTTTGTTAGTCTTCTTATTCTCCTTTTGTACCAGGGGAACTCACTGTTGCCCCTTTGAAATATGTGTCTTGAATTGGAATTGCAAATGTACTATTGCTCTTTTGGCTTCCCTTACTGCCCCAGTGGTGTGAAAATTAGAATAAAAATGACAAATGACATAAGATGCTTTACGGTTATGAGTAGGAACCAGCTTTACTTTTTTATATCACCCTACTTGTATTTAGACAAGAACCAGAATAATTAAAGTGTGAGGGCATGCATTTCTATGCATTTCACCCTCCAAACTTTTTAAAATCATAAATATATATTTTTTTCTGTTTAGAAAAAATTTCCCTTCTCCTTTTTGCTGGACTATTACAAAAAATCCCAATGAAACAAATCTAAATGTCTGGTCAAGAAAGCCTTTATTCTGCACAGCACACGTTTTAACCTATTGACTGTATCTAGAAATGTGTAAATCATAAAAAGTTGCTTTAATATATTTACCTTACTTGATTAGAAAAATAAACCCCCCTTTTAGGAAACCGATTGTGTGCAGAGTTGCTGATTACTGCTGCTTTATAAGTGCAAAAACAAAAATGGGAAAAAAATTTATTTTTCATCAAGGTTTTAACTAGGGAAAAAAGTGTAAAGTAGAGTACTACTTTATTTCCATTAACAGTTTGCATATATAGCACTGATATATATTTTAGTAAATTTTGGCAGCACACTGCATTAGCATAGTAATGGGACAATTATTTTTTATCAAACACAACCTAATCCTAAAGTGCTCTTATTTTGACATGAGTAAAGTCAATTGAACCAGTTACATTTGGAAAAGCGGACGCTACTGCAAAGTGCGCTTTAATAACTGCTTGTTCAGCAGCTTTATGACAGATCCAAATGTACCAGTCAGTGGTTGGTTTCAGTTGCTTGGATATGAAATGGCAGATGTACTCTATTATTCATAAAAAGGACTGATGCAAAGCAGCAGAAAAGCTGAGAAATCCAAACCCATTAATTTCATGTATTTGCTCACTTGGAATCGCAAGCTTGTTAAAAAAAAAAGTTAAAATATATTATTGAGAGTCACATCAAACTGCTCACAGACTTTTTCCTGTCTTGCTGTGTTAGTTGCTGTCTAAAAACATGCCTCATGTGGGTGTTCACATATTGTGAAGCATCATCTCCTATGAGGTGTTTGAATTGTTTATCTATAATAATATTTTTTTTGGGTCCAAATGTTTAATATTTATTGTATGCTCCATATCAGGACAGAGTAAAATTAACTTGGACGTCACTGTTTTGTTATTTTTTCGTTCTATACTTAATGATAAAAATCACCTGGATTGACATTTAACGTCTGAGTTCCCCTAAGGGGAAAAGCCATTTCTAGCTGAATTATTTAGAAAATAAGGGCAACTCTCCATGGTAACAAATTCAAGCATTTCACATGTGTTGAGTTTTTACATAGCTTTGAAAATGGACTGTACTTATGTAATGATTTTAACAAGTCAGGGGACTTGACAAAAGCACTTTATGCTACATTCATCCAGCGCAGTGCCGCTGCAGATGCAGTTTACTGTACGGTCTCCATGTGATTGGGACTTTCCTGTCACATTTTAAGACATAGTGCCACTTCACACCAAACATGATTGATTACAAGACCAACAAATTTCAAATGAAGAAACAAATCAATCAGACAGATAAGATCAAATAGACGAAAGTCGTCAATTTCTAGCCTTTGTGAAACTTCTATAATGTGCATGTGGTGCTCCCTCAACACTCCTACATTAAATCAAAGTATTACAAGAATCCCAACACTAAAAATTGCCCTTGTTATTAGTTTAGACATAAAAAGTCATGGATTTACTCAAATTCTAAGATTATTCTTAGATATTTTTTTAACTAAGGTAAGATGAGAGTTATTCTTTCAGATGGAAAAACAAACTTGAATGCTTCACCCACCATCTAAAAAGTGAAATAAATGAGGATAAACTTCTTTAAAAATCATATAATTATTAATAAAGAGATAAGATCAACTTTATTATCCCAATTTTAGATTCCTTCATATGAATATTTGGGCAAAAATATGATAATTTTAGAGAGAATTCTTATGATCTTTGTTAATATGGATCATTAGCAGGGTTTGGGGGCACTTCAATGCTTGAGGAGTTAATAAGCCATTTGATTTAGATGTAAAAAGGGAACAAGACATCAGCCTTCAAGGAGTGGCGCTCAACACCCCTGGTATAGGCATTACATTTCAGTTACATGTATAATGTTGAACTCTATTACAAAAAGTAATCAAGGAAGTACCCAATGTCAGGGAGTTAAAGGTTGTCTTTTTAACAAACCCCAGCTATTTGCAGCTTTAATTTGTAGCAAACCCCATTTGAATATAGTCTATTGCTGTGATGCATAGCATCGATATACAATATATATGGAGGCTCTAAATTTCAAGATCCCTACCATGTTTTTTATTTAGTTGCCATTTGCCAAAAATAGAAGCTTAGCTTAATAAAGAACAAATTATACATCTTATTTTGTCTAATCTTTTTTTGCTCCGGCATTTAATACTGAAAAGGATGTTGTGTTGGTTGGTTTTATGTTTTATTTGTTTATTTCAATATAGTTTTTAATTATTTTATGTTGTTTTTATTAATTTTTACTGAATTTAATGTTGTTTGTATTTCTGCTTTTGTGCAGCACTTTGGTCCTATTGTTTTTTTAAAGTGCTTTATTAATAAAATTGGATTTATAACAGCTTATAACAAATCTTTTGTACATGTTTGAAATGCTACCCAGACATACAGTACTGAGACAAGATTAACACATTTTGAGGTTTAAGCTGGTCTGTGTCTTGATAAGATTGTCTCAGGTTCAAATTAACAGATGGACTTAAATGATCCTTTTTTTCCTGAAAAGTTTCAATTTTTTGTGTAAAACAAGAAATTGCTGTATGACCATTTCATGTTGGCCAATGATCTGAATATGTTCCAGTCATTGGCTCAGAACATTGCATTGCAAATTTGACCTTTTTCTGAACAAAAACACTGAAAGCCAGGCTTGGTTATTCCACTTCCTCCATTGTTACAACTTTTTATCTACATTGACACCCGAGCTACTTCAGATATTTTTCAAACTGATAGCTTTTCTTCCCTTTTTAAACTAAAAAAAAGATCTAGGCCGTCTGTGGGATTGAACTCAAAGATGATGTATTACATATTCAGTTTTTAGCCTTTTCATTTATTTTTTACAAAATATAATGGGAAAGGATCCAGAAAAAAAAGAGACAGATGTGGAAAACAACATAAAAAAAAAGCCCCAATATCGCTGCAGTTTCTGGCATATGGAGTTTTTCATATGCATTAAAATTAGAATCTTTAGGAATAATATCTTTGCAGACTTTCTTTGTTTTTCTTTTTCTTTAGGACTTAAAACCCATTTCCTTTGCAAACAGACGATGCAAACCCAAGGAAAAGTTTAGTGTTCCTTGTGTCGTATCGGTCCTGGCAGCAAATATTTAGCTTGCTGCCAAACTTTTAACTTGATCTTGGACTTTTCCTCTATCACTTTGCACCTACGCTGGGATTTACTGACTTCCCTGGCTTTCTTCCTTCCTTCTGTGCTAAATTTGCCATTTTATGAGGACATGGCATCAATGCTGTGGATATCTTCATGGAAACACTTTCCTCCTTTAGCTTTTTAACTATTCTAGGACATTGTCCTTATATTCAAACCCTTTTCCAAATTTCTCCCTGCCCCAGTTTTAAAGCCATGACAGGCTGCTCTTTGACGGCGAATATCTCTCATTGGACCTCTCTCTCCCATGGCGGTTTCTTAGACCATATTTTATCTGTCAGTTCATATCCAAACCTGAAGGAAGCCAACTGGCCTTTCTCAATCACCGTGTCCAGCCAGAAAGCCATAGGGTTCTCTATCAGCAGCAGTCCCAGCCAAGAAAAGTCACACTAGTTTCTCTGTGTGGGCCAAACCAGCAACATGCCATATGCACATTTTGTTTGTGGTGCAACGAGGAAAAAACAAAACAAAAAACAAACAGACAAAGAAATACAGAGCTGCTTGGAACTGCAGAAACATTTCTGTATTTAAACTTTTCTCTGGGGCTTTATCAGGTTTAAAATCAAACTAAGCCGTTAAAACCATTTGGATAACACAGAAAGTGTTAACAGTGTTGCTCTCAATAGTAATGGACCCGTTTGACGGTTTATCTTTCCCAACATTCACCCTGCTTCAGTCGCTCATGGATTTTTTTGCCTTGCAAATCCTCATTGATGTGTCCATGCACAGAGTTTCTAAAACCAACTAGATAACCTTGTCTGAATTTGATCCTCAAACTGTTAAGTTTTTCTAAATAACTAGAAAAATAGTACAATGACCAACAACCCATATGGAAAACAGTTCATTTAAATCTTAAGTTTGTATATATTTCAGTTAATACTTGTATGTAATGAATCAGACAGTAAAACTAAATAAAGATTTTAAGTAAATTGATACAAAATGAAACATATATCAAAGGAATATAACGGGCTTTTTACAACAAATATCTTTAATAGAAACATTTAAGGTCTAAAATATATAAAAAATACATGTGTCACAAATCTAAGGCATACATAAACTACAGCCCAATTCAAATAAAAAAAAATGATTATATTGTCAACGTTAGTATTTTTTTCAGATATTTTAAAAGCATTTTTCACCGAAATCCCCAAAATTTTAACAGACACGGCAAAAAGCTTAACAAATGTAATTTTTTTTTCAATGATTTACAGTTTAATTTGTTACATTAATAATTGTTTAGAATCTTTCCTAATCGGTTCAGTAAACCAAATATGGCTGTTTTAATTCTCTTCAAATTTTTTTTACTGGAAATTCATCCATGTGCTTGAAGGTAAGAGTTTTTTCTAGGGATGCACGATATTGGGATTTTGGCCGATATCCGATATGCCGATATTTTAAAACTCATGTAGCCGATAACCGATATCGATACTGATGTTAAAGCTGGACAAAAATAAGTAGTCATTGAAAATAGCAGTTTTGTTATCCATTTCTGACACTTTGAAAAATAATATACTCAAATATGTTTTCATATGCTGATATCAAATTGATTTTTAAAAACGCGATATCGATCTATTTTAGTTTCAAAATCTCGTGAAATTTCATCGTTCTGTTACAAACTCTCGTGATATTTTGCAAATTCTTGTGAGATTTTATTAGTAAAATAGATCGATACCGCGTCAGTATATCAACATATGAAAATATGGCAGAATTTCGTGAATTTTGGGGGATTTCATAGCATAACGATGACATATAGCAATATTTCATTAGTAAAAGAGATTGATATGGTGTTTTTAAATGGCAATATATCAGCATATGAAGATATTGTGATATTTGAATGTATCAATATTTTTTCCCTCGTCTTTAGAAGTTTTTAAGTCTGTAAAAAAGAGGTTTTTGAGGAAGAAGAAGTAGTATTTTATATTTTTTTTTTAGACTTTAGAAACTCAGAAGCTGATCAAATATCGGGTTAAATATCGGTGGGGTGGCCGATATTCAGTTTTAAGTCCGATACAATCCGATACCGATAGGGGGCCGATTATATCATGCATCCTAGTTTTTTCAATAGCAATTATTTTAATGTGAAAGTATAAAAAGTGTGTGAATACACTGCACTTAATTATTATTGGAGTGGTAGAAAGCAGTAAAAGGACTATATTAAATAAAGTCACGTTCAAAACGTGACTTATGTGTTTCTTAAAGTTGTTGAGAACTGCATGAAATGTGAAATTATGTTTTTTTTTTACTTTTTTTACTTTTCTATCCTCTGTTTTTTTACTTTTACTAGCTATATATATATATATATATATATATATATATATATATATATATATATATATATATATATATATATATATATATATACAACACATTTTATTCTAAAAAAGGTTAAGTTTACATATTAAACATCTGTATACAATAGTATTTGTTTATGTATGTAAAGTAGAAAAAATATGAAATACATATGCAAAATATTTATGGCACATAAGGTTGAAATATGACTCACTTATATACCACATACCATACATAGGTTGTGACCATTTTCAAGAATAAATCATGAAAGCTTTATGCGATGTGCAATATATGACAATTAAAAAGAAGATGATTGAATATTCACACTTTTATGTGTTTTTTTTTTATTTCTATTTATTTTAAAACCCACATTCCTATTGGTGATGGCATTGGTGATGCTCTCTCACATGCTGCTATCTGTTCATTATCTGTTTTAAAGAGCCAGCTTATTACATGCAAAGGGTTCAGAGAGGCCATCATGATCTGATGAGCTAATACATGTTATGACATTTTCATAAAGTGTATTTCACTTGGTGGACTGTATGTTTTATCTGTTTTCATCTTAATCGATTCTTCAGTCACGGTCTCCTAGCCAACTAAATGTTGGGCAGCATGCCTGAATTCTGGTCCAGTAACCTGACTTTGAATAATGGTCTTTTAGAGCTCCGTGTAGATAAGACAGGTTGGGAACATACTGTAAGGATTTATCTGACCAGTCAAATGAGAAGGAGTAGTTTGCTCTGTTGCTGAGCTGCAGGCATAAGTAAATGTGTATATTTCTTCTGCCGCCACATGCAGGAAAAAAATAAAGAATAATAATCCTAAAGTATGTCTCTGTTGTAAAAGCCTTTTTCTGTGGGAGTAATAATTAGTAGATGGCAGATAATGTGTTTGGATATTCTCATCATCCCAAATTGGATTGGAGGCTGGGAAACCACATGCAATTTACAGTAAATCATTTCTACACAATTAAAAGGCTAACAATTAAACATATGTAAGTAAATTATTTTAATTAAACAAAAATTTTAGTAGTTCATAATTTGGTTTCTAAGCTTTCTGTCTGTTAAATAGGACAATTTAAATAAAGTATTTTAGTAAAGTCAACTAGAAGATGTGAAAAAATTTCATTTTTTAATCTAGAGATTTTTTTATGAACTGATTTTGATAACTGATAATAATCAACACTCTGCATCATCTATGAATTTCATAACTCTTTCTACCAAATCACATTTATACTCTGATGCATAAATTCTTGTTTTATCTACGTAATTTAAAGTCAAAGCATAAGGGAACCACAAAGTGTGGAAAAGCGATCAGGGGTTTCTGCTTTATGTTATATGATTTATAGTAAATAAGACAAGTAAAATCTGTTGGAACAATTTAAAAAAAAGCTGATACAGATTTCACTAAATGTACTAAATTAACCTTGTTTTTCAATACTTTAAACTGTTCAACTAAGGAGCTCATGTTGAGATGAAGGGACTTTTCTACAATACAATAATTTGAACTTGACTGACTTTAGGTTAATCAAAAATGCAATAAATATTTTTTGAATATTTGTTTAGAGAACAATACAATAGAAATTAGCACACATTTTGCACATCAGTCTGACAGCAGGTAGTGTTTAGATTTATTATTTCGGGTCATAAATGGCGAAACAAACTCATATTTGGTTTTTTTAAATATTTATAAGTTATGCTGCTAAATCTGATTGGCTGTTCTTTGACTTGTTTGGTATGTGAGTTATCCATGGCTTCACATATCCTTCACAAAAATCTTAGTCGTCATGCCACCAGGTCCAAAAACATACATTATTGCTGGTGATTAGAATACATATAACATGGTAACAGGTGCCTAGATAGTGGAGGAAATGTATTTCAATCTGAAAAACTCACATGAAGAGAAAAGACAATTAGGAGATATTTATTGATACAATTACTTTGTCTTTGGCGCTCACACCTCGGCAGGAAACATAATGCTTAATTTTGATAGATATGCATGAACAGGAGCAAAGAATAGGGCTGTTTCCCCCCCCAGGCCTGAAACTGATGGTGGATCGGAGATAGATGAAGTTGGTCAGTCTGTAGACTGCTGGTTAGCGAGACGGTATGCTGAGCTTTATGGGGAGATCCAGTGGATTGCGTGAGCTGATGCTAGAGCTTTACTCAGGGACCTGGAAGATGGAAGTCCAGTTGGATAACACAGGTTGAGAGAAACTGTCCGTGATGAGCAAGCATGAAGCGACAGTGGAGAGAAAGAAAAACTCCCCATTGGGAAGAAAAAACTTCTGGCCGAACCAGGCTCAACATGGCGGTCTTCTGTTGGACTGGTTAAAATGAGACATGGAACGCAGTAAGAATCCGGGATGAATTACACTCTGAAGCTTTAGCTACGAAGGTGGAGGAGGGGCTGGAGGTGGGTTGAAACGGTGTTATCTGAATGAAGTCACAGCGCATCCGCCGCCTGCACACAGGAGCAGACAAGTGCGTATCGGAGGCCTTTTAAGATGAACTTCAGATGCCGATTGGCTTTCGTGGAGGTGTGGTTCAAAGCTGATTGGCTGTGTTGCAGATGGATGTAGGAGAGCAATCAGTTTCTAGGCTTCATTTACTGGGAGCAGCAAATCTACATAATCTATTAAAACACAAGATAATTTAGTCATTTTTTTTCCAGAAAGATTTTATATTTTATTCCAAAGTAATTATCTAAAACACCTCAATCATCAAATGTCTGTATAGTTATAGATATTATTAGACAGCATCTGTCTACTCTGTTATCTGTGCCTAAGGTGTTAACCTGAGAAAATACAGCAAGCTAGACAGATGTAATGTTTAGAAGGGGGGCCTTGAGGTTTAAAAATGGCAACTAGGATCAATTTACCTTCTCCGTTGATGTCTGCATGCTGTTTAGATCCACCCTCTGACAGCTGTCCTCCCAGGCGTTCATATTACAGGCCTGGGGAGCCTAAGAGTAAAGGTAAAAAATATAGGAGCAACCGAAAGGGCAAAAGTGAGATTGTCTTTGCTAAAAGATTCGAGAGGTGTTTGTATATGATCGACAGTGTTTTGCTTTCAACCAGCCAGGGGAGAAATAGAATGAGACAGGTGTACAGTATGCTCAGTCTTATGAGTGTCTGTGTGTAGCTAGGAGACAGTCCCCATGGAAATCGATTAGTCTGAGCTCTGAGTCAAGAGAGGGGAAGTGGGGACAGGACAGTGTATATTTGTAGAAGTCCGGGTGTATTCTGTGGAAGTGTGGTGGACGATGTGGTGAGACCTTTTGATCTGTTGTTTGTGGATCATACGCGCATTTACCTGCAGTACAAAAAATGAATTCCCTTTTTTTTTTTCTCACAATGATATTTTAAGAGTTCTCTAAATCTATCAATAATTGTCTTCTTGCTTACTTTATTAAACTGATTCCGGTGCAGGTTTGGGACACAGTAACTGATTCAATTTACATTTATGAAGCTAGTTTAATGAGATGCTAACCTGAATACTGCAGCCTTTACTTTGTTAAAAACTCCACATTCTGAGTGTTTGTTTTTTGTAAGTGTGTGCAAATAAAAATTTCACAGATCAAACAAATCTCCAGGTTGCTTAGATAGGAAATGGTCTTTCTTTAAAATTAAGTCCTTTTTTTTCTTATAAAAGCATCATCTTCAAATTCACAGAGGCACTGTTGAATTGCAATTTTATATCTTATCGTGATGCATGGGTGAGTCCTCTACACCTATAATATTTCCTCCTACATTGTAACAAAAAAAAAAAAAAAATACATAAGTGAAACTTCCACCACCCCAAACCTTGCATGTATATTACTCTTAGATGAGTAATTGCATGTTTAATTCATCATCTGGGGCCTGCAAGGTCATAGGGGGCCAAATGTGTCCCTGAGGGCACAAAATACCCTACAGTGGTCAATGCAGGGATGTCTAGATGTTCATCTTTCACCTCCCTGCCTATGCTCTCTTAGAGAGAGGTATAAATAATCATGCTAAGTCTTGGTCCACCCCCAGACTTTCTACTTGTAACATATTTGAAAAAATATCCTACAGGCATTATACCTAAGAAAACCCATCTGAGTGTAATCAAAGGGAGATTTTACTTCTGGAAAAGCTGATTTTCTTACCTTGTCCTTGATGATGAGGCTATTCCCCATCAGAGATTATTTATAGGCTATGTAAATTGGCTTAAAGGCATTACTTTAAAATTCAGCTCCCAGTATTTGATTTTGAACCCAAGTCAAATCACAACCATTCAGACTTTGGCTATTTAACATGAATTTAATTTCATTAGACATGTGTTTAACATTCCTATAAAAAGATGCCTTATTATTCATGTTGAAATAAAAACAGAGGAAGTAACTTAACATATGTGAATGTGACGATTTTGAATGAATGCATCAAAAAAGTGTATTTTGAAGAATAAGTAGTCTCCTTCTATTTCAGTCCTTGTAAAGTAAAGGAGCAAATAGGTGGAACTGAATAGTTTGTTATACTGAAATTACCTGATGTGATGTTTGAAGTCAAGTTTTGTTTGACTTATAACTGTGTAGCTGTTGTGAAGCTATGACAAAGCTCTGGATTTGACTAGGTCATTTTTACATGTTTTGAGTTCTTGGTGTGTAAATATTGGACCTTTAGTAGGAAAACTCTTTAAGAAAAAAAGAAGCAATAAAACATAAGACTGTGGACCATAACAGCGGCAAAGAAAAAAAAAATACTGAGACAAGTATCGACAGATGAAAGATATATAGAATATATAAAATCAGACAGCAAATAAGTAAACAGTTGAGTCCGGCTCTAGATCTTTCACAATGTTCTCCCTTCTTCTAAGAAGATCTTATTCCAGCATTTGTCTTTTATTAAGCTTAACCTGTCTATTCAACACCTCTGACCTGCTTCCCTTTTCCTTTTTTAAGAAAACAATCTCCAAAGCATGATTCTAACACCACCATGTTCTACTACAGTTGAGGCACATTCTTTTTACATCTTTCTATACATTGAATTTTGCGCTTAGGCCTAAAAGTTACATTTTTGGTCACATTTGACAAATTCACCTTACACATTTGGAAAATATGTCTCCTACACAATTTGCAGCATGGGAGTTTTTCATGCTTTGTTGTCACTCTTCAAGTTTTTTAAGTTTGTAGTAGTTTCTGGACTACAGAAAATGTTCTCATGACAAAACATCAGAAATAATAAGACAAACATGCTGGTAAGCCAGTGCTGTAAGGCAACTAACTACACATTCTGTTTAAAACATAAGTTTGTATAGTTATTGTGTCATGCTTCATGCTACTAGCTGGGTAAATTTTATCCAGTAAGCCCGCCATGGAAAAATAAATAAATCTTTGCTTAAATATATGTTTATCTATTCTGAAACCTCTATAAGTATAGTAGAAAACACATGACTGAACATTAAAGTGAATCTACTGGGAGTAGGATGAGCTCTGACAATGAATAAATAATACAACAGCAAAAGAACAATTTCAGTCCAGCTCCAATTTGTTCAATAAAGGAGCAGGGGATGCATTATTTATTCCTGCAATGTAATATTAATGCAGGTTAATGAATAGAGTAGCCACAGAGTATTAATAAAGTTGAAATGTGCAAATTTATTTCTATTTTTCATTATAACCACATTAAGATATGAATTTCTGCTTCATCAAAAAAGGAAAGTTCTTAATGAAGTCAATCATATTCAAGATACCCAGAAGGGCCAAAACCTGATTCTATTACATCTACTTTCAGTGTGCATCAGTCAGGGATCCCTCAGGGGTAACATCAGTTTGAAAATCAATTTTACATGAGCAGAAAATATTTAAAAAGAAGCAATTTCTGCAAGTATTTTATGAAGAATTTGTGTTTAAAAAAGTAAAAGCATCACAATTTAAGACTAACTTTAACCATAAATGACCTCCTTTGTTGGAGGGATTAAGGTGCAGCACCTAGAAAAGACAGTTTTTTGTTTTGCCTGTTTTTTTTATTGTGGTTTGGCTGCTTTTCTTTGCCGATTTGTTTTATTTAGTCAAATTGTGTGGTTGTCCAGGATTCTCACCAGGCTGCTTTGCTGAAATTTTCAACTCTACCCCAAAATTAGGCTAAGATGCTGAACTTCAACTAGCATATTAGAAACAATATTGTAAATACTTTACCTCCTTATTTGCACATTTACTAAGAAACCTTTGTGTTTGAACACCTTGAGTCAGACTTCATGGATCACCCGCCTGCCCTGCTCCAAACATATGGTGTCATCGACTCCGACTCACCCTGAATGCGCTTGCAGGCAGGTGAACATGCCTTTCAAGACAGTTGAGTGTCCAGATTGAGAAGGATTCCCAAACGGCAGCAGAGAAGAAACAAAAACATTTTTCATTTTATAGCACCCCCCTACTCCCTGCTATTCTAATAAAAAAATCCTGGTGAGAATCCTGTTCTGCAACATAAATATACGGTTTTGGAGGACGCCATAACATTTTGATCATGTTTAAGTCCAGCCTGTGCCTTGTAACCCTAGTCTTTTTTTTCTTGCACCATTCAGGAGGGGACTTCGAAAAAATCTCCTTCTGGAAGAGCAGAATTCATGCTACATTCAATTATGATTCCTGGGCCTCCCCCACCTGTTGCTACACAATCTTGGTAAGATTGTCTGTAATAGGCTAACTTTGAATTAACATTTTTATTAATAATAAATTATTAATATTCAACGTCTCATCTTGTATCACTTTAGCTATTGATTTTGTTACAATCCTGATGTGTTCGTGTTTAGATTTTCTTTTGGGCATTTTGGTTATTTCTTTGCTGTTAGATTCTCCTTTTTTTATTTTATTTTTATATTTATTATTGTTATTTCTTTCTTACTAGTTAAATGTTTTATTGATTTTTCCTCATTTCAGATGTTGCTCCTGTTAGTCCCTTATTAGATTAGTCCTTGGGTCTCTCATGTTTCTGCCAGCTCCGGTTAATTAGTTCTCTCTGCCTCAGCTGTAACTCATTCCCTCTGATTAGCTCTTGTAGCCTGCCTCGCGTTTCTTGACATCAGTATAAAAATGATCACCAATTCGTCTTGTTCACTTATGGATTCCACACTTTGCCTGTGTGGTTTTCAAAGTTTTGTCATTTAAATAACAACAGAGTGTGATATGCATATATTCTGCTCCATTTTACTCAGATACACTTAAATAAATTACACTAAATGCAGGCTTTTTGGTATCTTTGTAATGGCAAGACAAATAAATATACAAAATTTTACAATGCAGTTACTACCACAACTGTTACTATATCTAATTTATTTGTGATTTGATAAAAGAGAATGACCATCTATTTGAAAGCATTGAAAACGTTATATTAGTTTAATTAACATCTCCTCATTCTCAAAATATAGACTGAAGCAGTTGAAGTATATCCATTGTATAAAGGTTTAAGTAAAAAATGTACTATCCATAATAAGTGTGTCAAACTTGTTTTTTTTACCTCCAAATAAAAGTGTTAATGTCCACGGTAGGATTCCTGGGACATATAACATTGTCCAGCCTTTGATCTGCATAAATATAATTAATTGCGTCTGAAATTGTGAAGGGAACCGTGCGTGAAGCAAGCACACCTGTTACTTTTATAACCCTGATTATTCATGAAAAACTGCATTACTAGACAGCTTTAACAAAAAGAGATGCAGTGAGTCGTTGGATTAAGCTTTTCAAAAACACATGGGGGGTAAAATAAGAATGTATCTTCTTCCTGAGGCATTACTCTGGAAATATTCTCCATCTATAGTAGACCTTTAATTGACTTTCCTGCTGTATAACCAAAGGTATTTGAGGGGGAAAAAAAGAGCCCAGTATTGTTTTGAAAACAATAAAGCATCCTTATTTAAGGAATTTACCAAAAAAAGACAATGTTGGACTTACAGTACTTTTACAGAAGGTGAAAAATTGGAGACTCTCTTGGCATCGTACCAGTCTTTAAGAACAGCCCCTTCACTCTCCAAATTAATCCATTCCTTTTATGTGTAGTACTGTATTTTTTTCTTTTTGTGATTTGAAGCCATTATCATATTTTACCTAGTTAGAATTAGCTTGGGAGATATATATTATATTTGATCCCCAAATAGTGGTTTGCTGAGTTTTCTATGAAGAAACGTTTTACTGTTTTCCCTAATGCTTTAACTCAACCACAATAACTGTACAGTAACTTCTATTTTTATTATTTATTTTTATTTTTGTTTATTTGTCAGGGAGAGTACACATTAATGAACATTTCTGTAAATGAGTCAACATTAGCTATGAAGCTGTTGTCCCTGGGCAAGGTGTATAATGCCAACAACAATTATAAATAAATTAAAAAACAAATATAGAAAATGTAAAATAATTGAGGCTACATACAAGGGCAGGTCTGTGGTATATAAAGTGGTTCCATATAGGAATTAAAGATACAGCTTTATTATTCCCAGTGGGCTTGCATGTAAAATGTTAACGTTCTCCTTAATTCCTTAAATAGTCTTCTCAGATGTCACACCTACTAACAGACTGTTATGCAGGCATGAACTTTTCTACTCTTTTTCATGAATTATGTCCGTTTCATAACTTTGATAGATAAAATGATCTTGTGCCCCAATCTTTCTGCTATCACAGTTATTTTTAGATTTAGAATAAAATAGAAAATCCCTTTATTTTTCCATAATGGGGAAATTGTGGTATTACAGCAAAAAAGATTACAGCAAGGTGGTCACGCAAAAGTGGACATTAAAAAGTGTATAAAAGTAACAGAATAAGTTGAAAAAGGCAAATCTGAATTTAAAGCTCCAAACTTGCAGTCAGAAGCAGCCTGGTAGAAAATACTTGGCATATTTGCCCAGATTTTAATCCATCATGTTTAGAAAGCTTAAGGGACAGATGCTGTGCACCACCTTTAATTAGTGACTTCCATCGTGTTAAATTACAAAGTATGTTTTCAAATGTTAATTAGCACGTGGCTTATAGTAGGAATGGTGTGGGGTTGGAAAAAGCCCTTGAGAATACATGGCATATGTTCTTTATTGAAAAAGAATTTCGGCTTTAAGTCCAATTTATATTATCTGTCGTCTTGACTGTTATTTTTTTTTAATCCTTTCTGTAGATTACTAATAAGTAACATAACTTACATTTGTTATTGGAAAATGGTAAGTTAGTGGTAGTTCTTCCATGAATGGTGCACAGGGCAGGCACTGGAAATGCAAATATAAATAAGTTAACAAAAACTTTTATAAGTATTGATATGTTTTTCCGTTTCAACTGTTCCATTTCAAGTTCAACCATAGTAAATATTTTGGTCTTTCAAAATAGTGATGGTGAAAAACTGTCCTAGATTCTCATATCAGCTTTAATTTCATTCGTTTGTATTGTTTTTCAAATCTATTCTACTACAGTGCTTATGCTGCACACAACACAGAGGAAGCGACAATCTCCCATTTAGCCTGACATGAAAATAAACCATAAAAAGATTGTTTTCAATTACTTACGCCATCTTTTTAGAGAAAGGTGCCCTGAGCAGTTGTATCACATAGTACCCACTATTAAAACTTTGAATGGATACTCTTATATTTTGTGTTTCTTTTTTTTCCACAGGCAGAGGTCACTTGTCCACTAAAAATGGGTCCATGACCCACTTATTGGTTTTGACCCAGCAATGAAGAATAATCGCTTAATAATACATGAAATAAATATGTAGAACATAGATGTAGCAACCAGGTTATAAAACAAAAAGTTACAATTCCTACTTCCCCTCACCATATTTTGCTAGATTCAAATTGATCCCTAAAATGTTGTTTCCTTCATTTGAACTTTATTTTCCAGAGGAGAAAAGGCAAACTGAGTATTATCACCTTCCCTGCGGCAATATGTTTAGCACAAGGCCTTGGCGCCGACATATGGGCTCAGAGAGCTCCATTAAAATCAACAGATGGGGAAAGGCTACAGCTTTTCCTTTCTCTGTGCACCTCAAAGCATAACTCGGCATAAAAAGTCCCTTTGGAGGAGCCTGTCCAAGGTTACACTCTGCTTCCATCCCTCAAAAGGCTAAGCCATTTTTCTATATCAGCCACGGGGCCAGTGACATTGCTGAAGACTCATATTTGGCACAAAGCTGTAACCAAGATCTTCAGCCTTTAGTCAATGGTGTTTCTAATGAAGGTTGGACAGGGTAAGACACAAATGCACAGTAGGGTAGAATAAATAAAACAGCAACTTAGGAGGCAACAGAGGCATATAGCAAGTATTGAAAACTTTTTTTGGTGCACCTTGATTTGGTTCATGTTTTTTTATTTTTATGGATAGGTGTGCTTCGGTGGATGTATTTGTGTGTCTCTGTGCTCTAAAGCCCATCTATTTAATGGGAACCACTCTTTGTCTATCACTGAAAGACATGGCTGCTTTCCCAGTCCCCCTAAATGTAGTTTCATGCTTGGGTGGAACTAATCATTATGCATGTGCACACATAGTTTCTGAGGAAAAGATGAGGGATACTGTACTAGTTGGGGGGGCAAGAAAGGGAGAAGGAGGCTTACAAAATTAGACAATAAAGTGACTTTGAAAAAAATACAGTACATTAGATTGCACTTATTTTTAGTAGAACTTAAAGGTTACAGCACAAAAAGATTTCTGCAAATTTAGTTTAATGTTTTTCTTTAAGAAAATGCACATTTGAATGAAGTGGGAGTTTAACATAAATTCTTGCATTTTAATTTAACAAAAACCTTTTTCATTTTCATAGAGGTGTTTTAAACATTCCAAATAAGGAGACCAAAGCATAGAAAAACAATAAATTCATAAGAAAATGTAAAGATTTCACAGAAAATAATTTAATTTAGATAGAAAAGGAATCATTATTGTAAATTAGAAGATTTTACCATAATATTTTTTCCTTTCTTTTCAAAACCAATGAATTTGAAATTATGAAAGAGTGCTGTTATTATAGGCCAAACACAAAATTAACAGTATACAATTATGTTTTTTTGTTGTGATACTCTACAAATGTTTAGAGAGAATATTTCCCCTTTATTATCATATCATATCTGCTCAAAATCATCCTAAAACATTTATTCTAAAAAGTGTACTATTTTATGTATTTATTATATTTTTTTTTTACAGTTTTTAAACGAGGTCTTGCGTTTTGGCATGATGCTAACTTTCTGTCAATGTATAACTTAGCATCACTCTGATCCTTGTTTACTTTTTTAACCAATGATAAGCAGATATTTCTCTGACATGACATCACTCTTAGCCAATCATCTGCTAGACCAGATAGTCGATGCTCTTTTTCACATTCTATTAATTGGAGCTTGTGCTGCAGCCCAGCAAAAATGGAAATAAATGTGCTCTTAAAGCATTGTGCCTCATTAAGGAGGACAAATGAACGTCCACCTGGATGTGTCGGCGGACGTGGGACAATGCAATGAAAATCCAGACTGTCCGGCCTAAATACGGAAATCTGGCCACCCTACCTGAGTTGCACGCTCAGTCCCTGCAGCACCTCTCATCCGAGGAAAGCAATTTTTAAATGAAAGTCAGGAAGTTATGTATAAACCTTGCCTGAAACTGTTTTGCCTGTTACAAAACCACGTACAAAAAACAGCAAACATGAGGAAGAAAGTTTTCTACTCAGATAATACAAAATCACTGGCTCAAAACATGGCGGTGGCATCTTGTCAACTTTTCAAAAGGGACAGCAAAAGCTACCACCCAGCCAGATTTGGAGAATAATGGTTTAGATCAAATTGTATCAATGTTATAGAATGACTTATTAAAAGTATAGACAGAAATCCAAGTCAGAATCCAGTGGCAATCACTGAAAATTTACTTTCAGATGTTTTCCACCCGATCTAACTGAGCATCAGTTATTTTTCACAGAACAGGGAGGAGGTTCAGTTTCTAATTTCAGCCAAACAGCAAACACACAAAACCTCAAAGACTTGCCAGGTTCATTGCAGTGAAGATTTTCTGTATAACAGGGGTCACCAACGTGGAAAACCCAAGGACCACAGCGTTTTCTGAAAATAGCGAAGCTCACCACTGGGTTGGCTTAGAAATGTTATGTTAATATGTAATAATGTTTGATAAAATTGTATTTTATTTATTCTATCGTAAAGCATTTTATCCTATAAATAATGTAGAGCATTTAAGCATTTATGGAGTTTTTAAAATAACAATATCTAAAAGAAATTTGAAATTAAAAGAAACAATACAAATATTTGTATTATGCATGAAGCTTAGGTGAACCCTGACCCCTCCAGTTCATAGGACAGTATTGGTGTCCCTTCCTATGACTCGGTACCCATGAAGTAGCTCCCATCCTTAAAATGGTTGGTGCCCCCTGCGCTATAGGATATTTATTTATTCTCAAAGCAACATATTGCTGCAAAGTTTCATTTAGTGAATTTCCCAATTGTTGTACAATAAAGAGATTTATATAAATTATCAGTGCTTGTAAGCAGGTTTTAATTTCGACCTTGCATCCATGTGTTAAGTTCATCCAGATAATGAAATATATCAGCCAGGTATGCCAGCTTTGCACACCACTCATCACTTGCAAGCAGCTTTTAGTAATCGGACCCCTTGTTTGTCTGAAATAGTTTAAGTTCCTCTCTCAACTCAAACACATGGGCCAGCATATAAGAACGCCCCAGCTACAGGACCTCTGTGTAGAGCAATAAAATTTTATGTTCCGCTCCCAGACGCAAATAGGCGACATATCAAAGATCGCATCTTCACAGAGTTCACTATGCGCACATCATCCAACACAGGCACTTTTGCTATCTCTTTGGCAGCATCAGGGCCAAGCATCTCATTTACAACAGCGGTATTAATGTTGGATAGGTTCTCAACACACACCAAGACACAGTGGAGTCAGTGCTGTTGCATCCCCGGTGAAACTAAATGCAAATCAAATGTTGCTTTTGTTGTATTGCCTCACGCTCACCGTCTTGTTTTTTTTCTTTTGTCAACCAGTCCTACTAGGAACTTCATCTCGGTACAAATTTTTTCCAGGACCCTGTTCGGCATTCGCATTTTATCAAAAACTTCTCCATCAATGTCAGTTGCTCTTCTTGCTAAGATTAATTAGGTGATATTAGATCATTTCCCATAGAACACCTCGCACCTCATGTAAATTTCAGTTAAAAGAGTTTAAAAAGTGCCTTGAGGTGGCAAATTTGGGGAATTGGGTATATATAAATAAGCTGAAAGCGATTATAAATGTTTTTTCAAGCCACTGTATGTGCTTTTTCATAGTCGCCAACCCTTTGTGTATGCAAATCATCTGTGCTATTCACACTGTTACAGTGCCATTCTGTCAAGCGTAATGACTGCTGGACCTTTTGCTGATAACAGCCTTGATTGTTTAATGATATTTGGCTGACAGAATAGAACATTTATTACCTTAAACAGAAGCTGAAATGAAGACCCATCCAAGCTCAGAACATATGTCCTCTGTCTTTTTGTCCAGCACAGATAAGCTCAAGTTGAAAAAAAAAATATGGTTGTGTTTCAGTGCAGAATTGTTAGACGACTTAATGCTTGCATAGTAGGCTGTCAGGTTATTTTGGTGAGTGTGTCTTCCCAGCTTTGAACACCTTAATCTTCTTTTAATGCATCTATTTATGCATTAACATCAAATTTAGTTTAAAAAGATTTTGCATACCGCTGGTCATACTGCAGCCCAGTCGTTTTGGAAAAGAAAACTGCACACAGAAAAGAACCACCTGATGGTGCCTTATAAAAAAAATCTCACATTTTAAAAGCTCAAGCTGGTGTTGTTCACACTGCCTGCAGAATAATTAGCAGGTAACGCTAGCAGAAGTGCCACCTGGACAATAAAGAGATGCGTTGAGAATCAACAGGTACTGTTCACAGGTACTTTTTACAGTCCAGCTGGCCTGCATGCCAATGCCGTTTACATTGGCAGATTGATTGAGATTTTGCCAGGTTGGATGTAAAGTACTCAACCATAAAATAGAGAATTAGGGAAGAATTTAATATTTTCATGTTGTAAGACTCCTCAAAACTGTACAATAAGTAAATCAGTTGAAAATGTTTTTTAAATGCTTTCTATTATTTGGTAATATTAAACACATTTTCCAGTAATGTAATCAAAGACACATCATCTACTTGAATCTGATGTTCTATCAAAATGCAATAAAAAGTTTATGCACTGCAAAAAAAAAATAAAATAAAATAAGAATTTTTTTTCTTACAATGAGTGGATTTTCTAGATTTGAGCCTTAAGTGAGGCACTTTGCCAATGGAATATGGTGCAGTATCTTATTTCAAGTGTATAATATCTAATCTTATTGTAAGAGTAAAAATACTAATTCCATTGACAGCTCATCTTATTTACCTACTGAAATTAAGGGTAAATCCATCTTAAGAAATCTTTACCATTTTTAATATTGTTTTTGGAAGTGTGCGATACAGGTTTGCTGTCAAAAAGATAATATCTTAAGCAAAGGAAATGGGGAAACTCTGGTGTATAATAGTTCCTTGCGTCTTTTACAGCAGCACAGGTGGTGTTTAACTTTTTGTTCACTCAGCCTTGAAGATATTTAAGGCTCTGAATTATTATAATATTTTTTTTGTTTTGTTACAGAAATCTCATATTTACTTTTGCATATGACTTTTATATAAGCCGTACAATCATTGGGCTGTTTACCTTAGATATGTATAGCAGATATGATCTCACTAGTTCAACAAGAAGATTAAAAGACAAAAGTTCACAGCTTAAAAGCAAAATTTTTGAAGCGTGGTTCATTATTCCTGGTCTGCGGGACTCACTCCCCCTATGTCTCAGATATGTACAGCACACCTGACAGAAATTATTACATTACCTTCCCAGCAGCCTTGAGGGGTTTCAGAGGGATGTTAATCACCCATTTATTGTATTTAATTTAGGTGTGTGAAACATGCATTACAATAGGTGATGAGGACAAGGTTTGAAGACTGGTTTAGAATGATGTATCTACAGCGCTGTACGATGCTAAATGGAAGGAAAAAAAGTAAGGAATGACAAAAAACAAAAAACAAAACAAGAATATCCAAAGCCTTGAGAAGATTTTCAAGCAAGGCCCATTTAATAGTTTGGTGGATATCCAAAAGGAAGATGAGAGCCAAAACCAAAAATGCCACATGAAGCTAAGGCGGAAATTCAACTGAAGAAACTCTGATTACTTCCATTCAATCTGAGGCTGATCCGCCTCCGATGCAGCCAACCCGCTTCAAGCCATTTTCCTCGATGCCCAATCATCTTCCAGCACTCTACTTAAAGCCACTCCAAATCATCTCTAGGCCTGCTCTTCAACAAGCATAATGTCCATCGCTCCTATGTCTGACTTTGACTCAGACAACCCACCTCCATCCCCTTCTCCACCATTGTAGTAAGCTCATCCGACTCCTCCTCGATGCTCCTTCAACCTCACCTCCAGTGTGTACTCCCTCCAGACTTTCATGGAGTTCCCTGTCACTTTAAACGGTCCGGCAGAAGACCGCCACGTTGAGCCTGGTTCTGCCAGAGATTTCTTCCCAAAGGGGAGTTTTTTCTCTCCACAGTCGCTTCATGCTTGCTCTTCATGGACAGTTTATGCAAACTTTGTTCATTCAGTGACATCTAACTCAAGCATCACCCTGTATACCAGCCTCTATGGATTAACCAAACTTCATCTATCTAAACTCCACCACCAGTTTCAGGCCCGGGGGGAA
Source organism: Cyprinodon tularosa (assembly GCF_016077235.1). NCBI lineage: Eukaryota > Metazoa > Chordata > Actinopteri > Cyprinodontiformes > Cyprinodontidae > Cyprinodon > Cyprinodon tularosa. Next base: position 862,719 of record NW_024039696.1, read on the forward strand.
TATCCTTATTCTCATACATCAGTTTATCTGCATTAAAGTATAAATCAGCGTTTATGTTTCCTGCCGAGGCCTGAGCGCCAAAGTTCAAACTATCGTATCAATAAACTCTTCTAATTGCATCTTTCTCTCTCTGTGAGTTTTTCAGATTGAAATGCTGATTATCTCAATGTGAGAAGGTTTTAGTGGACTATCATTTGTTATGGAAAACATTTTTTTTTTTCATTTGTATCAGTCTTTGAAGTTAGAAACTACATTTTTAGTTTTCAAGGTTTGCAAGGCTGATTAAATTAACAGAAACAATCACATGCATTGTTTTACTTAATCTATGTTGTGCTTCACTGATTAAATTGGATTCATGAAATAAAATAGCCACTCAATCTCATATTTATGAATTATTAAGTCTATTTATTGTTTCAGTCATGAAGCATCATTATCACAATACTTAGATTTAATAGGCCACATGTAGGGTTACAGAATAGTAATGATTACCGACAGAGGGCAGAGATGCCATAAACGTATCTTCACATCATTATATGTTTTTTATATAGAAAACTAACTATACAGGGGGAAATCATTTATTATAATTACATGATTTCATATAGAGCCAGGCTTCTTTCCTTTGCTTTCCAAAAATCATTAAGGATATAATCATAAAACAATCAAACCAAAAAAGTACTTTACTCATCTTTTTTATATTAAAAATTAAGTTTATTACAAGATGGAAAGCCGTGAACATGCATAACACAGTCTTATATTGCATGCATTCCTAGGAAACTTCTGCTCTTGAAGGAGTGGGTGTTAAATCGTTTTAGGTTTTTATCATTGAGCGTAAGAAATCACCTGATGAGCAGCTGATAAATAAGGCTATGTAGACAGTCAATTGGAATATTGCTACAAATTATTTGCACATATATGGTCCAGATTAACATGTCCAGCAGAACTGAACTCAGTTATGAGGTTTAACAAATTGTACTCACATCAGAAATGACTGAACACAACACATACATGCGCTAAACCGTAATGGTTATACACTAATTTAAATGACTAATTGCAATAATGATATATAATAATAATAACCTAATTGAAATAATGAATCGGCCTTATGTTAAAATTTGTAACTTTGTACTTGCAGGGCTTCTCTCCGTTTGTTTGAACATTAGCAAATTTGTAGAATGAAAAATTATCTGGTTCGTCTCCAAATAGCTCTCTTTAATCTAAAGCTGCATTCTGTAGAGAAGACATGGATTTATTTTGGCTTCCCTCTGATATCTATCTGGTGTTTTGTTTCTATATCCGCATTTCTGGCACCTGTCATTCCTAAAACTACTTTGGTTATAGAATGAGTTGAAACTCTTTTTAGGGCAAGCTAAGAATGACATACGCTGAAATAAATGAGTTGGCTGTTTAATATCGCTTTGGTTTGTCTTTCTTTTCCTGCGGCTCATTCAGTCTTGTCGTAGAAAGAAAACAAGGGATGTGGTACAATAGATTGAGCTCTAATTTCAAACAGAGCTAGAGCTCTATCATTTATGTTCTATTCCTCTTTCTGTGTGTCAGTCAATTGGATTCATGCTTTTGAAATAAATCCATTTTTTTTTCTATTTAAATAGTCAAAAGTAAGTACTGCTATAGCTTCTGCACATATGGAAAAAATTACGTTCTCATGTTTGCTATGGGGCTATGTGGATTCAAAAGTTTAATTTATTTATTGAATGGTTGAAATAAGGACCAGACACAAAACGGCTGAAAATGTTTGTTATTGTGGGGAATTATCAAATGCTAAACATTTGCCTTTTAAAACTAAAGACATGTGGAGCATCACCTTGTTTTTTGGCTCCTTGATGCATTCTCCTCTTGCAATAGTAATGTCTCCCAAGGCATCTTTGATCCATGCAGAAGTCCTTTAGCAAACCTCAATATACCCGTAGGTGAGGTTTCTAGAGCAGAAGAGTGCAAGGTTTTAAAATATCATGGACTGATGTGTTACCTATAAAGTTGCTGTTCACAGCTGTCTCAGGATTTTTAAAGGGGAACAAATTGAATCCTGGCAGCATTCAGGTAGGCATTGTAATTTCCACTAAGGTTCTTATGCAAGCTGGTACTGATACACAAGTTTTATCCTGTTTTCAACAGGACTTCTGAATACATTAAACATGGTGGCAGTGTAAGGAATTATCTGAAATTCTTACAATTTCACAGTTTTCTACAGATAAATTATCCAAATTATCAGTGAATACTTGCCTTATATAGATTTTGCTGCACCACAGTATTGTAGCCGTCAAAAATGATTCCAAGGACACAATCTGTCTCTCCACAGACATCTTTGATGTGTTAGCAAAATAATTCTTTCTCTGTTTTATGTATATAACAAGAAAGTCCTTCGGGTCACTTGTTGTTACAGACAAGAGCTTTATTATTTTCATTTGATGCTGTTTGATCTCATGTACTTTATGAAAATGAACTATAACTTGTAAACAAAGTGATTCATGTAAGGATCGTTGCTTCAATTGGACAGAATTAGACAGGATGAAACAATCAAAGACCTGGAATTGGATGAAAACCATATATTACTGCAAAAAAATGTAAATCTAAATAAGTCATTTTTTTCTTAAAATAAGAGCAGTTTTTCTTGAATTGAGGAGGAAAGTGAGAAACTTTGCCAATGGCAGACAATTTATATTTAAAATAAGATAGAATAATTGCATTGTCTCATTTGAAGTACATATTATCTAATTATTTGTATTTAATCTTATTTTCCTACTCAAATTAATGATAAATATACTTAATTTAAGATATTTTTATTTTTTTATAGATAATTTTTGCTGTCTGTTGCATTTCTGTTCTGTATGTTTGTGCCAATCTTACTGAATAGTTCTGCTCCTATTACAGATTAAAAATCAGTGGGTAACTTTTTTTCATTTTGTTGAACAACTTGATGCATGCCTCAACCCAAATAAAATACTTTATTTTGCAGCACCATGGTCAAGCAAAACACTATCTATTGGGTACTACTCTATTAAAGCATTCGCTGTGGCTACAGGCTCTTTATGGCGTGAAAAAAATCTGAAAAGAATATGGTTCCTGTAGTTGAACAGGATAGAGGCTTTTTATATCTAGCACACCATATGCCCCGTTTACACTACTTTTTTCAAACCATGCCGAGAACGGTCTGAGCACGATAACCAAGATAACTTTTGACTGTAAATGGCACGCAAACTGAACTGACCATGTCAGACACAACCAAACAACGCTAAACTGGTACTAGTTCTTCAGCAGGGTTGGGTTCGGTTCAATTGTGGCTTTATTCTCTGATAACAAAGAGCGCATGAGCAGACCACATCATCTCCTTACAGTCAGCCTCCGTAATCATGACATTTCAGACATTCATAAAAATACTACTTTCCATTAAGGGTCCTTGGCTGGCCCTTGGCTGGTCCCCTACAATTCCTTTTTGAACATCAATCTTTGCACTAAAATATTCTTTCTGTCATGATTTATGGACATTAAGATCTAAAGAGCAGCATCATCTCCTGGTTAGACCCTGTAATTTACAGTAGTGAAAGGGTGGAGTCAGAGTAAACAAAATGCACGACCAGGAGAAGGTCCAAGCTCTTATGCCACTAATCACTCAACAAAGTGCCCCAAATACACAGTGTGTTTAACTGTATTTCAAGTTTAACCTGGGGGTTAAAAGTAGAGGAAAATACTCCAAGCTTATAAAATCTAAAATGTATGTATTTGTTGAATCAGTACTGGTAGGTACTTCTACTTTTCCCACAATACTTGGAAAGTTTTGCAAAGAATTTCATAAACATGATTAGTTTAGAATAATTCTTTCAAAATAAAAGCCTGAAATTTTTTGCATGCATTTAGTGTGTATAATCCCTCTGCTTGATTTTGACACCTCAAATAAATTCCAACACATGCTGTTTAAAAGTTACATAGCCGGCCAATAGAGTCCAATTGTTTATAATTTGAACTCATTGGATAAAATTGTCCCTTTTGGTTTGATATGGGGATAGATTCTGCTGATTGGAGGGAAAACCTGTTAAGAGAAATTCTAGGTTGGGAACTCTGTGGTACATCTTGTCACTGATCAACTGACGCTGTTTAAAATCATGTAACAGATGTAGACCCTCTATAACCATTTAGGCTGAGACTAATGCATTGTAGGGGGGGTCAGAAAAGAAAGCCCACCATATGTTGAATTAACAAGTGTGCTTTTTGTTTTAATCTAAACTGTAACATTTTCATGCATTTAACTGTGATTACAGTATGTCAATGTATAAGAAAGCTAAACAGGGAAAGATAGTTTTCTTTGTACCTTGTACAAGAGATGATTTCTAACCCCTGGATCTGTGTTAGAAGTTATTAGCAATTTTTATTATTGCGTGTAAAATGGATAAATATTCCGGTTTTAGTGTTGGGTTGGTTTATCTTTACATTTATTCATTAAAAAACTATTACCATAGAGATTACTGAAATATTTACTGCAGTCAGAAACACTTTCTGCAACACTTAAAACAGTGATGGCCTTCTGAATGTTCCAAGTATTTGGGATTTCTTAAAAATTGTTGGCTAAATGCATTTATAACTATAGATAAACATAGACATTTAGAAAATGGAAAGAGCATGTTTGCACTTAGGATGTCCATTACCTATCTATTTAGAGAATACTATCTTTCTGCAATTAGACTTTCTGGCCTAGGATCTGTCATACAGCGGCTTGATTAAAACATTACACCGAGAATTCATTCGGGCTCAAGTGGAGGCTTTTAGCAAAATGTCAGATAAATGTCAGCATCACTAAAGTTGTATGATCTCTGTTTATGTAAATGGCATGTAGCTTGTTTTTGGGGGAATTGGTCTTCATCCATATGATTGAGAAAGTTTAGTAGTTTGATAGAAATTTATTTTGGTGTCTTTTCTGAATGCCTTTTGGCACTGAATTTAGTGATGCTTAACAGAGATTAGCTTTACCTTTTTCTTCTTGGAAAGCGGTATAACTATGACCCTGGAAGAAGCTAACTTAGGGTAGAAGCAGAAAATCCATCCATATTTACTATTTTATCAGCTAATTTGTGAAAGCTGTCCATTTTCCCATAGAGCATATGTTAGAACTTCTTTTTATAACTCTTAAAGTTCAGTGCAACCTACTCTACTACACCAGGAGCCTTATTAGTGCATTGGTCCTTATCATGCGCAGTACTGTACGTAGTTGTGTTCTAACTTATAACTTGCCAAAGAAAGTTTAGAGCTGTAGAATTACTCTTATCAGCAAAATAGGACAAAAAACAGCTATTTGATCATGACAGCAGTCACAACTGCATGATGTTCAAACAAGAAGTTGAATAGAGTATCCTGTTTTATTATTCTTACAAGAATAACATAACAATCTGAGCAGTGGATAAATGTTTGGGGTGCATCTGTCAGAATGAACTATCATAAATCACCAATTTATGGTTTTTACCATCATTTTACAACAATTATTTTTCCTATCATTGCCAATGATCCCATGTTTGGAATCTTTATGTTTTGTTAATTAAAAGTTGTTATTACCAACACCACTATTCAGTTTGATTTGTTGATCTAGGACAAATTTGCAGACTTGTCATGTGACTTTACAAGACAAGCTATTCCAACTCACAACTACCATATATAAACCAAATAATATTAAAATCAATTTATATCGGAACAGTTAATTTCAATACAATCAGACCACATAGATAACTTTAAATCTGGTCTCATACATGACAATGTGTGACCTTTTCATTATGGCATAAAATTATAGTTACACAATCATTTAATGCCACTTGGTACAATAACATATTTTTAAAGCCCCAGTTTCATAGAGTATTTGGTCTTTTCTCAATATTCAATTCAATTCAGTTTATTTATATAGCGCCAAATTCACAACACATGTCATCTCAAGGCACTTTACAGTTCAACCAGATCATACAGTGAAATTGATACAAAGTTTTCTGTCTAAGGAAAACCAGTTGATTGCATTGACTCATTGACTCAAATACAATCCCTCACACTAAGCATGCTTGTAGCGACAGTGGAGAGGAAAAACTCCCTTTTAACAGGAAGAAACCTCCAGCAGAACCAGGCTCAGTGTGAGCGGCCATCTGCCGAGGCGGACTGGGGTTCAAGGAGACGGAAGCAGAGACACAAAAAGCAGCTGTAAAAGGCGGCCCCGTCCAGGAAACACACAGCCAGGCAGACGAGCTCCGAGCCAGCTCCCATTCCAGAGGACGAAGAGAGCACATCCACTCAGTCACGGTCAGAGAAACAGGACCACACTGGAAAACAGGCCGATCTCCAACATCTATAAACAAGGGTGTTGATGGAAGCAGCCCAGCTGATGTTTCTTTCCAGGATGATGTCACAGCCAAACAGGAACAGACGAGGCAAAGCTACTCTGAGGAAAAGCAGAGAGAGCAGAAGGTTAGAGATTGAACTAACAGATTCTGCAGAATAGGAGAACAGAGAGAGAATGAAGCAGAATGATGACATGGGGGTCCCTATGTCCTCCAAAAGTCTAAGCCTATAGCAGCATAACTATGGAGATAGCTCAGGATAACCTGAGCCACTCTAACTATAAGCTGTATCAAAAAGGAAAGTTTTAAGCCTAGCCTTAAAAGTAGACAGGGTGTCTGCCTCACGGACTAAAACTGGTAGTTGGTTCCACAGGAGAGGAGCCTGATGACTAAAAGATCTGCCTCCCATTCTACTTTTAGAAATTCTAGGAACCACTAGTAAACCTGCAGATTGAGAGCGAAGTGCTCTGTTAGGAACATAAGGAACAATCAGATCTCTGATATAAGATGGAGCTTGGCCATTTAAGGCTTTATATGTGAGAAGGAGGATTTTAAATTCTATTCTTGATTTAACAGGAAGCCAATGAAGAGAAGCCAGGATAGGTGAGATATGATCTCTCTTTTTAATTTTCATTAGAACTCTGGCTGCAGCATTTTGGATCAGCTGAAGGCTTTTAACTACAGTTTGTGGACTTCCTGATAGTAAAGAATTACAATAGTCCAGCCTTGAAGTAACAAATGCATGGACTAGTTTCTCAGCATCACCCCTGGACAGGAGATTTCTAATTTTTGCAATGTTCCTCAGATGAAAGAAGGATATTCTAGAAACCTCTTTGATATGGGATTTAAATGACAGGTCCTGATCAAAAATAACACCAAGATTTTTTACTTTATTATCTGAAATCAGTTTAATCCCATCCAAATGAAGTGACTGGCTAATCAGCTTCTTTTTCAGAGACTCTGGTCCAAAGACTATAGCTTCTGTTTTGTCTGCTTTCAGAAGCAGAAAGTTAAGAGTCATCCAGGTTTTTATGTCTTCAAGACATGCCTGTAATCTATGTAATGGGTTAGCTTCATCTGGATTTATAGACAGATATAGCTGGGTATCATCAACATAACAGAGGAAATTAATCCCATGCTGTCTAATAACTCTACCAATTGGGAGCATGTATAAAGTAAAGAGAATTGGTCCTAGCACTGATCCCTGTGGTACTCCACAGGTAACCTGTGAGCATGTGGAAGATTTGTCATTAACATGAACAAACTGAATTCGATCAGATAGATAGAATTTAAACCAGTCTAGTGCTGTTCCTTTAATTCCAACAAAATATTCAAGTCTTTCTAAAAGAATATTATGGTCAACTGTATCAAATGCAGCACTAAGATCTAACAGGACGAGCACAGATACAAGTCCATTATCTGAGGCCATGAGAATATCATTAGTGACTTTCACCAGAGCTGTTTCAGTGCTATGATGAGCTCTAAAGCCAGACTGAAACTCTTCAAAAAGTTCATTATGGTGTAAGTGATCGCAAACTTGTTTGGCAACTACTTTCTCAAGAATTTTGGATAAGAAAGGAAGATTGGATATAGGTCTATAACTGACCAAGTCATCTGGGTAAAGAGACGGTTTCTTAAGCAGAGGTTTAATTACAGCAACCTTAAAAGCTTTAGGTACATATCCCTGTAATAGAGATAGATTAATCACATCTAAAATGGAGGAGGAGATCAAAGGGAATACCTCCTTAAATAACCTGGTTGGAACTGGATCTAACATACAAGTTGAAGGCTTAGATGAAGACAATAATTTTGCTAATTCAGAAAGTTCAACTGGATCAAAGCAGTCTAAACCCGGTTCAGATTCCATGACTACCTCAGGTACAATCGCGGATAGAGGAGTGCTTATGATCTTATTTTTAATAAGATCAATCTTATTTATAAAGAATCCCATAAAATCATTGCTGCTAAGAGCAGGTGGAATGGACGGTTCAACAGAGCTATGGCTCTGGGTGAGTTTGGCAACTGTATTAAAAAGAAATCTAGGATTATTCTTATTCTCCTCTATTAATGAGGAGAAGTATGCTGCTCTTGCTTTACAAAGGGTCCTCTTATACAGCAGTAAACCATTTTTCCAGACTTGGAAGGACTCCCGCAGGCCTGTGGAGCGATATTTTCTCTCCAGTTTCCTAGCATTTTGCTTCAAAGTACTCAGCTCTGCATTAAACCAAGGAGCAAGCTTTCTATTTTTAACAGTTTTCATTTTCAAAGGAGCTGCGTTGTCTAAGGCAGTACGCAGAGAACTAGCAACCCCATCAACAACATCATCAACCTGTGAAGGGGAATAAGCTATGCTTTTTCACTCTGCAGCACTGCTCAGTGACACAGAGGAGAGAGAAAGTGAAGCAGATTCTTTAAAATTTATAACTGCACTATCTGATAAAGATCTACTAAAATTGAACCTTCTTTCGGGGGAGGAGAACTCTGTTAAAGTAATCCTGAAGGTTATTAGAAAGTGGTCAGAGAGGACAGCGTTGTGAGGAAATACTGTAATATGTGTACTTGTGTGTTCTCATGTGCTCATGGAACATCATTAACCTCAGCACTAGCAATTTTCCAATTCACAAGAACACAAGACCGAGAATGGAAAAACCTCTGAGTTCAAGTCCCACTCCCGCAGACTGCCAGTCTGGGTACCTGAGCAAGACCCTTAACCCCACACTGCTCTCCATGCGCCGCACAGTGGCAGCCCACTGCTCCCCCCTGCTAAGTGGGGAAACACCATCCTTGAGTTGAATTAACCAATCTGTGCTTCATATATCAATATATATATGCCAAAATACAGTAGGAAAGCAGATATGTGAGTTATTATTTTTTTCAAGAACCCCTTAGAAAGAGGATATGTATGGGAACTATAGAAGCACAGAACTTAACGTTATAAAAGTATCCCTCTCAGGCTGATTGAAATGTTGTGATAGAACCTTGAAAGAGCGTGGGCTATAGGTTGATCTCTGTCTTTATTCAATATTTGCTTTTATCCATGTGTGAAGGTGGCTGTAGTGTCTAATAAGAAAACCAGTGGGGATTTGTGCAGACGCTGCCTGCTGCTCCTCAGTGTTGTGTTTGAGCACATAAAGCCAGTCACACACCCAATGGTTCAGAAATGACTCAGCATGACCTTAGTCTCTTCTGACAGTATGTAGTAGCTACATGCCCTATAAACAGAACAATGGACCCAGCAGCTGGCAGGTAAACACAGAAACTCAGACAAACCACTAAAGGTCACCCTATACTGCTCCTAACAAGATTAAAAATGATTGATGAAACCTCAGTCATGCAGTTTCACCCAGATGCAATGAATACTCGTCTAGTTATGTAGTGAAGAATGATGATCTTGATATTCTTTAAGTTTTTTGGGATTTCAAAGGTGAAGCATACTTGCAGTCATTCTGATATCATGAAGGATACCTTGCTGGAGTGTATCCACTTTGTGTAGCTGTTAAAAACTAGATTACTTCCTTCTTCTGCTGCAATTGATTTACATCCACTCTTAGTGCTCAGATGAGCCAGTGTTGTGGCTGTTAGGCTGTGTTTCAGTGCCTGTGCACAGAGGCCTCTGAAAATATTGTCCTTGCATCTGCGCTTATGTGTGTGTGGCTGTGCATGTGCTGTATTTGCATCTGTATGTATGAGCCCTGAGACTCCAGGCCATTTTATTATCTAAATGGGCTCAGGCAGCTCTGGACTGGAACCAATCACAGCAACCTGCCATGATAGCAATCCTAGGGGACAGCATCTGCAAAATTTTTGAACTTTTCCAACTCAATGTTGGCCTTACTTTTACTTTATATGCACATGAATCACCCAGATATGTTCAATGTATAATAACAAAATTCATGACAATGTCAAACAGAGGGACAACAATTGCATGCAAGCAGCCAATGTCTGTAAATGCTCCCTGCTTTGTTTCAAAAAGCTTTTAACTAGACAGGCAGATCATATTAAGAACACAGTTCTTTAAAATCATAATTTAAGGGTTTGTTAGATAGTTATTAGTGTATTGTTACTTCCTCCTGTAGCCAGAGGTGCTTTGGTAGTCGGTTTTATTATTATAACACAAATGGTTAGCCATTGGTATTTCAGTCCCATAGAAGAACATCTGAATAAATATATAAAAAACCTCATATTATTTTTTATGATAAAATTGTAGTACCAAATAAGACCAATAGGACATCTATGGACATGTATAGCCTTCACAATTGTTCTCAGCATACAGTCATTAACAGCCATTGAAACCCTCCACAAAAGGTTCAATTACAATAGGTCACTTCTAAAGACAGGCTATTTAGAGTGCTGCATCAAGGTAAGAAAATGGAACGTTAACAGGCAGGTGATATAGTAGAAAAGAGTGCAGAAGAAATTGCAATATTGAAATGGAATTTGAAACAAAACCCTTATAAAGAATTTGTAAGGCTCACAAAAGTTGGATTTCAGCTAGAGTTGAAACCTCAGGGGAAGAAATGACTAACGTATTATAAATTATCCCAATAAATGATCATATCTTTTTTCACTTGTCAGAAAGTTTAAATAAATATCTAAAAAAAGAAAAAAAAAGAAAAAGAAAAATTCAAGAAATTATTCAATGTTCCGTATTTTAAAGAGCTAAATTTAGATTTACATTTGGAACTGAGGCCCAACAGGGTAAAGTTCTCACAGTCAGGAATGATTTAAGGAGCCATACTGGTTTACTTTACATTTTATCAACTCCGAATTCATGGCGAACATTTACCTGGAAATATTTGGGGAACTTCATATTTTCCTATCCTGTCTGTATGGAGTTTAAATTTCCGGCAGGACTTGGTACCATCATGCACTGCCAGAAGTCTTTGACTACCCTGGTAAAGAAACTGACTTGACTTAGCAGTCAAAAAGAGTCAAAAAGCACAATAGCAAACAATGCATGAGCAGAAGGCTGCTTTTAAAGCAAAATGAGCATCCTTAACACCTTAGTAGTGCCACCGACTGATTGCCTTTATGCCACCCAACAGTGATACAGTACATCATGCAACATTAGCCTCTAGTGCATATATAAAATCATGCTTGAAAACAATTTAGCTGATATTGATGTATAAAAAAATATACATTATTGTGTGTTATATGAAATTAAAAAAAGATATGTCACTCTCTTTTTGTTGGATTAATATTAAGTAAGCTTAATATATTTGTTTTAATACATTTCATTTTTCTAGCTTTTTTATGACCTCCTGTATTCTAGAAAAGTGCTTCTATTACGTCAAGCTTTTTAAAAAAGAGACAGAGAAGGGTCACTGTCGATCACCAGGTCACATGAATGAGTGAATTGTCTGCAAACATGCAACATGATCTGTTGCTGCCGAAGCGTCTCTTTGATCCTTGCTGACATTTACTGTAATTTTAAAACAGTTCTCATAATATCAACTGACTATATGTTTCCAGCATGCCTTGGCTGTCTGGATGTTCATTTAAGCAATTATGTAACACTTCTATTAATTGTTAACCCAAACCAGCATTCTTAGAATGTTATGAAATGTTAAGAAAATATGAAGTATGAACAATCAAAGAAATACAGGGACCAGCTGATTATGCCATTAACAAAACTACTGCCCTACACTGTGTCACAATATTATTCGTATTCAATTACGCTTTCGTTTAAAGGCCCCCCTAAACATTAAACATCCCTTCACTCATAATCCGCAGCCTTTTTGTTTTATTATTTATAATTTCCAAAACTGTGAATACGAAATGCAGCAGCCTCATTACTCAGTCCAATTTTAAAGAAGTTTGAAGGCATCAGAAGTATGAAAGCTGATATCCAATCTCCATAAACACCTGCAAAGTTGTTACTTAGCTTTGAGGGACTTCCATATCATATGATATTAGTGTCCTTATTTCTGAATATGATGGATGAATCATTGACGGAAGGAATGACTTCAGTTATTTATTTATTTAAATGTGTGCATAACTTAAGGACAGATGCAGCACTAAACAGCTGAGCTTCATTTTTTATGTGCTACAATATAAATTGGAGTTTCAATAATTATCCAAAAAAGACAAAGTGTATGGTTGGGGATCTTTTAACCACTTAATTTCTTCAGTGACTATAGTGTGTTTCACTGTGTTTGCTTGTGCAGTTGGATATTTTCTTTGGCAGTCATAAAACAGGACTCCAGAGGGCCACGTAAATCTTTTCTTACACATACCATGTCACATGGAAGCTTAGTCAAAGTCCACTGATGCATATCAGTAAAGCTGATCATCTTAAAGTGTAATCCGTTCCATGCAGCAGCTTTACTTGTGTCCTTGAAGGCATTTCAAAGAATGTGCATCTCTTAGGTTTAAGCAGATATCCAAATCGATTCAAGTGTGGTTGAAAGCTTCCTAATTCTAATCAGTAGTAGAAAAAAAAAGATGTGTAAATCTTCTCGATCTGTTTGAGAGTGACTTCATTCAGCACCGAGTGGGGTAGGGACAATCCAATATAGAATTTGAAAGCAGTGAGGCAAATCTTTCCATACATTTCCATTTAATTCAGTTTCTACAATCAGATCATCGTTTTCTTCCTGGAGATAGAAATTGTCTGGAAAGCAGTAGTAGTTTGCAGAGTCTCTTGAGAATTCTCTCTCTAAGAGATAAGCTTGAAAACACTTGCTAAGTAAAACGGCAGCCTGACCAAGACCAGTTCAACATCTTCTTCTCTTTGAGACACACAACAGATCATCTTCCTCATTCTCACTTTATCCGTTGGATCCTCCACAGGTCCCCCTTCAGTTTATATGCCTTCACTACATACAGTAGATAAAAGTCTACTCACCTGTTCCAAACAGCTCTATCATCAAAATTTTTTTGCAATACTGTTTAGGTTAGATATTTAGAACCAGTAATTTTTTAGATTTATGAATGCATGTCAACTATTATTCTGTACAACTTAATTATGCAACTGTTTCAGTGATATTCAGGATCATCATCATGCTTGAATTTTTTGTTTTAAATTATTTTAAATTATTCAGACTAAAGTATAAACACAAACCCAACTACAGTAATAGTTAAGAGTCCATTAGAAGTTGCTAAAACTGAGGATTGCAAATCAAAAAGCTTTATAGATAGTTTGGTTATTTCTTTTATCCCTCTTCTTCACTATGTCAACTTTTTAGAAAACTCAACCACTAAGTGTGCTTAATCTCTTTTGCTTTGGTATCATGCTACAAGTTTATTTGCTAAATATTCAGAAGCTAAGCTAAGAGCACAGCTAAATACAATTTAAAGTGCACCACACCCTCCCTGTTGCAAATACACTCAAAGCATGATTCAGAAACTTTTGTATTTGAATTTTGGGATAGTCCTTTATAATTCATTTAATCAAAATGTAATGATGGTCATCAAGGCCTGACAAGTGAATTATTTTCATCACATTCTAGGTCATGACCTTGGCCTCTCATCTTTGGTAAGTGGGAATTCTTCCTGTGTAATTGGCTTTTAAATTAATCCTGATAGAACAAGACCCTGTTGATTATCACTACAGTAGTTAACTTTTTTTCATCTGTTCTAGCCACAATACATGAATCAGAATTCCACCATTGGGTGCTTAATTTGTACCAAAACAGTCTAACCTTTGCAATACAGAACCTGTCTCACTTCCAAAAAGGACCACGGCTATCATATTGGGAAGCTGATGAAGATTCTCAGTCATCCAGATCATGGTTACTCTGAAACAAGCCACTGGACTTTGAAGATGTTTTGCTTCCCATCCAGAAAGTTTCTCAATTCAAAATGTCTGGAGTAGTATTGAATTCCAAGCTTTATAGAGTAGCCCAACTAAGCTTAGAAAACATGCAAATTGAACCGAAAACAGGTACATCCCTTAGTAATGGGGAGTTGTTGAGGTCGTTGTTGGACTGCAACTTAACCCAAAACTGGCCCATGCCTCTGTAATGGGGAGTCGTCAGGGTCGATATTGGCCTGGCTTACCAGGCACGATGTTTGACAACCTGCATGGTGATGAGCATATCATATCTAGGCTTTTATGTGATTGTTCAAACTAATGACTGTGATAGCTATAGCATTCTGGCCAAAGGCTGTACCACAGTTATGGAGGTCCACAGCTTTCCTTCTGATATATTACCTGATTTTATTTTCTATGATGTGATATGTTATTGTGTTTATTCAATGTTTCCAAGTTCTGGCATCAACTGGGCTTTCCCACAGGCTTAAAGGCAGAGTAAACTTTTTAATTTGAAAAGAGTAATAATGAGTTGATAGAATATGAACTTTCTTTTAAGACTAAATATCCAAAGTCATGCTTGTTTTCAATTTGAATCCTAAAAAAGCCTTATAGTACAAATATAGAAAACCAAGAAACAAACAGTATAATCTAATTGGATAAACTTTGCCCCAAACAGTAGTTTGATTCTGTGCCCAGAAACAGGCATCTTTGCAAAGGGCATACAGAATGAACAGAGTGACATTTCAGAGTGCTTCGCAGTCATTCGTTTATCCCCATTCCTCTTCTGCTTTCTTTCTTAGTTCCTCCGTAAACCAATGCTGATCCCAAGCAGTAGAGTGGCTGACTGAGTGCCTGTCTGCTAGACACGCCGACTGTGCCCAGAGGTGGATTAATGTGGTTACTATTGAATCCCTGGGTTAGAATCGATCCACTCATTCGTGGCATGAATGCGTAAGGATCATTGCGGTGCAGCCGTTCGTACGTTTGTCTGCACAGATCTTTCTGAGTATTTTCTGCATGCATGACCTTTACTCTCTGCTCATTTCTTTACTTAGATTTGAATACAGTTATTTCAGATCTGATATCTTGCTGCTCATTCAGTTCTCCCTCTTCTGTGTTTTTCCATCTGCGGTTTAAGTCACAGCAGATCAACTGTTTCCATTTTGATGATGAATGAAGAGCTGTTTTCGTGATGGGTCTCTTCATTGCCTGGTGGAGCTCCATTAAATCTGCTCTAATTGTATTTTCCTGGCTGATTTAGCCACATGTCTCCAGCAAACAGGTATCACTGAGGTCGAGATTGAATTGGACCAAGCTATATTAGCTTATAACCAGATCAAATTTACCTTTACCTTTTTTGTGGCATGTCTGTAACTCTGATTTGATTGTGGTAAGCAGCATCTTGTATGTTCATGAGCCTGAGGGTCATTTTCTTTTCACCGAGGATCTTTTCTGATCTTCATATTTATTGTCAATAAACTGATGTAATTGTTTGCAGGCTGGGGATTCTAATATTAGCCAATACTATGAAATATGAGAGCAATGTTGTGTTGTGGCCAGCAATTGGGGAAAACAATTTAAGAACATTTCTGTAACTGTCACCAAGTTTTATTCTAGCAACAGCCATATTGTCAGGTTGGGTGGAGGTTTGAAGGACCCAAATCCAGGGATGGAAGATTAGAAGTCAAAGATAATGAGGAACGAGCAAACAGTAACTAAAGAAGAGGTGTATAAATGGGAGACTGAACATAGACTAGGCTAAAAAGCAGATTGGGAGCAGGGGTGGAGAAAAGAATCTAGAAGGGAGCTAGGAGAAGCAGACTGACAGAAAAGGGCAACAGAGGGCAAACAAGAAATAGAAACAGAAATTGAACTTTATTGATCTCACAAAAGATAAATGATTAACTATTTGTATTTAACCCATCCCCTCCGGGAGTAGTGAGCTGCCATTGTGTGGCACCCGGGGAGCAGTCTGGGGTTAAGGTTTTTGTTCAGCCTAAGGGTCCACCGAGGGTGGAGGCTGTGGGGATCCAACAGGGTACTTACAACCTTCTCAGAGCACAAGCACACTCCCCACAAATACATACATAAGAACTCAAATACAACCAGAAAAGACCACAAAATGTGAATGAAACCAATAAAACTAGAAAACAGACAAACATGAATCAAAGTAAAACTAAAAGAGAAGCTAAACAAAACCAAAAAGTGCAGAATCATGACACACAAAAAGATTCTTTATCAGAGTTAAAAATGGGGTTGGGGACAACTTGGAAGTTTTAGCATTTCAAAGTTATTGCCAGAGATAGACACCAGCCCTGCCGCAACCCTAATGCTGCAACCCTGATGGATGGATGGATGGATGGATGGATGGATGGATGGATGGATGGATGGATGGATGGATGGATGGATGGATGGATGGATGGATGGATGGATGGATGCTCCAACATTTATGCATGCTAGATTGTAATTTTAATGTTCTAGAGCTTTTAGAAAAGTAATATTTGTGAATGAAGTAGGAGGTCTGTGTTCTGACTTTCTTGTTTTATTTTAACATTGCTTCTCTTTGTTGTAACTTATATATATATATATATATATATATATATATATATATATATATATATATATATATATATATATATATATATATATATACACACACACACACACACATTGTATTTGTGCTCTGTTCAATCCAATCCTAGTGGTACATGTTGTTTCCATCCTATTAATTTCGTTTCCCTCTTATGTTTCTTTTCGTGTTTGGCTTTCTCACTGTCTTTTCTTTGTTTTAGTTTTTGAATATTTGTTCAAACATGCCTCCATTTCAGTTCCTCTAAAAAAACAACAACATACATCTGAAATGATATTATGGAAAGAGAAAAAGTCTTTTTTTTTTGTGGAGGGGGGTTCCAATCACTAATCTGTAACCGCTGTCGGGCACCAGCTCTGTTTTCCCTCCTCTGGTTTTTAAATTACTTCCTTCTACTTGTTTCCTTCCCACTTGTTGGCTCCTTGTCTCCATGGGTGGGTCTCTTTGAATAAGACCACACAGCATCATGCAACAGCTTGTGATGGATTGTCCCATTACTTATGACCTTTCCTGCTGGTTGCCATTCTTTGGCTAGAGCACATTAGTGTGGTTTGCGAGCTGGATATGCACCACTGTTGGATGACTGTTATTAAAAGACCTTGATACGTACAGAGCTCTCTATTATTTTATGAATGTATGTGATGTAATATTATAAGTCAAGTTTTAGATAAAATTAACCAAATAAAGAAAATGTCAGTGTGAATTCTCTCCTCTATAATAACACATTTTATTCACATATTTTGTAAAACATAAAGATTTGGTTTCTAAATTGTTAGTTCTGCAGCATCCATTCTTTCATCTATAGTATCTGTCTCTCCTCCATTAATCTAAGTTCCTGGATACCTCTCCAGCAAAACATGATTCAACTTGTTGTGAGAAGGTCTCCGGTGACTTGACACTAGGAACAACATCTAGTTCCACCAACAAGTTGTGGGTAAACCCTGTTGTCTTCTTTGTGTGTGAGCTGATTGGAAAACCTTCAATGGGAGTTATTCAGAATTCCTGATCAAATGCTTTACCTAAATCAACTGACAGCTTTAAATGTAAAGTGGAGGATTTTCGTGAATTTTTAAAAAGACTCACCCTCTTCACTGAAAAAAAAATGCACATGCACAATCCTGTACCTGCTCCCGAGAGGAAACGCCTTTTGAAAGCACGCAAGAGCATGGACAACACATATTTATATATATAAAACATTTCCACACAAATAAGACTACTGGCACATAAAAAAAAAATAAAAATTGTGACCTGCTTGTATGTGTGTGTGTGCTGTGAAAATGTGGACATGTTTGCGGGGTAAATAAGGATCTGTTGCCCCTGTCTAACTACTAACAATGCAAATTACTAAATAAAAAAAGTATCTTCCCTGGAAAGTTACAATATAGAGGTAGATCATTTTTACTACAGTAGCAGTGATGTGAAATGCATTTTTCCAAATATCGTGTCAAATTTTACCTATAGAGTAGAAACTCCGTAACCGAGGCATCAGTGGGAACCCCCACCTCTAATTTCAGTGTACGCCATTGCATGAAAGAATCTCGCAAAAACACTCTGGTCTTGTTTCTCTCTTCTGAGGCCTTTCTCTTCTTCTCATACACTTCGTAGAAACATTTTGACTGAGCTCACCACAAATATACGCCTGAAAGTGCACATGCGCTGAATAAGATACTTATCTGGGGAAGAGCACGTAGGACAGCCTTACGTAAACATATCACCAGAATGACTGACAATTGTGATTGACAGCCCCTATTTGATGATTCACCCAGAAAAAAATCCTCCACTACACCTATAATGATTTAACTTTAAATGCTATCACACATCTGTGCAGTAAGATATATTTCACGTAATGTAACTTTTATTTTATTATGTTTCCTGTCTACAGCATCCTCTTGGTAACTGAACTCTAATTCGAATCATGCAGCGATCAGTTTTGAATCTCTTCCACTGAAAATGTTAATGTTTCCTACAAATGTCTATGGCAGAGGTACAGTTCTGTCTGTCCTGTTTTGTGATGAAGTACATTAGATTGTCAAAGCTGCGATAAAGGCGTCATTAGAATTTATGCACTCCCTTCAAAACCTATTTGAGCTACCTTTAAGAGGAGCATTCGAAAACGATCTAGAAATAACTAAACATTTCTTAAATTAAGTGTATTTACCCTTAATTTAAGTTGGTAAATTAGATGATTTGCCAATGAAATTAGTATCTTTACTCTTAAAATAAGATAATTAAATAATATGAACTTGAAATAAGACATTGCAATAGTTTTTTCTTATTTTAAATGTAAATTGTCTTGTTCCATTGGCAAAGTGTCTCACTTTTGTCCTCAATTCGAGAAAAAAATCACTTATTTTAAGAAAAAATTACTTACTTAGATTTCCATTTTTTGCATTGAACTCATTTATGCTGCTTGTATTAATTGTAAAATATCCTAAATATGTTTGCCACTGTCTAAAATGTAGCTAAAAAAACTTTTTGACTACATCAAATGGACTAACACAGTCATACATAGTTTCTAATGCTAAATAATCACAATGACCAACCACAATGACCAACTTACTTGAAATTTTAAGGAGAATGACTTTTATGGATATGTTTTCTATTGTCTATTTTGTGATCATAGGCGTTGAAACTTAAACTGACCATTAAATGAAGAACCTTAATTTTCAACTCAGATTCCCCCTTTGTGTGACATTACAAAGTAACTCCAACATCAGTGTCTATGAAGCTCAGATTCTTCATTCCATCTCTCCCTCTTTGCTGCCGTGTCTTACTGTGATATTTGACTCAGGTGGAGAAGCACTGAACAACATTTTGTCCAAGTTTCTGCTCTGTCTTTCTCAAAAATTACGAGCCTTTTTAATTATTTTAGCCAGTTTCAAAGTATTAAAAACTATATTGTGGTACAATTCAAGAAATACATTTAAATTTATTTTTTCTAGACTTCCTGCATTTGTTCTGAACAATGTTTTTATTTGTTTATTTCAAACAAAGTGAAGTTGATTATGGAGTGATGTTTTATATGTGTCTTAAGCACCTTAGATTGATGTTTAGGATGCAGTAGCATTCTCGAAACAGCACTCTTTGAGACTGTTCTCTGTATACCGTTGGATTCTTATTTCAACTCTGAGATTTCCAAAAGGCTCCCATGTAGCAAGATTAGATTAGATTAGATGAGCTTTATTGATCTCACAGCGGAGAAATTCACTGGTCACATATTGGCATAGTAATTAAAGAAGGTGCAAACAAGGAGGAAAAGGTGCTTTAAGAATAAACAAGCAAGCACTGTATATACAGTATATCAAGATAAGAATAAAAATTAAGGTGGAAGTGTACATGTACTGTATCACACACACAATAAAAAAAGAATAAAAGATAGAAAATACAAGGAAGTAACACAGAGATTTGAGGTGACATGTACAATCAGGATGGCTTATATACAGGTGGATTGACTTTTACATTAAAGTGTAGTAGGTAAGGAACAACGGTGAGCAGCAGCATATTTATAACTGCTTTCCAAGCTCAAGTAGTTAAAACAGCAAACTTACCATAATTTCTTCCACTTTTTTGTTAGTTGTTGAAAGTCTAGCTCTCTAGTAAAAATTTACCTTACAGATGTTTTTTAAAGTAGAGTTTCCATTAAAACCTCATTATACTTCTTTTTCATTTATTTATTCAGTTACATTACCAGTACTGATTGGACATAAAATCATCCATTTCTTTTCTTCTTTTTTTTAAAAATGTTATTTAATTTTTTTGGTTTAAAGCAAAGATACCTGCAAAGACGACTTTCCAGTGCGTTTCTAGTTTTACATTTCAACAATCGATTCATGATCTTTGGCCCTGATGTCTATCCATTCAGACTCTTTTCTAAAGTTTTGCATTGTGGTCTAGATTTTTTTAAAGGCTCTCCTTGTATTTCAGCTTTATCCTACAGTTGAGACGTTCATGTTACTGCAGGTGCATAGGTAATTTAAAATGCCGTCATGACAATTCTTGTTCTTGCATGATTATTTGTCCCTTGCAACTCTATTTATTTTCCATGTGAAATCTGATAACCTGTCCTGGGTCTTAGCTGTCTCCTGCCTATGGCCCCATGTTGGTCATCCAAAGCCACAACCCTGAACAGCATTGAGCAGGTATTGAAAATAAAAGGATTAATGTTTATCCAATGTTATTACATCAATGGTTGCCATAGTAGAGGTGTACCAGCGAACTCTTCTTGATGGCTCACCAAGCATTTTTTGTTAAAATGAAAAAAGAAAAAACCTTTACCAAAGTGTAAGAGAACAAGATCAACACACTCTTTGCCTGCGTTTTTGCAGCTTTGTGACCAAATGTGATGCATGTTAGAATTTTTCAGAACAAGGATACAGAAAAACAAAATCTGGTTCTTCTTTTTTTCTTTAAATTCTCTCAAATACTACACTAACTAATGCATCAAACACTGTTTTTTGATGATATGATGATTTTCTTCAGGAGACTGAGAGATTTGCCAATGGTGTTCTAGATATAAGTTACTGCAAAACTACCAACGTGTTGCAAATCTAATTGGTACAAATGTAAGCACATAAAAAACAGACAGCAGATGGTCTTGTGCATGGCGGAAAAGGGAACTTTAAGAGATAACAGAAGCTACTGAGTTCAAGGGGACATCTGTTGATACTGAGAATCTGCTTGTGGTCCAATAAAATCATAAACACTTTGGCAGAACTCATACTGGCTGATGAACTACATCATGTGTGAACTTGCCAGAATATTTGCCTCAGCAATATATTGACCATGATATCTTCAAAAGTAATTATAAGCACAATAGTGTACGTATTGTATTTACATTTTGAGCTTGAAAATTGTACTGGGCCTCACAAAAGCATGGATTTCTGACTTTCACTCTCCTCTTTTAATCTACAGGTGCAAAGCTTTGGTAGGAATGAAAAAAATCCAACCAGCCCTAACAGAATACAAATGTTTTTTTATTCGTTACATTACACCCACTGGAAATCTATAATTGTGAAGTAGAATGAAAATGTAACATGGATCTGAATAAAAGATATCAAATTCAAAATGCCTCCTTTTACTCTGACTATTAATCTTCTTCTAAAATCAGTAAATCTTTGTGTCAGAGACAACTAGCTGCACATTCCACTAAATCCATCATCGCTACAATAGAGACAGTGATGAAAGCATTGTACTGTAGAGGTTTATTTCCACTGCATGGGCAGGAAAGATGATTAGACTTGATTAGAATGCACCGTTTCACAGCACCAAACAGAAAACCACAGCTTCCACAAGATTGTTAAGAACAAAACATAACTCATAGATTAAAAGGGCTCAGTCAAAGTTCAAACCTAAGGGAAAGTGATAGGAATTTTGGGGTTTCATGAGCTGTATGCCAAAATCGCTATTATTAAGACAATAAAATACCTAAAATATTTCAGTTAATGTGCAAAGAATCTAAAATATATGAATGTTCAAGTTTTCTCATTACATTAAGGAAAATAATGTTTTATAACTTTATCACAATATGCTAATATTTTTGAGAAGGACCTGTATAAGCTTGAGCTGTTTGAAAAGAACAATGGGCAAAATTTCAACCTCAAGATGAGAGCATTCGGTAGAGACATTGCCTCTTACTCAGAAGGGTGAATATAAAAGAACCCAGAAGGCCACAGTTTTATTTGTGACAAGTTTAAAAATGTGTGTAATTCTAACTCTACTCAGCAAGGCACTATTTTGTATTGGTTATGGAATAAAAAGACACACTATTACCTACCAGTCCACTTACTGTAACACAGAGAATATAAAGCAGCATTTGCAATAGGTCTGGACAGTTTTTCTTCCTTTTCATTGTAGCCTATCATTTACTGTAGGTTGATGCTACAGTCGCCACTTCCTACCAACCAATCGCAATCTCTGAGCCTGGCATGCCATTACAAAGCACCACCCTCTAAAATCACATCACCGAGCACGTAAAGATGTCACAGCAGGAGAGGCGGAGGAAATTGTCCCAAAGAATGGTTTTAGTAGCTCGCCAATTTGGCAATATTTCGGTTATAGCAAGTCAGAAAGTAACCAAACCACAGTGATTTGTAAAAATTGAAGTTGAACCGGTAAGAATAAACTCTGGTAACACATGCACTTGTTTTATCATCTAAGCCCCTGTGCCGTTCCTGAAGATCAGAGGAACCTATAGGAACTTCTGCCAAAACAAAGCATGCAAAGCAAGCTAAACCGGGCTTCCTTCTTTATGATAAAAACAACAAAGTGTCCAAGCCACATAAGAACATAACTCATGCAGTAACATGCTTTATAGCGATGGATATGCTGACATTGTCTGCAGTTTAAAAACCTGGCTTCAAACAGCTGCTTGACACTCGTAATTCATGACATGAAGTTCGGGGCCATAGTTTTTCTTTAAGTCGCACATCCGAGCCCTACCTCAGCCTCTCAATTCACTAAATAGACAGAGAATGGAACCTCAGAGGAAATTGTCTACAATCTTTTAGATAATTATCGATATTGATCAATATGCATTTAATTTTTTCTATATTGTCTAGCCCTAATAAGCTATATTATTTGACATTGAAGATGCTACAAAAAGTATTTCCAAACAACATCATTTTTACCTGTATGTCTACAACGCTGCTCCTTCTAAAAACCCTATAAAATATAAAAAAATTTCTGTTTTCACATGACAAACTGGAAAAACTCAGGACTACTTTTACAAAACTTGTTAAATACCCTCCATTAGGGGTTTTCCGAACTTTACTGAAGTTATTTCTCTATATCTAGTGTCTTTATCTACTTCTGATTTAATTTAAAATAATGTTTGTCCTGTTCAAACTACCCATTACCATCAATGTTGAACATCAATCCTAAAAGGGTTTTAACCTTTGGGCCAGACAAAGACTCAACATCAGTGATTTGCCGACAGATGCCTCGGGCCATCCGTTTCACTCCCAATGCAACAATCGTACTAAATGCACACACTCTCAGTCAAAGCAATGTCACTCTATCTTTCAGTGCCATTATTACACCATTTGAAGCTGGAATTCAAAGTAAGCTTGCTTTTTCTCTTCCTCATTCCTGGATTTAAACCAGATCAATTGAATACACTCTTGCAAGATTGTGAAACTTGATGCAACACATCTTCTGTTTTTTCGTTCAGGTGCCTCAGCTCCCCTTTTATGATGGTATCAGCTTACAACTAAGAAAAAAAGACCTCCTTTCTTTGTTTATTTTTATTCAACCCAATTTAGAGCCGGAACTCCTCTAACTATAAAAACAGGGACACATCGCTTTTTATAGTTATTATAATCAATTGAAGGAGTTGCACCTGCATCTAAAATTGCCTCATGCTCTGAGATGCTTATTTAAACATCAGCTGTGTACGTACCTTTCCATCACCCCCTCCAACCTGTGGCTTGTAGTCTCCACTGTTAAGTAAATTGTCTTGTTCTGCTATCCATCACTAAGACATTTGGCTAATATGCAGTGACCCAGCCCCCAACCTTGATGTGCACCTACTGTTATTTCCCAGTTAAAACATATTTGATCATTCCACTTGAAAAGCTATGATTTGGTAAGAGAGTTACCCCACTGCTACAGGCAGAGGTTACTCTCAAAGAGTTTGTATAACGCAGGGGTCGTTGACCCAAACTGTTCAAAGAGTTATATTGGACCTAAAAAAAAACAAAAAACAAATCTGTCTGGAGCAACAAAAATGTAAGTTTTCTAAAAACCTGGCAACGCAAGCTCTAACTGTACTAGCCCACTATAAAAATAGACTACGGACTACAACCTGGAGCAAATGTGACATCATGTGACTACTATTCTGTACGACAATTGGTGCTTTAAGTTTAAATTCTATTACAATACTAATGCATTAGATTGTGTTGCATTGATAAAGTTATAGACTCACAATAAAGGAATCAGATTTTTTGTGTTATTTTTCTTTCGAGGATTTGGGGAAAAACATTGAAGAAAGTTCACATACCTGCATAAGAGCGCCACCTGTTAGATCTGTGAATGGTTTTCTTTGCTTGCAACAAAACTAACAGCAGTAAATCTATCTTTGGGCTCCTGAAATTTATCCAAAAAGACCGCAATCAAATGTTTTTTCTCATTCTCAACTTGCTGATCGGCTGCAAATTTACTATGCCTTCCCTGGAAAAACCTTTCCAAATGATTCTTTTTTTATTATTTGACAACTTCTCATTACAAAGGATTCTTAGTTTTTTTGAATCCTCTGTTCTCATCAGCCAGCTTCCTTTATTCTCTTTGGGATCCATGGCCCAAAATACACTTGCTGTTGTGTTTAAAACAGTCACCTTCCCTGCACCGTGCCGCGCTAAAACATGTATTGCAGACTACATTATGAAGCAAATCTTCGTTGGCAGAAATACAAATTTTTGTTTGAATTTATTTATTATGCAAATTTGTACAGCATTAACCTATCAAAACAAACAAACTAAAAATTTCAAAGTTATACATTTTCATACGTTTTTGGGGGGCATTAAAGAGCCACATGCTGCTCTGGAGCCAAAGTATGCCAACCCCTGGTATAATTTTAAGAATCCATGCTAGTTTTGTATTGGCCTTTAACTGTTTTTTGGAAATGGTATTGATGTAATTGTTCTTGTGATTTAACAATAGGAAAAATAATCGGCCAAAATTAGAGCAATGTGTGACTTTTGAACCTAAAGCCTCTGGTGAACTGGTGAACTGCTCTCAAATAAGACTGGTTGATAGGTCGATTTAAAATAAATCAACTCACAAACTTTGCAGTTATTTTGAATTTACATGGACTCTTAAAATCTTTCTGACTATGGAGAGTTGATATTATCATGAAGCAAAATACATAAATCTTCTTTCTAATAAAAAAAAAATGTCAACGAGTATTTATTCCTGAACTGCTGGTTAAACAGCCTAATTTTCTAACTTCACAGTAACAAAAACTGGGCATTTATTGATATCCACTATATATGGATGCTAGAAACATTTCTCCTACCTAGCTGGACTAAAACAAGGACGAGCACAGGCATGGGTGTTCCATTTGTCCCAGTAGTTAAATTTTCCAACTTCCAAGTCATAAATTTGAACTGGAATGCTCCTGAAACTCATAGAGTGAATGCAAAATTATGGTATTAAACCTTTGCATTCAAGCTTGGTGCAACTTAAGTCAACAGTTGTTAAAGTTTCCTACTTTGACCATTTGTAGCAGTTGTTTATTATGTATTCAGGGGTCACCTGTGTTTATAGGAGTTTTTTTAGTGCTATGCAATGTGCAAAATATCATGTAGAGCATTCTTTTTTATGGTTGTAACAATGACCATAGTTACCACTGAGAAAACAGCATTCTACAAGCTGAAAACTGAAGCCCATTTAACTGGGAAAATATGTCACTTCAACTTCTTAAATAGAGTTCTGGGGAAAATGGAACGCACCATAAAAGGTTGCATTTTAAGTTTAACTAAGACATCCTGGCTCTAGATGTCTATTGCTATTTTTTGTTAACCTTTCCTAGTCTTCATTTAACTTCCATAAAAAGTCCATAAAATAATTTATTTTAGTTCTCAGATCTAAACAAAGAAATCAAGCTTGGTTGTCTTATTTGTTCAACAAAAATGATCTGTAAGCTTCAGTAGAATTCTTTGCAATATTCTGCCTAATTTAAACATTGCTATATGTTAAATTTTCACTTTCACAAATTTTCATCTTTTAAGGAAAAAAAATTAATTTCCATGTGCAATGGCATTTTTAATTTCATATTTTTGGCAGAAAGCATCAGAACTATTTGCTTTGAAGTATTTGCTTACTTTTAATAAGTTCTATTATTATTTTTTCAGTAGTTCTCCATGTTAAAGTCCATGGTATTCAGAGCTTTCAATGCAGACAATTTTTTCCAGATAAGCAGTTTAACATCTACATTAGGAGAAAGATTTGAGGAGGAGATTTAGGCATGAAGCCTCTAACCTGTCCTGGATTCCTCCTTTCCCGCAATGTAAAGATGTGTCAATGCTTTACTCCTAGATCAAATAGTATCTCTTTAGTATAGCTCTATAGAGCTTGACTTAGATGTTGCAGACATAGTTTATCAATTACATTCAAGTGTTTTGGGCAAGGAGAATATAAAACTGGCAGAACAACATATTAGTTTAGACCACTGATTTCAAGGGAGCTGTTAAGAGTAGGCAAACACAGGAAAACACACTTTGTAAGCATGAACCTTTACACTTCACATATATTTATCCCCCCAATAGCATCTTCCATGTGCTGTCAATGTTAAGACACGTAGACACTATCAGTCACTATCTCTAGCTCTTTAACAATATCTCTCATCTAAGAGACCTGCAGATAAAAAAGCTAACACTTAGACACCTACAAGCTCTACAACACTAGTGTATACATATTCTGCCAGAAATGGAAACTATGTGCACTCATCAGCAGAGGTATGTGTGGC
Source organism: Cyprinodon tularosa (assembly GCF_016077235.1). Lineage (NCBI taxonomy): Eukaryota > Metazoa > Chordata > Actinopteri > Cyprinodontiformes > Cyprinodontidae > Cyprinodon > Cyprinodon tularosa. The sequence continues at coordinate 889,850 of NW_024039696.1, forward strand.
TCAATGAAAGAGATAAGTACTGTACATTAAATAGTAGCATCTCATGTCACTTTCTGTTGATAGACAATCTTTATACTTTTTTGCATTAGCAAAAAGTAGATTGAGTTTCGCCAGCAGAAGCTACTCAGTGACGTGTAGACAAGTAACCGATGCTCTGGCCAACAGAAGAATTTGGGGAGTGCTTGATGAAGCAGCTTAGAGAGAACACACTGAGTAGCTCCCTTTGCAGGTAAGATGGGTGGTAAATATGTAGAGTAGAGATAACAGTAGTCATATCATGAGTTTGTTGTGGTAGAAAGAAGAAAAGCTTAAGATGGAAATCTCATGTTTAAGGTGTTTTGCTTCATCTGTTGAGCTTGGCAGTCACAGTGTTGGGTCTCAGCTCCTCTTCATGATTTTTTTAGATTAAAGAAAATAAGCTTAGCAATCCAGGGATGCTTGTAACTTCAGTAAAAGCATGGTGTTATAAATGTCACCTGCACTGCAGTAAGTACATGTGTTGCATAAGGAGGTGCTTGGATAAAACCCAATGGTGCCACTGGCACTAAATATGTAGCTAACCTTGGCATCAGGCTAGGGTAATAGAGTGCATGCATTTCAGGTTCTTGCGCTAGCTCAATTAGTAAATGCTGATTAAAGCCAGGATACCTCACACCAATATTTTTCATTTAAAGCTGTACTACAGTTACTCTATCTTCTTATTATCAGAGAATATGTAAAAATATATCCTTTTGACTTCATTAAGGTGAAATCTAATATAAATGTGTAAAAAACAGGTATTTAAATTTGATTTAATTTAAAATACAAAAAGGAGTTTTTGAAACTGGTTAAAGCTCTTACAAGTATTATAAAAGTGAATGAAAAAGTTCATTATGGTATTAGTTAATGTAATAAAATATGTTTTGGTGAACTTAATCAATGGACATATGAGGGATAAATCACTTCAAATGCATAGACTGAAATCTAAATTCTTATATGAAGAAATCTTGTACTACTTTTTGGGTTCTGAGGTGCAAATGTTTTGTACAACTGTAACTATCATGCATAAGAAATTAAGCAGTGCTAGATGAAGCAGCTTAGAGAGGACTCACCAAGTAGGTGTTTTTGCAAAATAAATATGTTGCACTGGAGATGAATTGGCCCATGATTTTCAAAAGTGTAACAAATTTACTAAGGAGATATCAAAAAAACACACAACACCCCCAGGTTCTAGTGAAGTGGAAGAAGAATCCAATCAGCTCTTTAACTTTAAAATGAGAAAGCCAGAACCTTTCCTCAGGAAAAACATGTGCTTTCTTGTTTTCATGACAGTGGTCACCTTAAAATTTACTTTTAATAATAGAACTGAAAAGTTGATTATGATATTCTCCGTTAGTCTGTTAACCAAAGCAAAGTGTGAAAATAAGTGGCTGTTCTAGAAAAGATCAATGCAATAAATAAACAATGAAAAAGAAACAATTATACAACATAAGACCCAACGGTTCTTCGAATATTACGAGCTCAAACGAGAAGGTCAATAGATTCCTTAGCAGGCTCATGGTGAAGAACCGTTTACTGTCTGCAAAAGACCCTTAGGAAAACTTCAGGTTGCAAGTCAGTGAGTTGTCTGTTTCCGCACGAAGGATCAGATTAAATGGTAAAGGGCTCCAAGCTCAAACATAGACCTACACTTCTGATTCAAAAGCACCAGATGAGTGAAGAGTAAACTGTAATTAGGGCCCTTCAGGTAAAAGTAAACGAAAAGCATGTGCCCACGTTGCCCGAAGCTGCTTCTATGCCATAAATCCTATTTGTAGGAGGCCAAGCTTTACTAAAGATAGGTTCATGAAGGGGTTAAATCATTTTTGGACCACAATCTTAAAAAAAATTTGATATCAACAACTCTTGCATTTTTATAGCCAAACATATGTTTCTGTGAAGAATTTTATGTTGAAGTGAGAGGCACAGAATGAATTATGGGCTTATTGTGTAATAGATACAGAATCTCATTGTTGACTTACCTTGAATGAAAATATGTATACATATTAAAGAGGTTTGTTTAAAATAAAAAAGAGGCAGTAACATCGCTCTCTTCCATTTTTGATTCTTGTCCATTATGAATCTCTCTGCAGAGAAAAGGATCTTTGCATTGCAGGTTCTGCCATAGAGAGACCTCAAGATATGACAGCCTTTTGAATTTAGGATGGGCACTGCAGGACTTCAATTCATTTCAGTTAGAACAAACCACCAACAAACTTCCTAGCCTCTGAGAGATGATCTCTCTTGCTGTTAAAAAAAGGTCTTAATAGCGGTCATTAATCATTCATGTAATTAGGGGAGTAAAAATAAAACCCTCCCACAAAGCTCCATCACTCACTTTTTTGCCATTACTCACTTTGCTGCAATATTTTGTCATTTCTTTGAATGAAAAATGTCAATGTTTAAACTATATGTCCTTGCTTTAGCCATTCATCCAGATGCTTAGTCACATTTTGACTCTCTGAGATGTTAGTACATTGTGTCTGAGAATCATTTAAAAAGAAGCCACTGGCAGACATGACTGAGAATGGAGCCTCTATTCTATAGACTTGTATGCCAGCAGCGGCGCTCACCAGCTAAACCTTCTATAATTAGTTCTCTGCCAGATGAAGAGTCTTTGTGTAGAAATCTTTGTGTGTTATGTGCTGCATCGTTTGCTTGTGGGCATTTCACATTGGAATGGGACTGTGTCTCTGGAGCAGCCTAGCCAGCCTTGAGCCTTAGCAGTGAAACCCAGTTGAGGGTATTATGGGCTGAGCTAGAAAGGTGCTGTGAATGCCCGAGTAGATTATGGAGCCAAGTCCCTTGTCCTGCTTTGCGCCTCTTCACATTACATCTAATACATACACAGGGTCTGCGGCATCACATGCACCTTTCATCAAAGCAGATTTTTCCTTCCCTCACCCGGGAGCTGGACAGTTTGTGCTGCACTCACGGGTGCAGCTGTTAAGCAGTCCATTTACATTTATCAAATAATTTAGGTTAGGACTCTGCAAGGTTAGGATTTATTGGGCGCCAATAGAAAATCACAAGAAAGTGCTTACACCTGCAAGCTTCCCCACACCCTCCCAATCATTGCAACATAAACAAGAAATCCTCAACGAGCTGCCAATTCGCCCTATGTGCTCTTTTCCCCTGAGTTTACTCTGTATTGCTGCTCCAAGATGGTTAGATCCAGCAGGCACATATACTGGGATCTCTTTTTATATTTACCCTTCTAATGGCTGGTCTCGCATGGCTGCATGAGCCTCTTGCCTGACGCTGTGCTGAGAATCCATAAAGCTGCCCTAAAGATTTAAGCCAGACAATTTGTGTGTGTGTGTGTATTATTGTGAGGTTTATTCCCTCAGAGTTCTAATTCCTGTCCTTCATGCCTCTCTTTTACACTTCACACACAAAGTTAAAGTAAAGGAAAAAAAGAAAAGTTTCAATCCCAATTAACTCGCCTCTATAGATGTAAAGGCACTAAATACTAAGGGTAAAAATCTGAGGAAGAAAACAGGCCTGGGGTTCAACAGACAATCAGAGAGTGGGTGGCCAACTTAGAAGGAAAGAACAGTTGCTATGTTTAGGATCTCACAGTCAGGAGGCTTAGGAGTAGTGCTTAGAGCAAAAAACAGGAATAATCTGAGGGATTCTTTTGGTGATGCAGAAGACGGTGTGACGTAACATGACTGGTAGTAGTACCCCCTTGTCTGCAGACCTCCATCCCACACAGAAAGGCATAACAATAGACAAACAAGGATGATTTTACCGATAGGTCAACAAATGAAAGGCTTGGTTTGGCAGGGACTAAATGGTTTATTTCTATTACATTGTGTCTCACTGAGAACTAACCTGCATAGAAAGTTAAAATCATGAAACGAGGTTGTGAGCCAAGATTTAGGGATTGTTTTGCTCAGCATACTGTAGATGGGGAAACATAAACACTGTTAAGGAGATGATAGTGACACCATCATGCTGTATTTAAGGAGGTAGTTGTATGAGGCACTGGTTCAGGTGTCTGCACACAAATGAACATGATTTTTTTTCTTTCATTTGATGAAATATTTTAAAACACAGATTATTTTTACTCCTTAATAATTGTATGCCATTCTGTGGATGTGTTTTATAGAAAATCTTTTTTCTGACTCTTTTCTTCTAAAAGGTATTTTCCTATATGCAAGTTGAAAATTCTAAGTAACATTAAACAATCTGCTTTTTTGGTGATATTGCTAATTATCTCTTTTCCCATTGCAATAGAATGAGCAGATGTGCAAAATTATTGTAGGAAAACAGGACAAAGAATCCTCATCCATAAACCCAACCTTGAGCTTTGTATTTATTTATGATCTAATCTTGAACTTCCAAACTCGTTTAGAAATCCATCATGTTTTCAAAAAGGAATCTGTCTTTACTGAGATAGGGTTGATTATTGCAAAACAATACCCCTCAGCAGTGCATCTGTTAGAAAACACAGCTCCTCTATTATGAATGGCTCTTTTTATGGGCTCTAGACTGAGCCAGGCAGATTTCCACCGACGGGAAATCTCTTCACAATGCATTCGATTAGAGCTTTGCTTCTTGCTCATCTCCCATTCCCAGACTTCTGTTTCCAAGGAAGTCTATAGCATTGCTTCCAAAGAGCTCATATAGTGCCATTTTGGATTCCCAGAGAGACATATTCATTACCATGCAAATTAATGTGGGAGTTGTTGACTTAAAGCATTCGTCATAGTTCATTTCAGAGTCTGTAAATGCAATTAATTGGGTAACCTTCACATGAAAAGAGAATTGCTGGTTGATAATAGTCATTGTCAAGATCCTATTAAAACTTTCTCCCCTCAGTCACACAGAAGAGCTGAGAGGAGCCACTAGCCAACACGTCTCCGTGACACGGGCCCTGTAATAGGATAATAAAGCCTCTTATATTTCCCATAAATACAGCAATACCCTCAACAGTGCAACTAGAAATGATTTTGACATGATTTCTGAGAGCCCAATTCAATTACCGTCTCAAACAATCTACTGTGGCCTGAGAAATTATTCACATCTCATGGCATTTTTTACGTTTTTATGCCTTCTTGCCCTATGTAGAGCTGCCTTTTGGAATAATAATGGCTGCAATTCATTTTGGATGAGTTTATATAAGCTTGGCCATTCCTTGTGGCAATATGCTCAATCAACATTGTTTTCATTTTATTTGGTTTTCACTTTTGTACACTGATCTCTGAGTCTTAATATCCAATTCAGTGTATATATATAGCATCAATTCACAACAGATCATGTCAAGGCACTGTGAAGAAACCACTACAGCTTTTCAATCTGATTTAGATCTTTGACTAGGCCATTCCAAAAACATGAATTGTTTCCCCTTAAAACATACTGATGCTCGACCAGTATGATCTGCGGGGTACTGTCCTGCTAGGTAAATATTACTTGGAGGGGAGTTGTGGCCTTGTGGTTCAGGCTTGGGCGTCAACCTGACCTGTACTTACTAAACTTGTCCCTGACTTGTTTAGAGATCTCCTTTGTCTTCATAGTGTGATGCCTTTTACTTACTGGTGTGGCAGACACTTTCAGAAAAGGTGTGTTCATTCTAAAAAGCCATGTGACTGGTGACTATAGTGAAGGTAATCGATTGCACCAGCATGTTTTGTAGGTGCATCATAGCAAAGGGGGAGGAGACAAGTACTTTGTCTGTTTTTTTCATTTTTTCTTTAAATGTTTTATTTTTCCTATTTCGCTTCACCAAATTAGAGTATTGTGTAGAGATGTATGACAAAAAAAAAGATTTTGAAGCCTTGAAATTACAGGTTTGAATGTCAGAAAAAAACTAACAGATCTCCACTAAGCAGGAGATTAGGGAATCTCACAGAAAGGGACCCACATTTGGTTTTGCTTTTTTTGTCTTGCGGTACTTACAAATACAGTAAGTCGGAGTGTTATACCTTGGGGGGGGGCAATGAAGAGGGATCGAAAGACTTGCCATTTATACAACTGGGGTGTCTGGTCTATTGCTGTTGTGATAATGTGTGATCCGGCTTGATAGGGGTCAGAGGCAGGTGACAGACAGACAGCCTGCAGCAAACCTAGATAGAGTCGGTGTCTGCCTGCTGTGTTTGCTGCAGCTTAGTAAATCTTCCCCTCCAAGGGCAAAAGGCATGCAATGATTTGATCAAATGGATTATTCCGTACCTAATGTTTATAAAATCAAATTAGTTTTTGTAAACTCTTAATGTTTAAACACTTATATTGTCTTCAAACTCATTTTAAACTGGTTGTATTTTCAATGCAATTTTCAATCTTTTATGTTCAAAAGCAAGGACACAACAATATTAAAGAAGGTGCTCTGATCAAAAGACTAATCAAAGTTTAACTTTTTGCATGCAAAACAATAGATGCGGTTGAAAACTTAAAAAGCTCATTACTCTAAAAAAAACATGATCCTAACAATGTAAATTGGAATTGTTATTTAGGGGTCTGTTCTTTTTGATTTGATTTTATATACTCTAATAATCCCAGAGGGAAATTACTGTTCTGCATTTAACCCTTTCTGCTTCCCCTTGGGGAGCAGTGGGCTGCCATTGTGAGGCGCCCGGAGAGCAGTGTGAGGTTAAGGGTCTTGTTCAGGGACCCAGAGTGGCATTGTGGGATTGAACTCACAATCTCAGGATTCAAAGCCTTATGACCTAACCACAAGGCCAGCACTCCCCTCACTAAGCAGCCACTCCCCTTTTAAAACACTAAACAAAAGGTAAGTTGTTTAGAGCTAATGATAAGATGGTCTAAAAGCATTAAGGTCCTTGCACTAGTCATCTCCCGCTTCATCCAGGACCGGGTTATGGGGGAAGCATCCTCAGCAGATATTCCATACTTCCCTCTCTGTAGACACGTCCTCCAGTTCCTCTTGGAGAAGCCTGAGGTGCTCCAGGCCAGCCAAGAGACATAGACCATCATGTCCTGGCTCGTCCTGTAGGTTTCCTCCCTGTGTGGCATGCCTAGAACACCTTCAGAGGAAGGGGTCCAGGGGGCATCCGAAAAAGCCTCAAGTGGTTATTGGTTATTTGGAAAAGACAACAGAATATATGTGTGTGCATCAGGTGGCTCACTCTGTTCCCACCACATTCCTTGTTTGGGGTCAGCCCCAACCCCTGCCTCTGGAAGCCATGATATTCAATATCTGTTTTTTGTACTAAAATATATATGTTGTGATGTTAATTTTTGCAGCATTAGCAAAAAAAGAGGGAGCTCATTCCACTTAGCCACTTTATTCAGCTTGAGCCACTGAGGGTAAAAAAAAATTCCGCTCACGTGTGCAGCAGTCACCAGCGACCATAATCACCTGCACTGTGGAGATTGGATTACTTTCCGCATGTAGGGTAGAAGATACATAGACTCCATCATGTGTGTGTGTGTGTGTGTGTGTGTGTATAGTGAGTACAGGTGATGAATATATGTTCAGTCCCGGGCAATCAGGGATTTCAGCATAAGGTGACGAAATGGATCATGTTTTGGCTGGAGGCAGACATCCCCATTAAGTAGAGTGGATGGGGGCAACTTATCATCCAATCATCTTTGAACCGGACATGGTACCTCTACTGTATTTGCCCTTCCAAAACTAACAAAAAGATGATTTTCCAAAAGCACATGTTAGTTATATTTTACACTGTATACTTTGTTTATCAATGATGATCATGCATAATATAGCAGAAAAATATATTCCAATATAACAACTGAACATGATGGATTCCATAAATCTATCATATGTATTTATGAACGAACAGGACAAATTCACTTTTCTTACATTTTTGAGTTATTTATTTTCTTAATTTTCCAGAGTGTATAGTGCTAAATCACCATCTGGTTCAATGCAAGCTTCAGGATTGGTAATTCCAGAAGTGGTAAAATGTCTACAAATGTCTGCAAAATCCATTTTAAAAGTTTGTTTATAATAAAATCTAGTTTTCCAGTCAAATAAAATGCCAATATTGAAAAGAAGTTAAACAACCAAAAAACATGCATGTTAAAAAAAGCAATAAACAGCTTTTCCTATCTATTGTCTGAACTCACTCACAAATCAAACAACTTAGCAACTTTTGCTCCTGCCTCAGTGAAAGTGGATGTTCAAATTGTATTCCAAGTAGTACTTGTAACTTTTTCTTCTTGGCATCAAAGTTTTGCACTTTTTCACAATTAATCTTAGACTTTTCCACTTTTGTTTCACACCTCTTTTTATGAAATACTAACACTCTGGATTCTATCACTAGGGCTGGGCAACAAAAAAAAAAAAAATTATATATTGTGATAGACCCCTGATCAATATCATTAGAAAAAAACATCCTATTAAATGTTCAATTATTTCACTAAACTATTACCCAGAACCTCAGCACATTGTGGGGGATGTAAGCAGAAGAAATGCAACTCCCTCAGCCTTAATCTTTGGTGACTAAGATTCTTTTAAACAGGATAACGGTTACAATTTAATTTTGGCTTTTTTCCTCTAGTCCTCATTTCAAATCATTAAAGCGAGGGAAAAAAAAAAGAATAATTAACAATATCCACTCATTGGTACAAAAGAACCTACAACACAACAACTGGATTTTTTTCACCAACTAGCCCCCTGAAGTCAAACGAATGATTTAAGACTCGATATATAAATTTAGGATTTCTGTTTGATATGGAACAACACTTAACTGTGAACTTATATGTCTTTCTGAGACTAGAAAGACTAGATTTTTTATTTGGAATTTACAGAAGGGACTCTGTTCCACCTCTCTACTAAAGTATAAGATACTTTTAAACCAAAATTATATATATATATATATATATATTTATTTATTTTTTCTTGTTTAATATGAACATAATATGTATGTTTTTCAATCTACAAATTCTTAGGTAAAGGGTTCTACTTATAAAGTTTATTTTAATAAATTTTCAAATGATGTTCTCTCTTGCAGTGGAAACATTATAAAGTGACTACATATCATAGTGGTTCAATGCTATTACCTTGCATGCTTTGTGTCAGAAGTGAGCAAAGCATCTTCCAAATGTGGTTAAGAGCCACAGAGACGCAATTTGCATCCAGTCTTGATCTTTTAATAACAGTGTTCTGAAATGAACTTCTCAAAGATCTTTTGCCCACTTTTTGAAGAAAAATGTTTTGTTTTTCATGTTTAATTGGTTTGGGAATAAACAAAATATATTTTCCTGACAAAAAAACAAAGCATAAAAAAATGACTTGTCAGCAGCAATTCAGAAAATGCCAGAGGCATATTGCTTAATATTTATATTTCAAGGCTTTTTTGTTGGCTGTTTTAACTAAAAGCTAAAATTACCACCCAACGTTGTTGCTGGAGGCTACAATGAGAAATGGTATTATGAAGCTTACATTTAATCAGCTCAACAATTAACAAACTGACTATGAAACTTTAGCTCCATTTTAAAGTCTGAAATCTTTTTCTCCTCCTCCGTTTCCTCTCTGCAGTGAGCAGCTGTCCTCCAGATATTCAGGGAGCTGAAAAGACTTCTCGCTTACTCCTAATCCATGACAGTAAGAAGGAGCCTGCTGGGTTGCCAATATGAAGACTTTGTTCACTTAAATCACTGAGTGGAAAGCTAAGTTCAAAGTCTTTTTTTCCAGTAGCCCAACAAAGAGAAAGTAGATCTTGTCTGGGCAGATCAAAGGAAGGAGAACCAGAAAGGTCAAGGTTTTAGATGCTCCTGCAGCACTGGGAGAAGACAAAGCTCCCCACAAAGTTTTCTATTACTGGCACAATAAGTGCCAAGCTCATGCTAGGTAATATGCTATTATACTTGTCAGCCACTATTTATTATGGCTTCAGAAAAAAAAAAAAAAATCCAGAACTTACAAGCAGTGTCGAAAAATGCAGATGGACAAACCTGTACCCGCTCCCGAGAGGGAACGACTATTTTGTGCATGTGCATGCAAGAGCATGCACAAACCCATTTCTCCTTGTGCACGCTTTGTTTAAAAGTTTATGTTTGCTTCTTCTACAGTCTTACTTTCCAAAAGTAGATTTACAATTTTTCCACTATGTCAGACTCGCCACCGGTAAGTGACAATGGGAACGGTAGGGCGGCCTTACGTAAACATATCACCAGAATGATTGACAATTAGGAGGACCAATTATTTTGATGATCCACCCTGAACAAAAACATCCTCCACTATACCTTTAATATTTCTAATAACATAGAGCTAAACAATTGGGTTTTAATAATCTTAGTTATATCTTTAATCTGTTATTAGATAATTATAATCCTTAAGATTCTGGTATTTTGCTTCTAACAACCTAAAACCCAAATGCTATCTGGAATACGATTTTGTGGTCAAATTGGACAGAGTAATGCTCTTCCACATGAACAAGTAAAACACCTTCCTGAGAAAATTAAATGTAATGGTCTTAGCTGTAAAATACCACCTAATGTATAGTGCTGCAAGATTTCAAGTGGCACTCATAGAAAAGCCCTTATGGTCTAACAAGACTTAAACTGACCTCTTAATTTAAATGTTAGATCTATTTATACACTAAACACAATCATATTCTTCAAAATATATATATCTAAGGAAAACCAGCTGATTACCAAGACTCGTTGGCAATACCTCGCACTGAGCATGCATGTGGCGACAGTGGAAAGGAAAACTCCCTTTTAACAGGAACAAACCTCCAGCAGAACCAGGCTCAGTCTGAGTGCCCATATGCCGAGGCAAACTGGGTTTCAAGGAGACAGAAGCAAAGGAAGACATGCCTGATATAAGTTATTTGGCGTTCGGGTCCCAGCAGGCGACTTTGATGCTGTAAATCATCATATTCTTGGATTGAGTAACCTAGATAAGGATTAGAGTAGTCTTTTCCCCCGGGGCCCAGACAGTGGTGGTGGAGTAAGCCAGAGGATGAGTTGGACAGGGTATGGGGGAAGAGATGGGGTGGAGGTGGGAGAAAGTTTGCTTGCGTGCGGGAGACAGGTGAAGCTGATAAGGTTCTTCCAGATTGAATTTTCCTTAAGGTTTATTAATTATATCTTATATGTAGTCTTGGATTACAAATTTACTTAGGTTGTTGTATAAGTGGTAACAGACAGAGAACAAAGATTTTTATATCCTATTTTAATCTTACTGTTGCCTATTTAGTGTATTTTTGTGATGCATTGGGCATGGATATATAAGTAAGAAAATAAAAGGAAATAAACTACCGGTATAAAAAAAATTATAGTATTTTTGCAATCATTTCCTAAGGAAAGTTGCTGATATTATCTCTGTGTATAGAGAGCAATAAAAAAATGATTGCTAATAATGACAGAAACTTTGACTTGATCTCTCCTCAATGCAAGTCCTCTGCTTGCATTTCAAGTTCACACAGACCACTGATCTTTTTCCTTCTGTGTATTTTTCCAGTAATGCACCTAGTGCTTTCATATCCTATGCTCTGGTTCAAACTGAGGCCATTTGAAGGTCACATTTATGTCACTGTTGGCTCATGAGTCTGGGGCCACTCTCACCATCTGGTGTTACTTAGCCCAAAATGTATCATGACATGGTGGTGAACTTTGAATAGCAAGATTTTTTTCTGTCACATTCATATCGCCATTGGTAACCATGAGTTTAACTTGGCTCATTTCATTCAGGGTCATTTTGATTCTAAGGGGAAAGTTCTCCCAAAAGCAGTAATTGGTGATCAGTAAAGGGTATTTCCTTATCAACCCTACTGTCAAGTGTTAGAACAACAAATAAACTCATGACTAGCTGTCCCATTGAAGGGAACATAAACAGGATATTAGATAGTTTAGCATGACAGAACTGTTATTTTGTTTCTAGGCTGCATTAGCCTAAGTAAGACTAAAGAAGCCCTAGTTCATCGGTACACCTTGTAATCCTTATGACACCACTGTGAGTCTCTGTTGTGTTGCTGTGGAACAGGAATTTACAACGCCTTAGAGAAATGATGCTCCAGCACTCACTTCGGTTTTCTGGCTGCTTGATACTGGATGTGAAAGCATGACCCACTTTATGATGTATGTAGATATCAATGACAAATTAGGGGCCTTTAGGGTGTTAAAAATCAGTATTTCTATCCCTTTGTTCCATGAAATCTGCCTAAATCACTCATATTAGACATGTATGATGCCTTTTTATTCTATTATCCCAACATAGATGGCAGGGAACAGAACAGCTTAAAATCCGCTTTAGAAACTGTGATGACTGGTAAATAGGAGAGTTTATGGAATTTATCTTTTTCTGTTTTCATAAGAGGAAGTGTAATTTCATATTCACAGCATGACCACATCAAAGGCATATACGTTTTTTTTTTTTTTCTTTAAGTTGAAAAGATGAATCCTTGTGCATCCTATGCCACATAAGTGTTGACTAAACATTCATGAGCAGGTAATTCAGTTCTATGTTAAGAGAAATTGCAATGTGTACCCTGCAAAAAAAGCACCTTGCAAGTGGGTGATTTATTTTGGATAAGAATGAGTTGTGTTTGCACTCTCATTGTTTGAAAGCTCTTTGAGTGATCATATCTCTAAAACTTCAGTCGAGACTGTTTTTAGCTGTGTAACTTTATAAAAAGGCTTTAATCATTTTAACTTTGCCAAAAGTCTGTTGTTAAACTGTCAACGGAACATTTATTGCAGCTAGAATAAGAGAGCAAGTCTCTCTGTATATGCAGCTGTTTTGCTACAGACTTTATTTTTTCTTTCTTCCAGTTTTTCTGGCATCTGTCCTTATTTCCCCTTTTAATTATGGCACTTAAAACTAGTTTCTTGTTTGTAAATCTGATTTGATGTTTCTTCTATTTGCCAAAACAAATGTAAAACAATGGTGTTTTTGAAACATTCAAAGTAAAAAGGATATCTCATTAAATATTTACTTATTTGAAAATTAAGTTCTGATGTAATTTTAAGCTCTCTCTGGAATATAAAGTAGATTAATTACAGCTAAGGACTGTTGGGGGGGTCTGGAGACCGCTTCCTGTTTAGGTCAGAGTTTTTTCCTCTAGATGGCGCCTGAGAGCCAGCCAATTAGAGGAGCTGCATAAGTGCTCCTCTTCACCTAGATGATAAGAGGGGACAGCCGCCAGCACTCCAGCGCCTGAATGTTTTCTTCTGGTGGTAAAGCTCAAGCCAGACCCTGTAATCATATTGATAACCTGTCCTGCCCTCCCCTTCAGGAGATATGTTCATGGACAAGCTCTTCAACCTCTGACCCCGCAACTGAAAGGTTCTGTTTCTCATCTGGCCTCTCTGTTCCTCGCTGATGTGGTCCATTCCTCCTTCAGTAAGCCTACAGGTCAAAACTAGCTCACCTTCCAACACTCTCAATACCATCTTCTTCTGCAGACAATCGGTTCTTGGTATCTGGCCCAGAATAGATTCTCCAGTCAAGCCCTACTAACTCCCTCTTACCTTCCAGGAGGATGTGATCTCTAAGTCTTCTTGGAGCATCACAATCTCTGAATCTGATTCCCTGGATAACTATCTGATCCTCTCTTGAGTTTAAATAAACTGTATAAATCCGATTAACCTCCTGAGCGTATCAGCACGAGGGTCTGAGTTTAAGGCAAAAACTTAACAAGAACAAAAATTTTACTGAATTTTTCTCAAAATCTTTTTAAAAAGATATGAACAGTATACATTTTAATAAAGGAATCGTCGGGCACCCTACCACCCAATGGCTGGCTTTAGCCCCATTGGTTAAAGTAATTTAAATCAGACACTTCCCATAGTCATTAAGCAGTCTCTGACATCAATCTGAGGACAGTTTAGCGCTTCTTAATTTTAGCTATGAAATGGATATGATCTACAGCCTGTTTCACTTCAGTGCTATTAAGTTCATTTATCTAGCAACAACTGACAACATGTGTAATCTTAAGGCGCTTTACAGAGGCAATTTGTTGGCAATTATTCCTTCAAAAGCATCTTATTCAGATATAGTTTTTGGCTTGAACTGCAACAAGGACTTGCCAGATGTCTTTGGATCACTGTCACATTGTGATCTTTTTTTGTTCTTGTTTTTTTTTGTAACTAAGAATGGATACATACCTAAATCTTTGGTAGCAGCAAAGCATCCCCAAGCAATAATATATGTTTAAATCAAACATGTCTTCTGATTTGGTGCAACAACAATTTCTATTTATGACTCTTGTTGCCAAAGAACGTTATTATAAAAGTCCAGGTCTCTACCATTCAGTCTTAGAAATGACTTTACAAGTGGCATTTATAATTCCTCCAACACATCTTGCATGATAGCTGAATTAACTACTGTCTTTATACTGTAAATGTAGAGCAACCCCTCTACCTATTAAAAACAGCAGGAGCTGGTGGTTGTCAGTGATTGTATTTCAGTGTATTTCCTTTAGCATTTTCCTGACTGTTTTTAATGTATTACTGCTTGGACAGTTGAACAATTGCATCTTATTCTTCACTTGTAGATTAATATTTAAGACTGTAAAATGGCTGATTTTAAAATCCTGTATTGTGTAGGTTTACCAGAAGACTAGGAATATATTAAAAAACTTCAACTGGAAGTTAGAGTTATTTAATAGGTCATTCAAATCAAGGGTAAAACTAATTAATTATCATCAATTAAATAATTATAACCCTAAATTTAAAAGACACAGTAATAAAATATATGGTATTTGTCTGCATGAAAAATATTTTTCTGCAGTGTTTTGAGACTGACAAGAGTAAAATAAAGGAAAATTGACATCAAGTTACTTAGTTGGTATATAAACTATTATTACATATATCAATATTTTCTGTTTTGAAAATCTGTTTGAAGGAAGAACAAGGCCGCAAATTTCAATTTCTTTATCCCTATTTACATGTTCAAGCTGATACAGTTTTTTTTACACCAACTTAGGATGTCTTACTTTTTAAAGAACTTAAAGTTTAAAAGTCTGCCATAAGATTTTTGTTTTTCCTATTAATTGATCTTTTAACTGAAGTACTTTCAGTGTTGAATAATTCAGATTTGTACCTGTATGTGAGCATTAAAGTGTCTTAAATCGTTTTTGATCTGTTTGAACTTTTCATACTTTGTGGTTGTAAATAAAAACTTAATTGTATTTCATAGAGATTTTATGTGATAGACGAACAAAAAGAAGATATTACAGTAAAGTTGAATAATAAAAACAAATAAACTTAAACTCTTGTTTCATTTAGTTTCATTTAATTAAAAAAAAAGACCTAGTAAATTGACCTTGCTGTTTTCTTGTATTACATTTTGATATTATTAAATAATAGATCATTTTTTTCTAGATCTGTTTTCTCACTTTGCTAGAGAGATGTGCAATTTTTTTTTTTTAACCTCTGATCTAACTTCCACCAAAAGGAAATCTCTATCCGATGTTTTCAAAGCAGTACAACTTTGATCTTGGATATTTCTTTTAAAGTCCTGACCTTGATTATGAAACCTTTAAAAGCCCATTGATTTCTTTCAAATGCATCTGGACTCCAGTAGAGCCAGACCGCCAAGCTTAACACTGGCACAAAAAAAAAAACAATTATTAGGACTAGTGACATGTTTGCTTCCAGAAGGAAAAGGCTTTATTTTTTTAGGGACAGCGCATCAGTGGATCAGATGTTTTTGGAAGGATGAGATGTAGGCTTCAGCTATATGTCCAAAATGATTTTTAATTTCTGGCAGTGATAAAAAGCCATGTGTGAATCTTGCAGTGGAGCTGTGTATTTCTGCGTTATTAGGTGTTGAGTGTTGTGAAAAGCACACTTTGGACCCACTGCCACAGCAAGTGACACAACACCTAGGAGGCAGGATGCCAATGCCTTCTAATTCAGTCTTTAATCGACTGTCTATTTTGAGTCTTTGTATTTACAGTCAGCAGTGGCACGCTCAAGAGTAGAAAGATGACACTGTGGGATTCTATCAGTCTACTTTTCAGACGTTTCTTGTACAAATTAAAGAATAAAGCAATTATATTGAAATTTGGACATTTAGTACTGTAGGGGAAGCTTGTAACCCTTTTTTTCTTCTTTTGTATAATCAACGTTGTGGTTCAGAAGACTACACTTGATAATATCAGTGCTATGCAGGGCTAAAATGGAATCTCAGTAGAAAGATATATTGAAAATTATACACCTGCTTGCACACTGATGTCAGAAGAAAACAACACACAAAAATAGTTTTATGTCTAGGAAAAGATATAAGCGTGAAATTAGGAGTTTGGAGTTTGCTCTACCGTGGAGAGAACTTCTCAAAGCAGCCTGAGACATAGCGTGCACTATTTGGAACTGTCCATGGTTCTAGTTTTTTTGATAAATAGACTTGGGTCTGGAATATGAAGGACTCTTTTTGGTCCAGGCTTGTTGATATGTGACCTTTTTCTTCTTGGATACTTTTTTAAAATGGTTATTCTCAGAAATTTTAAAACAAACCAAACAGAAAACTGGTTTTCTTGTTTGTTGTTATGTACAGCATATTTTTTTGTTTTTTTTTTTTTTTTTTTTTGGTGTTAAATGTGCTATATAAATAAATAGTGAGTGTTGCCCTAGTGGTTAGAACAGTGCGCTTGTGCTCTGAGAAGTTTGCAAGTTCCTGGTTTGATCCCCACAGCCTTCACTCTGGGTTCCTGAGCAAGACCCTTAACCCCACGCTGCTCCCTTGGCGCCACACAATGGCAGCCCAGTGCTCCCCATGGGATGGGTCAGAATGCAGGGAGTGAATTAACTCATTGTGGGACAGTAAAGGAATTGACATTTGTTTATATACATTACTTAAAGAGAATTTGGATTAGATTGTAGAGATAGGCAGAACGGGAGCTGTCCATGGTGCTGATGGACCAAAAGCCAGCCTTTGAATTGACCATGGCTCTGGAAACTAAGAACTGGAACTGTCTTTGGAAGAGATTCTGCATTCTATGGGAGTCCAGATTAAGCAAAGGAAACTCCCTACAGTAGGTTGCAACTTAGTTCTGGAACATTACACATCATGAATCATGGTGGAGCCCCATTGCATCATTAGGAACTGTCCATGGTACTGGTGTTACACTGAATAATATTGCTGTCTTTGGTACTTATTCTTTGACCTGTTAGAAACCAAATAAACACATGGCAAGGGTAATTGTTTCAGGCAATATTTTATTGTTGATTTTTGATTTGATGCTGTCTACAGAACCAAGTTTATTTAATACACTCCAGAGCAGTGTCAGGAACTGTCTTTGATTCTTCTTATGATCTTGTATTTTGGTTACTATGGTAAGGGGCTTTCTTTTGTAATGTCTTTTTGAGATAGAGGGGTACATTAAGCAGTTGAAACCAACAGTGGTTCTGGGTTTTCGATATGGTAATCTTAGTCAAAAGGTGTCCATAGCAGAGTGTCTGTGCTATGGTAAACACCATCCCGAGCACTCACACCTGTTGAGGTCTGACCTTTTTTTATGATGGCTAAGTGCTGGAGCTTTCTCTGGTACTTAGTTTCTCCAGTACTGACTCAATGCAATATTATCTTTGGTTGTGGAATTTTTGTAATCGTGATGCAGGTTTGAAACTTTCAAATGCACTGGCCTTATGCTGTGCTTCCTATTTGGTGAACCATTTGCTTATTTTTGTAGTATGTTCAATTTAGCTGAATGTTACAGTATACATGTTTTCTAATCTCTTAATAATAAAAGCAAAGCAAAAGAAAACAGAATTGTGATAGAACTGGTGTATTTTGAACCTTAAAGCAAAGATATATAAGCATGTATGTAAAAATCATTAATAGCCTATAAAATCTTTAGCCATCTGTACCAGTTTATATAATAGGCTATCTTGTATGGAGGTGTGTCTGCTCAGCTATTTTGTACCAAGAAATTTGACCAAATATCTTTAAAGAGTTGAATAGTAAAACTATAGCCCAACATTTTATAGTGGGACCATACCCAAAGAAATGGGTTAACATCCCTACAGTCAACATAGATTTGATTTGAAGTCATAATGGAGGCCAATCCAAACAGTCTTCCCCATGGGGCTCCTCCTGCCAGAAGCAAAGACCTCTTGTGTTTGCAGGCCAGCAATAGTGCTTCAATACAGAAAGACTAATGTCCCAGTGATCAACATCCTTGTGTAAGTGTGCATTCAAGTGGTTTTTATTTGCTCTGATTACTAAAAATAACACAAACAACAGTTAGAAAATACTGAGGTCAACGAAGAAGTATTTAGAAATGTTAAAAGAAGAGTCCTAGAGCATCTGTTTTACCCCTTTTATTCGGGCAATCGTTGACACTAGGAGCAGCTTTGTTATTTCAAGCCTTTAATTCTTTGAGTTTTGGTGATTTTTACTTATAGATAGCAAAAAAAAAAAAAAAAAAAAACTGATCAGCAACCACCCTTTTTTGTTGCCTATCTAAAAGGGTCAAAATGTAAGATGTAGGGCATGCCCTTGACGGGTTGCCAGTCCATCGCAATACAAAGCCACATAGAACAAACAACCATGCACTTAACCACTACCCCCTAACACCAGTTTAAAGAGACCAGCTAGGAGTCATGTTTTTGGTCTGTGAGAAAATGCCAGAGTATTAGGGGGAATATAAAAATTATGAATGGTCAACATTTGGAGAGTAAGTCTTCAGCATCATTACCCTCATATTCACTAAATATGAGCAAATTCCGCAAAGATTTCAAAATCTGTGAAGCTGGTTTTGGTTCATGAACTCTGATTTAATTTGATATTTGAAAGGATTTCAACACTTTTTTGCTTGCTGCTAAACGGTGGGCGAAAATCTTGTAAAACCCAATTTTAAATTCAGTATTCAATGTCTATTTTCACCAGTCTGTAGTTCCTGTAAGGAGACCAACAAGTAAGAATTAGGGAAAAACACCCTTTGATTTCCATATTAAAGCCCCTCACCTTAGACTACTGATGCTGCTCCTCTCCATCCTAGGATTGTTATTGTTATTGAGTATAATGAATCCCACCAAAAATTGCTAATTTCTAGCATCAAGTTGAATAACTCCAAATTCAACTGCAGACTTTTGTAACTGGGTTATATAAAAACAAGACCATGTAGAATACTTTGTTCTTGTGGAACATTTGCTACCGCTCTTATGGATTACCATCCTGGGCATCCAACTATTGACGTGCATGCCAAATATTGACGCTTTGGTCACGTCCCCTGTACATCAGCTACTGATACAGGGATCCCTCTCATTATCTACTGACGTGCAGGTTGTATGAAAGGTTGTGGCAGAAACCTATAGATCCACTCTCAATGAATGTGTTCCAGCATTAATAGGGTATAAAGTTTTGTGTCCAAAACTTAAAAAGAGAAGAAATCTGTTACCATTGGGAAATTTTAGTCATGTTGGAAATTTCTTTTTCTGTCTGGCTTAATTTACTCCTCAAACAAATTTAGGTAAAAACAAAATTATGTTGCATGTTACATTTCTACTGTATGTAAATATTTATCTTCTCGCACTCAAAGTGTAATAAAGGTTGATTCCAAGGTAGCATGACAGCAATTATGTACCTAAATAATAAAAAAAAGGGGTGGGTAAATTGAGATAAAGTTGTGTAATCTAATTTTGAAGTTGGGAGATAAAAAGTACATAAATAAAAAGCTCTCTAATAGAACGCTCAGGCATTAACAGAACATCTGGGTTTACAATAAGAGTAAAAAAAATGACTAATGGTTTATTAGGAGACTTTGTGAGCTTGTTTTCAGTGGATTTTTTTCTTTTTGGGGGGGGGGGGGGGATAAATCTTTTTTCTCATCAAATAATCAAAAAGGAAAATGCAGAAAAAAAAAATATTTCGTATGAGAGTTCAAAGGATGCTGTAGCGCACTGCTGTCCTTCCACGCCTATTCTGACCCTGTGAGTTGATTGGACTGATTGATCCATTTGGTGCAGAAAAAGATTAAGTAAGGGCGACTGATCAGCTTGGATAAAATAATGGGTCTAAAAATGGCACTAAATATCAGTTCATGTTGAAGTAATCCCTCTGGTTTGTGCGATTGAACTTTCTATTTCGTTTCTAAAAGGATGCGAGTCGATATTGGCGACATCCAATCACATTTTTTATTTTTATTTTTTAATAAAAACTCCCATGACGTTACGCAGATGTAATGGTCTGCATAAATGATGGCTTAGATCGATATAAATAGCTCTTTAAATCGAATTTTACTGGAAACAGTATTGAAAATCAACACATATCTGAGCCCCATTCCATATAACCGTATTTTACGCATGCAGCTCCTATTGGGTATCAGCGTAACAGCTCCAGTAATGATATCTGCTGCTTTCTTGCTGACGTAATATTGACTGATCCGAATGTTTACTTTGGACACGATCACTTAGAGTCGCACATTGCGCTCTTTTCCTCTCCCACAGTCTCCCCTGCCAGTCCTTTCTGGTTTCCTCCAGCGTCCGCGCAAAGATCTTTATCCATTCCAGGCTAAGAAGATCAGCTTAAAGGAGTTCTGTTTTTACGGAAAACCCTCTTGGTGTTTTATTCCGTTCAGTTTCAATGTTTTCCTTAACCCGGTGTTTGAGCTGAGGTGGTGGAGAGCAGCGGAAAGATACCACAGGTGAATGGAGCCGTAACGACGCTGCGGTAGAGATGACTGAACAGTTTAAGGGTTGCATGAGCGCAGTCTCTACCTGATTTGACAGAAATCGACTTAGTGTGGTACTTTGTGAGAACTGAAGTGGATCCAATTAGCTTTTTTAACGCAAAAAAAAAAAAAAAATCCCTTTGGTTTTTTTTTTTTAAAGGGATGATATGACCCTTTCTTTTGCGCAGTGGTGGCTGCTTTCCTGTCAGTTTGTTGGATATTTGCCTTTTTGCAGGATTACACACGGAGATATGAGCGCAGAAAGAAGTCGAGTTGGATTGTAAAAAGAAAAAATAATCCATCTTTAAAAAAGATAAGAAAAAAAAAAATCATTTTTTTTTTTTTTAGTCTCCAAAAAGGAGAGTGTTTGGTGGTAATCAATGGCTTCGGTGTCGAGGTCAGCAAGGCGCAAAGATGCCACTCGCTGGCCGAGAATGTCGTCAACTTTTTGGGCTGTGGTGCTGCTGACGGCTCTATTGGTTCTTTACTGCGGTAAGTTCCCCCGCCGCTCTTTCTTTATTATTTAATTGACAACTGCGCAGTGAGTGACTGAGTCATGTGGGGAGGTTTTCTCATCACAATCACCTTAGTGACTCTAAAACTCTCTGAGCGGTGACTAATTTTAATAACCTGTGTCATATATGGTTCATACTCCAGCCAGACTGGGTTAGTAATGGGGACTTGAGGATCAGAGAGTCACTTTATGACTTGCTGCATTATTTACCACCTTGCAGCACATTTAATGGCAAATGGAAAAAAATCAGTAGAAAGAAATTATTTTTTGAGTAAACGCCTGACCAAGTATTTTTGGGGTTTAGAAATGCGCACAAACAAAACGTGCGCAGTGGCGGTCCCTTCTAAGAATGGCCCCCTTAGCGCGCCCCTTCTTGTAATTACCATGGAATAAAAAAAAATAAAAAAAACATGAATAAAAATGAAGTTATAAAAACAATAACTATAATAAATATTGCCCTGATCATCAATGGCATGGATGAATGGATGAATGGAACCTTTATTTCGCAGAAAACTCCACTGTCTGGTCCTGAAAATTAAACTAGATGGTGTCAGCATCATGCTTTGGGGAGTACCTTTTTATATTTTGGAAAATATAAATAAAAAAAATGTGAATAGCAGAATTATTATGTTTAAATGTTTTCAGTCTATATAGAGCGGTTTTTAAACCTTATGATGAGGTGGAGGTGAGTGAAAGTTCAGTTGGTGTGCAAGAGGTAAACTTGGCCAGAAGTTACTTGAAGAGAATCTTGATAGAGCATTTCCTTTGGAGGAGGTGGGGACCCGCTGTTGATTGGCTGAAGCTCCAGGTGAGGCTGATAAGAATCTTCCAGACTGAATTTTTACTTAAGCTTCATATTAAAAAAAACCTTTGTTTGAAACTCAAAGATTATAGATTATGTCGAATGGATTAAATTAAAGTAACATTTTTAGAAATGTTTTACATTTTCAAAACACATGTGTATTCAAATTCAGAATGTCCCAATGAGTGCCTTTAGTGCCATAATCGGATACACGAACCAGTTAAACAGCAAAAGTGGGGCCTACTTTTAAGGTTCCTGATGGGTGAAAAAAATAAACAGAGATGTTATCAAAGTAAGTTGCTCAGTGCTCACAGAAAGCTTCCCTAAAAAAACAAGTAGTAAAACTGGTAAAAACAGTGATGGTGTGTATGCACACTCATTGCACAAGACTCCATTGGTGAATAGAAGGCATCCCAAACCTTTTAAGGTTTGCTGTAGAATATACTGCATGTGCAGTGATAGTCTGCTCAGATCAACCCCAAAACAGAACTCTTTGGAGATTATTGCACACACTTTGTTTTAAGGGAAGATCTTTCTGCAAATTAACATCAAAAGGAAAGTAAGCCGATGAGGACAGCATGGTGGAGGCTGTCTTAGAGTATATAGTGCACTGAAAAAACTGACTTTTTGGTGCAGTAAACTACCACCCTTATCTTTTTTTTCTAGGTACAAATTCTAATGCGGTACAACATAATGCACTTTTACTATTAATGCTATATTTGTACATGCTTTTTATAATTTAGATAGAGGCATACATAACCTTTACACCACTGCTCAAAGTGGCTGTTTCTGTTCCGACTCTCGCCCAGAAGTTGTTTTTGAGCATGATTTTGTTAGTTAAATATTCTTGATCTTACATATAAGTATATTTCTGTAACAAATGTCGAAACTCTCAGTTTCAGAGAGTTGTAAAATTTTTATTGCATTTTTGAAAAGTACCTTTCCAGTTACAGGGCTGCTCAGTGGCGCAGTAGGTAGCACTGCTGCCTTGCAGCAAGAAGGTTTCGGCCTGGGTTCTTTTTGTATGGAGTTTGAGCTTCCTCCCACAGACCAAAAACAGGACTGTTAGGTTAATTGGAATCTTTAAATTCTCCTTAGGTCTGAGTTTGTGTGTGAATGGTTGTTTGTCTTGTTTGCCCTCTGTGTTGCCCTGCGATGGACTGGTGACCTGTCCAGGTAGTACCCTGCCTCTCACCTGAAAACAGCTGGAGATAGGCACCAGCATCCCTCGTGAACCCAACTGGGATTAGGCGTGACAGAAAATGGATGGATGGATTCCAAGTAGACTTTCACATTTCTGACTTGCCCATGAAATATTGGGCAGTTTCATTCAATAGGGTATTTACTTCTTTGTTATACTGTTTAAAATGAAAAATTGACAATTTAATGTATATTAAATATATATAGTTTTCAATATATTTGGTAATTTTATTTATTTGGTAACATTTATCAAATGAAATCTGGCAATGATTACCTAATATTAGTGAGTAATGTATCATAATGCAAAAAAGTAAATCAATATGTCATGCAAAGGAAATAATTAATATCTACTTATTTACTTCATAACAGCAAATACTAGGGATAAAGATTTACTTAAAATGTTTAGCAAAATACTGTTTGTGGCTATGAAAAACAAGTACACTTTACTAATTAACTAATAACTAACTAATAACTAACTAACTTACAACTTAGATGTAATTAGGTAAATGTTACTTAATATCTTCACAACTGTTATGTCTTATGGAAAGTAAAATTCACTTGATATTGGCAAGTGAGTGTTACTTGATATTGCAGCATTAAATTTTACTTAAATAATATGCGTGCAAATACTTGCAATATATTTATGGAGTAAATCTTATGAGTTTTTTTTTCAGTGTTCTTGCCAGATTCTTAACAGATTATTGGTAGGAAACATGTATTGTCTAAAACATAGGATGAAACTTTAATTTATTTGTGGAGGTAGAAAATGAAATTTCTTAAAGTATCTGGATGTTACCTGACTCATATTCCAACTGAAAAACCTTTCAGACGAACCAAATTTGTTTTCAGGCTCTAAAGACAGGCAACTTCCGAGGTAATACAGATTTATCTTCTTCTTAATACAGAAGATGTCTTAAAGCCATTTTTATTAAATACATTTGTATTGTTTATTTTGTTTGTTACCAAGTTAAAATTATAAATAAATGTACTTTATGGTTATAATACATTGTTTGTATAACAGTATTATTTGGGAAGATTAATAGTATCGCACAGTAATTTGTGCAGTGTTAAGGCAACACTTTAAGAGTTAAATTTAACACCAATCAGAGTGCATTTGGTCCCACTCTGAATTAGTGTTAAATTAACTCTTTACATAGTGTATAACTTAATCAAGTTGAGGTTTTAATAACTCTAAAAGAGTGAATGTACTTTGACAATACATATTTAACATCATAGAAATTACGTTTGATATTTCTTATTAGAAGCTCCTCCATTTTAAAGTTATAGTGGAGGATGTTCTTTTTCACGGTGGATCATCAAAACAATTGTCAATCATTCTGGTGATATGTTTACGTAAAGTAGTTCTACGTGCTCCTCCCCATTTTCACTTACCTGTGGTGAGTCTGAAATTGTGGAAAAATTGCAAATCTTCTTTTGATTGCTTGTATGAGTGATGCAAACAGCAATGTTTAAACAGTGCATGCACAAGGAGAAATGTGCTCATGCACGCTCTTGCACGCGTTTAATAGAGGTTCCCTCTCAGTAGCGGGTACAGGTTTTTAAAAGTGGAGAGGGCGGGTCTTTTTAAAAATTCACGAAAATCCACACTATACCTTTAGCACTGTGGGATTTACTGTGTACTAACCCCCCCCCCCCCCCCCCCAATTTTCATGAAACAACTAGAAACTTTAATTGGTTTTTACTCATTGATCTATTATCAATTAAGTAAAATAATATTTAACAGAGAGGGTGCAAAGGATGAGCAGCTCTGTGATCCATTTTCATATAAATCCCAAAGCAATCTCTTATAACATTTTTATGTGTGAATTATTGCAACAGAAGCTAGGAATTATCCTAAGGGTGTTTAATTCTCCTTAATGATGTTAAACTGTTAATGTAACAAAATGTAAATACTATGTTTTGAGTGAAGCCTTTAATAGATCTAAAAAATTGCTGTTAAATGAACGTGGTCACAAATGTTGCAGTTTTCTCATTTATTTTGGTGATGAAGGATTTTTACCTAATCCTTGACTCCGGCAGTGCTCCTGTTTCCATCCATCAGTGTGATATAAAGGTAATTATAACAGCAACTCTTAACACAAGTTTTTTTTTCATTTTGAGCTTTCAGATGTCTAAAAACCTTTATTTTATTTTGTCCTTGAGTTATCACTTTGCTCAGCCTCTTTAGCTCACTCGTCATCCTCGCTCTACTTCCAGGGTTTTATGGACACATACTGCACTTTGGTCCTAGACAAAAAAGACACTAACCTTCACCAGCAAAGCTGAAATATGTCAAGAATAGTGCCTCTGTATTTTTATTGCAGAAATAAAACTACTTTTAAAATATTAAAAATATTTGCTAAGATATAGCCAATGATGCAAGATGTCCATTAAAACAATGAACTATTTCAATATATTCTGAGCAGAAATTCAACATTACAGTGTTTTATTTAACTTGTTAGTCCTTAAAAGTTAATACATTTTGATGTAAAGGTTCATCAATGTCAACTTTTTAGCTAAATTTTCAAGCCGACCTTTTGCCCAATAGGGGACTTTGTATAGAGTAACAAACAAAAGTCTAATTAAAAACTAATGTACAGATATAAATTCGCAGAGGCAAAGAAAATAGAAAAATGCAAGTTTTTGGATTCATCATTGTTGAAAAGGTTTTGTAAAAAATGCAAATAAGTGAATGTTTTCTAATACTAAAAAAGTTAGATAAATCTTAAACTCAGTGTATGGTTGGTATAGGTGGACTAAATCACTTCCCAGTTCCTGGATTTGTAGATAAGTGACCTAATATTTTTTGTCACATTGTTGGCCTATAGTGTCACTGATCATGAATGAATCAATCCATGAAAAAAAAAAAAAAAAAGATGATATTAACAGAAGGTTCTACATCTGAAAAAAAGCATGGTTTTCATGAGTCTCTGCAGCTGAACAGACTGTAGACTGGTAATATATTTCAACCCTGTATGAGGACAACATTATTAGGCAAAATGTATGCCCCTCATTCACACACACACACACACACACTTGTTCTGCCATCTGTAATGAAGACCATGTGTTGACTTCCATTGATTTTCAGACTTTTCAAGCCTTTCTATGTCCTAACCCTAAAACTAACCAGGAACCTAATTATTATGAATGCATACCTTACCCTTACCTTACCCAATTGACACCTTAGCCCTAAATATAACTATTAGCAAAATAGCATGTCAGTACTGGCAAAATGTCCTCACTTTGCAACAACTGGTCCTCAATTTGATGGTGAAATTTGAAAAATGGTCCTCTGTCTGAGGGCTAGACAGGTACACACCCACACATAAACACCCCCCCCCCACACACACAAAACACTTCCCGGTTAGACTACTTTTATGGCACCCTTACACTTTTCTATCTCTCCCTCCCGTTGGGTTTCCCTATCCGTCTCAAACTGCATGTGATACTTTTGAGCAGAAATCCATCTGGCACACTGCCCCTCAGTCTGCTTTATGTGAGAAATGGATGTCAGGCAGCATAGCTAAAATAAACACACTAAACGTAACTGTGCAGTACATTGAAGAAGCTCATTTTGTCAGATTAAAATTACGTTTTGCAAATAACCTTTAGGCAGGTGTTAAGCACCTTTTTATTAAGCCAGAATTTCTGTGTTAAAATTTTTGTTTATCTAAAGAAATACTGTTATTTTTTTTATCAGCTGTAAGCAAAGTCCTAATTAACAAATATAAAAACATCCATTGGCGTGGATTTAATTTATTTCAGTGAATTCATGGACTTGATGTCTTTTACAGCTCAGACTGTAACAGGTCACTTTAAGGAGTTGTAAAACATAGCGCTCCCTCAAGATCATATATTATATCCCTTTTCTCTTTTATGTCTATGCCAGCAGCACATTCTGCAATGGTGATGAGTTTTTTTTTTTATGAACAAAGACACGGCAGAGTTCTGGTAACACACATAACCGGCTCTGATAATTTCATAGTTGGCAACCTGGTTAAACTTTTATTTGTGGCATTTTTTTGAAGCCGAATGTCACAGAGACCAAAGAGTTGTACTGCTGAGGCAAATACATAGATGCTGTGTCATCTTTTTTTTCAGCCACTCAGCAGCAGGTGGAGGCTGGTGGAAAACCTTGGGGGCAAAACTTTTACTCCAGCTTTTTTTTTTTTTTTAAAGCACACAGAGTATTTTTTTAAAAACACATCCACTTCTGTTGGGGAAACTGCTATGTTTTAATGTTGGATTAATAAATCACAGGTTAATTTTTAAACCTCTTTAGTGGTTACACAACCACTATTGGATCAAGATGAGGATAGCCACCCTGATCATGGATCCATCTCATTCTTCCTATCACTCCACCCAAGCCACTTTCATAAAAAAAAAACTTTAAAGTCCCTCCGCCCACAAAAGCCAAAAAGACATTTTATTCTAGTAGCACTTTCCACTTTAAACTGTAAAATAAAACATTTCCTTTTATTTGCTTTTAGCAATTGCTGTTAAAAGTCCCCTTAATTTGTTTTATGTGTTTTTATAAGTGCTTTTTGTTTAAGTAAAGGAATGCCATTTTTGAATGAACATCAAAAGAACATTTTTGTTTTTTAAGTCTCAGAATAGAAAGAGTGAAATAAATGCACCTTTCAATAATATTCCCAATAAATTAAGATAAATGTTTTTTAAAGCATTGAATGTAGTCTGTTCTGGAATATGGATTGCAAGCATACAAAAAGACCTTACATTTTTTTCTTTGCTTTATGTCAATTGATGACATCACAATAGGCTCGAGAATCAAGCAGAGCCGTATAAATAAGGGTGTTTTCAGACCTGCAGCTTTAGGTCAGTCTAAATGTAGCTCAACCTTGAGCTCCAGGTTTCATCCCATTTGGGTCAGTGCGAAGCACAACCTGAGTCTAATGTGCCCCAAACCAGTGCAGCCTGAAGAGGTGGTCTCAGTTTGGCACCAGCTGGACTCTGATGTGCAGTAGTTGATGATTGAAAACAACCCAGCGCGATAATATAATACTCTAGTGCAATAATTTTATTATATATTAAATTGCAAAAAATAGAAACCAAAATAAGTAATTTTTTCTTAAAATTTGCATTTTTTCTTGAATTGAGGGATGTGAGACACTTTGTCAATGGAACAAGACGTTTTACATTTAAAATAAGAAAAGCACAATTTCATTGTCTTATTTCAAGTGCATATTATCTAACTATCTTATTTAAAGACCGAAAGCTACTAATAACCTTAGTCTACATTATGACAGTTTTATCCATTTATCTCTGTTACTTTTTCAGCGGCAGGGATGTGGTGAACTAGTGGTTAGAGCATTTCGCTTGGATTCCTGAGGTCGACTCCCACAGACTGCCACTTACGCTCCATGAGTATTCCAGCCGGTTGTCACGGAGACATGACGCTGTCCTAGTACTTTCCAAGTACAACACCGCTTGGTACTGAGTGGGATACTGCTGGTTTGAAAGCAATAAATCCATTGATGACAATGCACAACATGGCAACGCAAAAAGATGGAATAGTCAGAGGGAAGTTAGCCTTCAACGCTAGCATTGTCATAAACATTAGCACAGCGTGGCATTAAAAAATGATATTTAGGTTGCTCTTCTCATCCTTGATTATGCAAATCTAACATCTGTTAATGTTGCTCATGAATCAACTGCTGTGATGGAATGGCAATCTGCAGTGTACTGCTGTGTAACCTGCCTTTCGACCCAAAGACTGCTGGAGGCACCAGCCCCACGTGACGAGATTTTGGGTAGAAGAGTCAACTGAATATGATTGAAACAGGCTCTAGATAAAAAATAATTAAATAAAACATGTCACATGGCTAACAACAGAACTATATTATGGAGTAAAACCTTGCAAATCAGAAATCTTTTTTGAGATGTTTGTGTAAGATACCAATCTGCCTGTAATTTGAACCGTACGCCAAGCATGTACTATTTCTATGACTCTGGAAAATAGCTCAGAAATCACTATGGAAACAAATAAAAATACACACATAGGAAGGAGAGGTTTCTTTTATAATATTTATACAGAAAAATGAACTAGAAAAGCAAAAAAAAATAGACATACCGGTATTCAAAGAGCTCTAAAATCTTCTGTGATGTCTTCAGAAGTGAGTAGAAACTTACACTCAGGAGGATAGATTTTATGTTAATGATGTCATGGTTTACATCTAGTGAACAAAGGAATACACAAAATGACCACAATATATATATATATATATAGTCTGAATAATGGCTGCAATAAAAGTGCTGAGCTAGTTTTGCCGTCTCTACAGATTTGGTGGTGGGTTCAAAATATTTCCACCCATAGTTGAAATCAGGCTTATAATTCCTTCTTCTTTCTTGCCACAGTGGGTAGAAGATTGAGTTTTCTTAGCAATCACAGGTTAATCAGTGGGAATGATGCTGGATTATGAAAAGCAAAGCCTGGAGATAAGAGGAAGGGGGTGGTCTCTATCTTCCTCTTTTGTGGTGCCTTTAGCCATGTCAATTGATCTTGCTCTTGTGTCCAATCAATAGAGCCTGGGTGTTTGTTTCAGTCAGCAATCTTTCAGCCCCGTTGTGCAAGAAACCCCAACTTCTTACCTAGCAACACCTTACGCTCTTCTGGAGCTCAATAATCAGCTGTAGTGACTCAACACCGGCTACTGCTTTCAAAGGCGTCATTTGTCCATTATAACAGCAGGATAAAATAATAGGATTTATGTTTAGAGGAAGCATTTATGTTTCAGACATCCTTGTTATGCTCTGTCTTTTTTGCTCTCTAAAGCTTTCTTTTCCATTGTTTTGTCTCTCCTTTTTTCCCTTTAAGACATTTGGTTTATTTCCCCCCATATATTTCAGCTGGTTGCAATTTCTTTCATTTCCTCTCTGTACCATTTCTTTTAGATATAGTCTTTATGCTTGGGTGACCACTGCCCCGGCCTGCAATTAATATACATTACTCTTATGGATGTCTCTCCTCCTCAGCATCTCTCTTTCCTTTAATCTCTCAATTTCTCTCTCTCCCTCTCTTCTCCTCTTCTTTGATAACCAGAGTCTGTATTTATGGAGGTGCGCCCTATTAACTTTCATATAAAATCCTGTAAAGAGAAGCAATTGAACTGTAATGTTAAACAGGGGAACTGTAAAATTGCTCTAATTTTGCTTAAAAAAATATTACTCACCTTATTATTACAGCATAGCTTCTTAAAAACTTCAAATATGGAACAGATTTACAAACATAACTGATATAGGAATTATGTTTTTATATTTGAGTTATATTCAGCAATGAAATATTTACTAATGAAGAGTTAACAAGTCTAAAGTTTATTATGAAATAATAATACAACATTTTACAATAGAACAATTGGCAAGAATAATGTGGCTATTAGGTAAAAAAATATATTCATAAAACTTGGAATTTAAGGACAAAGGTCTCATACCAAGAAACAAGCATGTTGATGCTCAATGTTTATGTTCTCATAGTTACTGGTATTTATTATGTCTTTTTTAAATTATATATTTTTCCATATATTTCTTTGCTAAACTGGCATTCTGTTGCAGGTGGTGGAGTTTTTCCCCAGGGGGGCCTATAACTTCAAAATAGACGTAAACTAAAAACCAATCAAATGTATAACAGCTGTATATTTACATGAATGCCAACAACAAAAACAATATTGAAAAATTTTCTAAAAAGTGTTTTAAATCAATCATACCTGACCTAATCTATGCTGGGTCAGATCCTGATGTTTGAAAATGGAGTTGGGGAAAGCAGAGTATGGTGTTAGCCTCCCTGCATGCAGTTAGTCAAGCCTTGATGCAAAATAATTATATAAACCTGTCAATCTGCCACACTTTATAACAGACGACTGTGACGTCAGCGCTGTGGCGGGATGTGGTGTGCAAATAAAATGGCTTTCAGCTCTGGCAGCAAGAGAGCTGCACCCCAGGATGGCCCTATCTTTTGCATTCAAGAGGAGCCTCTGCGGATGTATAACTTTTAAAAAGTCTATCGGCAAAGATTTTTGCGACCTAGGGCGGAAATACGTCACCAATCCGACAACGAAAGAAAGCAGCTTTACTCGTCATTAAAGACTGAATATTTATCTTGCACATCTAAAAAAATGTAATAATATATTTGGACATATTTTAATTTTCCAATTAATTTTTTTTTTTTTTTTTTTATGTCTTAGTCAAGGTCATTAGGTGATTGGAGCAGTGCCCCATTCTCCATTGCAATGACCCCAAAAAAAACATCAGATCTACAACAAAAATGGCTGAAAAATCCCTAACACTCATCTAAAACTAATTGAAATGCAAGGTGTTTCAGTCACAGGGAGAGTTGATTTCCCTTTTTAGGCTCCTTTTTCATTTTAGCTGATGGATTCTTTGTTATATTCATATATATACTATATATATATATATATATATATATATATATATATATATATATATATATATATATATATATATATATATATATATGTTTTTTGTGGATAAATTTGATTTTTAAATGCATTGTAAGAGCATGAGACAAAAGATTTAAAGCATTCTGGAAAACTGGTCTTCAAATCATATCAACTTTATCTCATATTAACCATTGAGCATAAATGCAAAGCATTATCCTGTTACAGTAGCTGCAAATAACAAATTTTGTGAGAAATCCTCTTCTGCAATGAAGTGAGACACTCTTAAGTAAAATGGAAGATGTTATTCTGCTGAATATTACTATATTTTTGGTTTAAACATGTTTTATGCATTGTTTTATGATTTTAGTTGAAAGTTTTGCTCTGGTGTCTGTTGGTCTGGTAGGGATCAAATGCTTTTCTGTTGAATAAGTTCGATAGAGCCTATGACATGCCTATGTCATGCAATGTAACCGTGAGTGATGTTTTGGTTTGTTTTTGGCCTTTTGGATCGCATGGTAGCCCAGAACCTATTAGGAATTTAAGTGCATTGTGTTTGGTGGTGTCTAGCTATTGTTTATACCGTAGGCAATTTTTGCCTGCAGTGCCGCTGTGCTCTCTAGCCATAGGGGGGAATGGAGAAATCTCTGTGATTACCACTGTGACTCATATGATGCCTGTCACCTAGCATCAGCATCCAACTTAACATGATCTGCCATCCTCATTCAGACCCTTCGAAAAGGGAGAGACTAAATCGAGTAGAGGGGAATACTGAGTGGGTAAGTAAGAGTCGAGAGGAAGCTTGGAGCCTGGATATCCATCCGCATTTGAGTCTAGATGGATGCAGGTCGAAAAAAAGGTGAGGTACGATGGGATTGATGAGGGGGTGATCCTGAAGGAAGCCAGTGGAGAGAAAGGAAGAATGCAGGAAAGGGGAATTGTTAAAAGTAAAAGATAAAACACAACTACAATGTTATAAGATATTATTGGAGCTGAAAACAGTAATCTAAGGAAACTACTTCTGCAACCTCTGATTACAATAACAAAAAGCAACTTCAACAATGATGCCCTCTGTGCAGTAGCTCCCTCCTCTGGCAACTCGCAGCCATGAGTCTGTTTGGCAAAGGAGCAATTATGCATTCATGAGACTTCAGCCTTGCACGTGAGCGTCAAAGAAAAAGAGGATGAGGGAGATCACAAAGATAGCTAATAAGTATGCTAATCTTATCTAAAGATGGCTGAGGACTGTAGGAAGGCTTAGGTTCACATCTGAGCAGCTCAGGGAGGAGGAGGAGAAGGGGAACTGGGGAGGGAAGAGTAACAAGTAGAGGAAATCTCTCAGAATTAAAGCAAAAGGAAAAACTGAGGTCATGCACACCGGATTTCTTATTTGATGTCTAAAAATTTCTTGTTTAGTCTAGTCTGAGTAATTACATTGCATTCATTTATCAACAACAAACCGACAGCCAAGATGAAAAACACCCTGACTAAAAACTTGAGTGATCCTAAAGCATCAACCTTCCCTGCACAGAAAATATGGACACCGTTACAAACTGACCCTGTTTGTTGACACTTAAAGCATTTTGCTGTGCAGTCTCTTGTGTTTCCTGGCTGTTTGTTTAAAAGCTGCCAGAGCTCTGCAGCTGAATCGATAGATGGTTGACTGTTTCTGAAAATGGCTGCCTGGGGGCTTAGGCGAAGTAAAGACGACATGTCAAGCCCAGTCTGGTCTGCGTTTTCCAAGAGGCTTGAAGCAAATAATAGCAAATAAGATCATACTGTACATAAAATGCTTTGCAAAAGTGGAAAGTACCCAAACTTTACCACATTTGCTTTTTTGTGTGTAATTACAAAATGTGGTAGAGTCATGCTTTGGTAAAGTTTTCTATCAGAATACATGGATCACTTTTCAGCACCAGAGTAACCTTAAACATTAAGAAAGAATTATATTGGAACAGTTTAGATAGGTGTTTCTCCAACCACTAATAAATGGACTGCTTCTGGTTCTTACATCTACTCATAATAAGACTGTGGGTTGTCCTTTACTTATTAAAAAAAGCATTTGGGAGCTTCATTTATGATAAGTAGAAAGATACAATGGCAAGAGACAGCAGGAAGATATTAAACCAATTTGCAGTTGGGCAGTTGGCATTGACCTGGTTTAAATAGGACAATATTTGTTGCATTGATTAGAACAGCCCCGTTCAATTAAATTTAAATCAATACAATTTAGTTTATTTATGCAGACCAAATTCACAATACATGTTTTATAAATGCCTTTAATAAAAGTATGGAAATAAATCTAACTGACTGCAGAACTTGTAGAAGCTCGACTTCCTGCCATAATGGTAACTTCAGGTGGCCCTATATTTGAATTAGGAGGGCTGCATATGAAGACAAATGTGACCTCGTGTTTTTCTGGTAAAGTTTTGAAAAGGTTTATAATTTACGGCTCACTTGTTTTGGTTGATTACAAAAGATGTATGGAAGCCCATTTCCGCCACATGACAATAAAAAAAAATGCTGTATAGAAAGTCATATTTATAACATACAAAGTCATAATTATGACTTTCAAACCATAATTGTGAGATTTAATGTCAAAATTTCAACTTTCAAAGTCATAATTATGAGATACAAAGTCATACTTATGAGGTACTGAACAAAAGTTTGAAAGTCAAATATATCATAATTATGACTTTGAATCTCATAATTATGACGTTCTATTTGGCATTTTTTAACTTTCATGTAGCGGAAACGGGCTTCCATAAAGAGATAAGATTCCCTTATGTTTATTTTTTTTTATATGGTGACTTGTGAAAAGGATCAAATAGAAAAAAAACCTTTGCAACATATTATAATACATACACACAATGTTGACTATAAAAGCTGCAAGGTCAATGAAACATTTCCTAAAAGGCCAAAACCAATGTAAGATTTGGGAGAATGTAAATGAGTTTCAATAATTTTGCTTTAGCATGTAGATTAATATATGAAAACAGGAGAGAAAGATATATGTCAAAGAAAAGCTAGAAGACCAGCTCATGACCTGAGGAAAGATAGTCAGCAGGTTTAGTTTTTTTTTTTACCAAGAAAGCAAAAACTTAAGCCGCTTTAACAGCTCCGGAAATTCCTTACTTGCGTTTAAAAGGTATCCCTGTTGAGTACTATTTGAACTATGCCGGGAGCGTTCCTCGTTATTATGTCATTAATCTGCTAAAATGCAAAGCAGCGGGTTTGATAGGATAGGAAATAATAAGAAGCATTTTGTGCCTTAGTTAATGAAATATTAAGATGCTATGGGGCCTTGTCTACACAGGGATTCATCAAGAATTATGCAGCACAGCCAAAGGCTATTCTTTTTTTTGTAATCTGTGGGCTGCTCCTGCCAACATGGTGTTACCTTTCTGTGTACGTTTTACTTACTTATCAATTATGAAATTTATTGAGATATATATGCTAAAAGTAACATTGTAACTAGATGGGACATACCTTATATTTTACAAAAAAACATTGCCATTTGCTTGATCTGAAATACACTATATTGCCAAAAGTATTTGCTCACCTGCCTTGACTCACATATGAGCTTAAGTGACATCCCGTTCCTAATCCATAGGGTTCAATATGACGTCGGTCCACCCTTTGCAGCTAGAACAGCTTCAACTCTTCTGGGAAGGCTGTCCACAAGGTTTAGGAGTGTGTTTATGGGAATTTTTGACCATTCTTCCAGAAGCGCATTTGTGAGGTCGCACACTGATGTTGGACGAGAAGGCCTGGCTCTCAGTCTCCGCTCTAATTCATCCCAAAGGTGTTCTATCGGGTTGAGGTCAGGACTCTGTGCAGGCCAGTCAAGTTCATCCACACCAGACTCTGTCATCCATGTCTTTATGGACCTTGCTTTGTGCACTGGTGCACAGTCATGTTGGAAGAGGAAGGGGCCAGCTCCAAACTGTTCCCACAAAGTTGGGAGCATGGAATTGTCCAAAATGTCTTGGTATGCTGAAGCATTCAGAGTTCCTTTCACTGGAACTAAGGGGCCAAGCCCAGCTCCTGAAAAACAACCCCACACCATAATCCCCCCTCCACCAAACTTTACACTTGGCACAATGCAGTCAGACAAGTACCGTTCTCCTGGCAACCGCCAAACCCAGACCCGTCCATCAGATTGCCAGATGGAGAAGCGCGATTCGTCACTCCAGAGAACGCGTCTCCACTGCTCTAGAGTCCAGTGGCGGCGTGCTTTACACCACCGCATCCGACGCTTTGCATTGCACTTGGTGATGTATGGCTTGGATGCAGCTGCTCGACCATGGAAACCCATTCCATGAAGCTCTCTGCGCACTGTTCTTGAGCTAATCTGAAGGCCACATGAAGTTTGGAGGTCTGTAGTGATTGACTCTGCAGAAAGTTGGCGACCTCTTCGCACTATGCGCTTCAGCATCCGCTGACCCCGCTCCGTCAGTTTACGTGGCCTACCACTTCGTGGCTGAGTTGCTGTCGTTCCCAAACACTTCCATTTTCTTATAATACAGCTGACAGTTGACTGTGGAATATTTAGGAGCGAGGAAATTTCACGACTGGATTTGTTGCACAGGTGGCATCCTATCACAGTTCCACGCTGGAATTCACTGAGCTCCTGAGAGCGACCCATTCTTTCACAAATGTTTGTAAAAACAGTCTGCATGCCTAGGTGCTTGAATTTATACACCTGTGGCCATGGAAGTGATTGGAACACCTGATTCCAATAATTTGGATGGGTGAGCAAATACTTTTGGCAATATAGTGTATATATGTATGTAAACAAAACTGTAAGAATGATCAAAGCTCTTATAGCTCTTATTATTTGCTTCTACCATTTCTCTTCCACCTTTGTAACCAGACATTTCTCTGAAAGAAATAAAAACCCAACAACATACCCATAATAACATGCTAATATGCCGTGACATTTACTTAATGTGAAAACAAATTGCAGAGTGTTTGGAGTTTGCATTAAGGCAAAGTATCACCGTACCAGATTCCATGGCTAATTGCACCTTAAATGCTCCATGTCTTCTGTGAATTAATTATGTGTCAATGTGACTTTAATTACCATTAAAAGCTACTGTATAATATTTACATATCATAAGTAGTTTGTGACTGCAAGGCCTAATAGGTCACAGTCACAGTAAGCAGGTTTATGCAAATTTTCTAGCGGGCTGTCCGCTTACATGTGGGCGAAGAGGAAGTATTTCTTTAAAAAATAAAACAGATTGTTAAAGTCAGGACCTTTCCGGTTAAGTTTTTATGTATGCTAAGATTTGGAAACAAATAAATTAAATAAAAGTAGTTGAAATGGCTTAATTGGCTCTGGTTCTTGACAGTGACTCGTGGCGGGCTCTTGCCCCGAGAGGATTTGAGGATGTGCATTTTGTGCTTGTTTTTGCCCAAGGCCACTAAGCCCATTCAGAAGGAAAAGCTAAAGCTACTCCTCTTTTATTACTGCAAAAAAGCAATTGCTTGGAAGAAAATGCCAGAATGGTGCTTTGAATTCCATCACGGAGACACAGCCCATGGAGCTGAGACAGCTAGCATCTGGAGCATAGACATGGCGGCAAACTGGAGAGAGAGGGGAAAGAAGGGAAAGAAGCACAGAAGAAATGAGAATGAGAAACTAGAAGAAGGGAGAAGGATTAAAGCGAGTGCTTGGAGAAAAAGAGAAAATGGAGACTGAGACAGACGGAGTTGGAGGTTACTGAGAAATTCTGGCAGTAAGAGGGACTACACAGACAATGAGACAAAAGAGAGACAGTTGAGAACACTCAGACACTCCACCAATTGACAGCCGATTGGGGAATGAAGTCAGCTAACACAATGAAGCAGTCGGCAGACGGACGTGCCACAGAGTAGCCAAGAGGCTCTCAGAAGTAGAGGCAAATATTACATTAGAGGAGACAGAAACCATTTGTCACAGTGGGAGGCCTGAAAGGTAGTTAAGCTGCAGAATGTAGGCACCCATGGCCTGGTTGATGCATGTCACCAACAGGAGGAAATTGTGCTTAAGTCAACTCCATTCAATCAATTGTCTGGTGTCCTTCAGTGACTCACACACTTAACAAGATCACACCGGAGCAAACTTTTGAGAACTTGTTATACGGCCTAGAGGGCCTACTTTCAGTCCTGTCCATCCTTCTTTTCATCTTCCCTTGTCTTCACTCTTGCCAGCTTTTCAGCCATACCGTCTTCACATCAAGACTTGGTGACAAGCACGCTGACAAGTGCGATTCAATCTTAAAGTTGCTAGAAGGTGAATCTGCGGTAGGTTTGGGGCCTCGGTGACAGCTGCACTCTACCCTCACCCAGATTTCAGAGGCAGCTAAGATTTGGTCCAACATTTGCCTGGTCAGTCATTTAGCATTTTGGATTTGGTTCCCCCATGTCTATAACTTTATCCACATGGATTTAGTAAATTAAATAGCTGAGGTATATTAATAAGAAAGCATCTCCATTAGCATCTAATTTCCATCGTTGTCCTTCTCTCCCAACTGAAGCTGATGACACGCTCCATGACTGACAGGGAAATTACAAAGCATTTGGCCTCATTTATCTCGCACCATTGCTTGCTGCTGCTTCAACGACCATTTTGCAAGGCAGAAACAATGAACTAACTGCAGTTGCTATGGCAGAGAGTGAAAAAGGGACATGCGGTTCTGATTTTAATGACACAAACAGCAACTGAGCTACAAATAAAATGGCACCCTTATTATGTCCAGACGAACATATAGACTCCAGGGTTTTATTCAGGTGGTCAATTTTCTTCTGACTTTCTGAAGCCTTGATAGTCAGAAGAAGCTGGTGATCCCAAATTAGTCATTTGTTTGTTGTACATGTATGTTATTTGTGTGTATTTGGTGACTTGTTTTGGGGATTTCAAAGATATTTTTTACATATTTCAAATGTTTTTATGAATGTAATTTGGAAATTGTAGCATGCTTTTTTATCCATGTGATTTGGAGGATTCTTAGAAAACATTTTGAAATTTACAACATAGGCAAACAAACACATCAGACAAGTCAGGTAGAATGATGAGAATACAGTTAAAGCAAAGTTTAGTTGGTGAACAATGTGCTTACATTTCATCACTTCCAACAAAAAAGTTCAGTGAATCTAAAAATTGGAAGATCTAAATTGCAAGAATTAGTCAACCTTATTGGGCAATTATTAATGATGTCAACATTAGCTGAATATGTAAAAACTGGGTAATTATATAAGGATGATTAGTGATATATACATGTGTTCGGGCATTAAAATCCCTCTTTTTTATCACATATGCCAAACAGAGTAGGTTTTTTTGTCTCGTGTGTGTGTGTGTCCGTGTGTCTGTCTGTCTGACTGTGTAGAGAATAACTTGAAAAGATAATAACAGATTTTAATGACATTTTTACCAAAGGTGCACCTCAGTTCCAGGAACAATCCATAAAATGTTGGTAATGACCCACCTCATTATCTTGATGCAGGATTTTATGAAATGAAACTTTAACATCATTTGGCAGAACAAGCAGTTCCCCCCTAAACCAGAACTTCAGCATCAGACTAAGAAATGTCCAGATTTATTATATTGAATACAAATTCACAGGAAAGGTGAGCCTTTCCTCGCTTAAAGTCTTGACCTGCTAATCAAACAAGAAAACAGAGTGAATCAAGAAGGTGAGAGCAGAACAAACACCAGAAGCTGCACACACTCTGCCTTATTTTAACGAAAGTTTCACCACAGGTGTACTGCACCTCATGCCAAGGAACAATATATTAAAATTTGATAATGATCCAGAGCATGTGTGAGTTTTAGCTATAGGTGTAAGTCACAATGTGGGGCAAAATTTGTTGCTTGGAGGAGGCCTGCGCTCTCCGACTGCTTGTATTGTTTATTCTTTTTTCATATTAAGAGCAAGACATTTTATGGTAGAGAAAGATGCTTGACAGGCTGGAAAAAAATTGATTTTGTCAAAGAAATAGTCAAGATATTTAAAGTAACTTGGTAGGATCTTCAGATATCAGCTGCATTTGTCAACAATATGACAATGAGTGATGCAGTCCACAAATCTGATGTGTTAGGAAGAGCAATACGAAGGTAGACATTTTTAATAGGATGCCATAAGAGAATTTCTTAAAGTAATATCTTCATCCAGTCTCACTGAGATTGAACTGTTTTAGCAAGGGGGGAGGATATAATCTATAAATGTTTCTCTAGAGCAGGAGTCATCATCTCTAAGCCTCAATTTCTTCTGCCCTAAAACTAGTATATACATCCCTGCTCCAGCAAACCTTAATAGAAAAACAAAAAAATTCCATATTAACAGACCTTTGCAAAATTTGACAAGTATCAGAAGCTAATCAATTATTTGATCCAGCTGTGTAGGAGTATTACCTAAGTTTTACCTAAGAGCAATACTGTATGTGCTTTTTTCTTCACAGTGATGCACTTTCATTATCTATGAAATATAAAATCCCAGTTAAACACACTGAGGTTCTTAGTTGGAGTTTAAAAAATGTGCAAAACTAACAACTGTTCTCAGTATTGTAAGAACCTAAACTATTATTACTAGCATATGCATGCTGATGTAAAATTCAAAGTATATATTGTTTACCTCCACAAAAGGAATAAAAATCTATTTTGTCTGCACATAACTTGTCCAACGTTGTTCATTTACATTCAAAGCAAACTGTCTGAACTTAAAGATGCTGGAGATGACAACTGAGTGGGTTAAAACGGCTTGGTGTGTGTTATGCAATATTCAGTTTTAGCTTTAGAAGTCAATGAAGTTGCTCTGCCAAGTTTCCCTTTGCTTTGGGGATGTTGGGGAAATAAGTTAAGATTTAAAAGCCTTAGAGTGGATAAGCCTGATCACGCGGCAGTAGCGAGGAAGTCTAATGGTATGACAGAAAACACAGGAGGATGCTTCTGCCTGAAAAGAGATGAGGCAGTCAGATGCATTAAATAGCAGAGCTGAACTGTTGCTGATTCAGCTACTTGGGAGTGTGTTAAAGCTTCCATGGAGCTTTTACGCATTTGCAAGATCTTAATTTGATAGATTTACTTTTCTAAAATTAAACAACACTGGCATAGAGTGAATATATCAAATTGTGACCTGAACTATTGCAGTTCAGGAAAATTTTCATGACCAAGATAAAAGCACAAAATAAATGTCTGCTGTTAAAGTAGACTCTCTTAGTGTTGGTAAACCCTATCAGGTTTTATTTTTTTAGTGTGTAAAGATGTTAAATTAATCGATGTTATCCTAACATCCAGGAAAAAGCCATGACAACCAATGGTTAAAAATTACTCTCCAAACATTGCAATCCTTTTCATTTGTTGTATTCATTTGTATTTTCTTTATTTTTGAAGTGGGTTTATAAAACAAATAATACTGAATACATACAGGAGCAGTCTGCCCATCAAGTCAAGAAAATAAGTTTAATTTACACCTTTTGGCTTCTGATTTGTGGATCAACATACGCCAACTTCAACCTGATGAAAAATAAATCAATCCTCAGTTTTTAAACACTTGAGAAGGTGTTCTCTAAACTTTAAGAATATTATGTTACTGTAGGAGTGATGGTGTTGTATTTCCAAAACTCAAAAATGTGGTTAGGAATGTAATTGACAGGGGAATGATCTAAACATTTAATTCATTTTTTTATGGTGAAGAAACATTTTAAATGAAGTTCAAAACATTTAAAATTGCCTTTATTTAATTGTATTTCTTTGAGCTGCGGGAAGAGGGGAAACACAAATTAGTGACCACGTGACTGACGGAGGACGTAAACGAGCCTGTGAGTCACTAACCTGGTTATAAAGTTCAGTCTGAGCCCAGTGGAAGGAGTGGAATCCAGCCGGATGATTTTCCACAGCACGCGGCGGACGCCGGCCATAGATTTCCAAGAGCAGAAGCCAAGAGGGCTGCAGAGCAGACCGAAGAGCAGAAGCCAGCGGATGAGAAAGAGCAGGAGTTTCTGGAAGGAGAAGCCAAATCTGGTGTCGATGAGGTAGCAGAAGTCCAGGCCAAAAGATCAGAGATCCGAAAGGGTACCGCAGAGAAATTCAAGGCAGGAGACAGCTCAAAGACGTTAGCATGCAGAATTCATCAGGAGTCAGAAGACAGGCAAACACATCAGAACAGGGGCTGACAAGCTCAGAGGTCCGGGAGCAGAAGCTAGTCAAGTTCAGACAATCAGAGTAACAAACAGGGTACGTTAGAGAACTCTTACCTATGGCTTAAATAATCTTGCACTGATGACTGAGACCAAACAGTTTAATTAGAAGCTGGAACAGGTGGATTTAATGATGCAGGCAGGTTAAATAGAGACTGGAGCAGGTAAAAGCTAGGCAGATGGATGGAATGACCCAATATTCCAGTCACCAGTGCCAAGATCATGGCACCTGATGCAGAAAAACCCTATGAATTGGAATGCAGTATTTAGAACAGAAACACATCCTATACATGTATGACCAGATATGAAAAAAAAAAAACTTGATAGAAAATAAATTGGCCTTACAACCCGTCGTGCTGCTATTAATTTTCTTGAAGTCTTAGTGACAGTTGTTGATAATGTAAATACTGCTCCTCTCTATTTTGGCTCACCTAGTGTAAAGCTGTGTAGAGCATCCAAACAGATGAAGTAAAATTGCAATGATGGAGGCTTGGTGACCTCAAGATGCCAGTGTGTCTTTTTTTCTTTCCATGTTTTTGTTTTATTCACACTGCCATCCTTCTCACTAGTAATTGTGCTAACAATACAACATATTGGATTCCTGTTCATCCATTTCATCACAGTTCCATTTGGTTTTAAACCTATTGTTTCCTACTTAAAAATACAGTCATATACATATACATATGAATCTACTCTATTAAGTCAATTTTAAGTTACTTTTTACAAATATGCACTAGGCTTGTCCCGATCTGATCCACGTATTGGATCGGGACGCCGATATTGGCAAAAAAATGCGTATCGGCAAAGCATGTAAAATGCCGATCCAGACTGCCGATCCAGTAAAAAAAAAAAAAATCCGGTCCGTATTTTCCAGTTTCGCCGATTGAAACGATCCATTCCACTATTTTGCGCCAGTGTTCCCCTGTTTTGCATTTTTATTAAAACTTACAGTAATACTTGCACCTTTAACTGTTTACGGTTTTACTGCTCACTGTGCAATTTCAGATTGCTATTCATAATTTTGTCCAATTTGTGTTTATCTCTTAATAAACAGGTAAGTTTGTTGTTACCAAGCATTGTGTTTTATTCAATCTTACCTAATTTAGCTGGCTAGATGTTATCAAGAGTACTAAAACCCTTTTCAACATGAGTCTTACAACTAAGGCTAAATACTTTAACTTAAACTTAAATACATGCTCGGATAGGCTGGTATCGGCCAGTATCGGCATCGGATCGGAAATCCAAAAACAATATCGGTATCGGATCGGAAGTGCAAAAACCTGGATCGGGACATCTCTAATATGCACACATTTAACTTATTTGGATTGCTTTGTCTATTCCCTTTTTGTTTTTAAAAGTGAGAAGATGGTTTCTATTGTAGAACAACTACATGTTTGTGTAATGACTAGCTTCAAATACATGTTTGTTAGAGAAAATGAATCTGTACTCTATTGCTATTTCTGCACATGCTATATTTATGATCATCCTACCCATGTGCCTATTTAGGGAACAGAGTTGAAGACTTCCTGCTGTCTCCTTTTTTTCTTTACTCTTATGACATAGTCTGAGAGATAGACAGAGATGGGTAAGATGCAACAAAAGGGAAAGCCAGAGAGGACAGAAGGGGAGTGGGACAGAAGGATAGCACTGCTGCGAGGGATACAGTCGGAGAGGTCGCTTGAAAGTGCTTAGTGAGCTGCAGCAGTGTAATTCCAGCTGATACTCTCAGACATGCTGAAACATGTCTTGATTATGCATGCATGGCGGGCTAAAGGTGATTTGTTATTTCTTTCATGCGCTCTTACAATCTCAGTATTTCTTTCTGTCGAGTATTTCTTCCCTCCACCCCCATTCTCCTCTGTGCCTCCCACTCATGCTCCCCCCCTTCAAGCCTTTGGCAGT
Source organism: Cyprinodon tularosa (assembly GCF_016077235.1). Taxonomy (NCBI): domain Eukaryota; kingdom Metazoa; phylum Chordata; class Actinopteri; order Cyprinodontiformes; family Cyprinodontidae; genus Cyprinodon; species Cyprinodon tularosa. Next base: position 933,428 of record NW_024039696.1, read on the forward strand.
GATAAACCCTTCCTTTGTCGTTTTTGACTGCAGAACATAAGAGTTATGCCTTCCTCTTTAGGGTTGAAGAGCTCATTATGGCTCCTCAGCATGGAGCCTATAGGCCACAGATTACTCTATGTGATGTTGCATGTTTGTTGAAATTCTTGCAAATGCAGCCTTTATGTATTATTTTTTTGGGCCTTTGTGCTTTATAATCCTACTCAAGAAGCACCATGTCATGTGAAAACTAGAATTTTAATGAGACTACCTTTAGGAGTTTTGCAAAGTAATAAAAGACAGAGCATGGATTCCTTTGATTTTTATTTTCCTTTTTTCTTTAGTTACCCTCTGGTTTCTCATTTAAGAACACATTAAAGGGTGTAAATGGTTTATTGTGCCGCCAATGACAACACAATTTTAGGCCCTAAACATGAACATTACCTCTCATTATTTTCTGAAAATAAGCACAGTCCGCATATCTGAATCTACATCAAGGATTACTCAGAAAAAAAATGATAGAAAGAAGGTTGTTGTTTAAATTTATGCAACCAGCACATCAACTTTTGATGGTATGCCAATTGACATGAATTTTGCAGCTGATGTCTTTTACAACCAAACATTGAAAGAAAGAAATTGTTTTTGCTTTGTTCTGCTTTTGCAATAATGATGACAAAGGGAATATGCATTGATAATAATAAAGGAACAAGCAAAAATGCATAGAAAGCCTAAAAAACTGTACGCAATTTGAATTCAATGTGACAGTTTGACACTAGCCCAAGATAGCGGGGCTGCATGGTGTGGCAGTGGGCAACACTGCTGCTGTGCTGCAAGAAGTTTCTGAATTCGATTCCCGGCCCGGGATATTTCTGCATCGAGTTTGCATGTTTTCTCTGTGCATGCGTGGTTTTTCTCCAGGTACTCCAGCTTCCTCCCACAGTCCAAAAACATGACTTTTAGGTTAATTGGCTTCTCTAAATTGTGCTTAGGTGTGTGTGTGTATCTCTGTGTCTCTGTGTTACCCTGTGACAGTCTGGCGACCTGTCCAGGGTGAACCCCGCCTTTCGCCTGTAGACTGCCGTAGATAGGCACCGGCCCCACTCTGACCCTGACAAGGACTAAGAGGGATAAGATGGATGAATGAATTGACCAAGATAGCCTCATGTTATATAAAGTTTTTTAAAATATAGAGATTTATTAAGGGAAAAGGTGATCAATCTCAATCTGGCTTTATATGAAACTGTCCAGATTCTCTTATATTTTTGGCTCAGTTTTTCTAGCCTCACCAAGCACAATTACAAGCGAACCTGTAGAATTCTTATAAAATAATAATAAGGAATTTAATAGAAACAATCTGATAGGTCACAAGATTTAGAAAAGCAGCACATTATGCCCTTATAAAAAGAAATTCAAGAAGAGATGAGATGCAGTCATGGACACCTGTCCAGAAAGTGTTCTAAAATTTTTACTTCAATTTTAGGATTCCCTGCAAATATTTTGCCTGAATGTATAAAAGCTAGAACAGAAAAGAATGCATCATAAGAACTTGCTGGTTAAACATGACATTTCGAAACCGATAGTGTCCCTAAACAAACAACAATAATCTCAGTCTGGCTTAAAGAAAAGCTGAAAAAATGGGTACATGCAAAATAGGCTACAAACCTGGTGCAATTATGATGGAGGTGCAAATCTGTAAAATACTACTGAAATATATCCAAACTTCAACATTTAAAGGAAAAAAAAATCATATTCTTGAATACAGCAGAGATTGATCCTAAAGCATGAATTGTTTAACTTGGTTGAAACTCAGACAGTAAGACTAAATATAAACTGTCAATATTTGGATAAGAAATCTGTTTCAGCCATTATGTCTCAACTTTTCTGACATTAGTGTCTATCTCTGGTCAAAAATAAAAATAAAGCTGGGTCTGTCCCCATTTCAGTCACTTAATGAATTCAAATTATGCAATTTAGGAAGTAGGTGGGGGTTGCCATCAGTTGTAGCTAATGTATTTACCAAGATGGGCGTTTATTCATTAATGCAACACAATATCTGCATAGGTTAGCCAAAGATAAAGTAATGTAAACATGATTTCAATGCTCTGAAAATGGAAAAGCATTACAGTGACACATTCTGGGTACTTAAGATATTTCTAGGTTGTAATGATAAAAAATATTGCATTGGACCAATCATTCACATTATAGTACGTAGGCCACTATATATATTTATGCTGTAATTTAGCCACATATCTTAGTAAAACAGGATAAAGGAATGCTGATATGGACTAGTGAACTTGAGATATCATGGTACAGAATGATAAGCTTCTCAAATCTTAATTTTCTACATTTTCTCTACAACTTTTTAATTTGCAGTTTGACACCTAAATGCTTTTTCAAATTTTCTAGAATACAACCTGAAGCTTATGCCTTTGCTGAATGCTTTCAGTCCCAAAAGTGACTGTAAATCCATTCTCGCATCAAGGTTGTGGAGAGAGCAATGATATCCTTAAGGGTTTTGCAGGTATATTACCACTATATTTGTAGATATGATATGTCTTGTACCTCTCAAATTTGCAACAGAGTTTAATAAACTACAAATTATAGATTGTCCTTTGAGGGTTGTAATTCATTACAAACAAACCTCAGAAGATGATTTCATTGTGCGTTAATGATGCATTTGTCAGCTCACCTATTAAATCGTTTTTTTTGTTTTTTTTACCAAATGTTAATTGATGAATTTTTCCTACACATGGACACACATGGATCTCTGACCCAATGAAGTGCATTAACTGAAGTTTGCATTTCATTGAATAACAAAAGCTCGATCACCTGAAAATAGTTTTCTTTTTTTTTTCTTCCTCTACGTGATGGCTGCGGGCGTAGTTGACATCTGTTGGTGTGGGTCCTTTCGGGTAAAGGTGGCGACCGCATGACGGGTGTAAATTTTTTTTTTGTGTTCAGCTCCCATCTTGTATTGAGAGGACAGATGTTTGCAAACTAATTAACAAATCTCAGTGCACGGTTGAAGAGCTCCTCTGCAATCACAGGCTGCAAAAGGGAAGGGAGAAGTTTTGCTGGATCACTCACTGGCAGTATATCAATACACAGACATTAACATGTGGGTGCTTTGATGCATATGTTTATGTGTTCAAATCTTTTTCCTCCCATTTCCTCTGCACTACATACCACCAGCACCGTTTAATCCCCAGTGCTTTGAGTGACACACTTCTGAGTGCCTTAGAAGCTGAAATGAGACACATGAGGCTAGAAAGCGAAGAAGTGGCTTGTTTTCTATTTCCTATTGACACACAGCCTTATCATAACCTGACATTTTTACTCTTCATGGTGTGAGGAAGCTACATTAAATTACTTAGAAAAGTGAAATAACATTTAACACATTTTTTTTTAAAAGATCAAAAAATTAGGAGCTTTCCTTTCATGCTTTTTTTCATGTTTATTTCACTGTCAAGATATTCTTGCCCTCTTTGCATTATAGTTTAGGCAAAAGTTACCACATTTTTTGGTTTGTTTTTTTGGCTGTTTCTTCCTAATAATTACCTGCGGCACTGACGCATGCGCACAATTCAAAAATATAAAAACAGCCATTGGACATATCTTCTACTACAGAATCCTCTTTCCAGCCTTTAAGGAAGACAGTAAGACAACCTCTGGTGTCTCAGAGAAAATCTAAAAGGAAGGTTGTAGAAGTGGCTCAGATGCAGTATGGGCTGAACTGCAAATGTCAAGGGCTAAACTGGATTTACTGTTACTATCTACCCCAGTGTTAAAAGAAAGTACAGCTAATGGCAAGCTTTAAACTTCTATCAGATGTGAAACATGACAAGAGGTGACACATTTGACTTAAACTTTACTAAAGTGCAGTTGTTTGAAATTACAAAAATTATTAGTGTAAATCTATTATCCTATTTCTTTGTGGAGTCAAAACTATTGGACTGAGACATGATGTCTGATTCGTGTCTGACGTTACGTTTGGTTGGAAGACTTCTCCAATAATAATTTTTGAGTATTTTACAATTGGTTAGCAAACTTTATCCAGCTGATCATGCAAAACAAGTTTTGGTGTGCAATGGCGCTATTTTAGCACTTCAAATAATTTGTACCTTATGTAGAAAGAGTTCACATAATGCATTTGAAACTTCTATTTCGAGATGTAAAATATCCTCAAGCATTAACTTGCATTTAGTTTGTACTTCTTTATCTGCTCCACCTGACCTGTTATTTAAATGGATTTACCACTTAATGTGTTTGTCAGTGGTCTACGACGGTGCTGAAGCTTAAATGCTGTTTCCTTACTTGGAAGTCACTTTGGATAAAAGCCTTTTGCTAAATGGTACAGTGTAAAATGTTAATAGGCAAAAAGTTCATAATGACATTTCAGCTACACATTTACAAGAGTGGATGGTTGCTCATTTCTGCCACAGGAGGACTCATAATGGCTGAGATGGGCTGCATTACAGCTGAATTCTGGAGAGCTAACATGAGGCATACAGGCAAGGACACTGGAAGGTTTCTGTTCTATACAAAAGTTTACAAGAGTTTCATCTAAAACCTCCTTTTAAAAGAATATTTCTTGCATTTTTTCTAAAAAAACATTTCTTAGAAATAAAACCTACAGAGTTACCTTGTAAACTCCTAAAAGGTTATGTGAGTACTTACTAATATATATATATATATATATATATATATATATATATATATATATATATATATATATATATATATATATATATATATATATATAACAAACACACATATATGTAAAACAAAAAAAAAATATATATATAAAAATAAAAATATATATATATATTTACATAACTCACTGTTATATATGTACATACACCTCAGGCATGAGTGAAACTGCAAATACAAGAGCCATACTGGCTCGGACAAGACATATATATATATATATATATATATATATATATATATATATATATATATATATATATATATATATATATATATATATATATATATATATATATATATATATATATATATATATATATATATATATATATATATATATATTTATAAAGACATACATCTATTAGTTTTGATTATTGTGAGTTCACCTTATTGTTGTTAATGATATAATTTTATTACAATTTTATGGGCTACACAATGAATCTGTTTTTAGTGCCTAGAATTGAAAATTCTGGATTTAAACCTGGACTGAGGTCTCTGAATGGAGCTTGCATGTTTTTTTCTCCCGGCACTCCAGTTCCTCTCACAGAATGAGCACATATGTGTTTCTTTGGTGTGCCTTTCTAAAATGGCATTAGAAATACATGCATTCATGGTTGCTTTTTCTGTATGTCTCTGTACTGCACTAGCCTGATAAACCAGACTTAATGTGATATTAAATGTGTAATTTAGTCTGGCCCCAATGAATGAGACATTGGAAGACTGTTGATGGGAATAACCTGTTGTCTGTCAAACCATGTCTGTGACTATTGGCCAATGTTCTGACCAATGAGCGCAACTGACTGTGACGTAGTAAGCGTGACAAAAAACTGGTGGGGGAGTGTAAACAAACAGCCTGTCGGTATAACGGCGAATATGTCCTTCTTAAAAATGAATGAGCGTAGAGCTTCATGTCTCAACGAAAACCCCAAGTCCTTCCAAAACTGATTCCAAAGCTGAGTCAAACAAGAACTGGATTGTCCAGCTTTGTCGTCCCGCCCTCAAAACCCCAGATGCTTTGCATCCAAAAATTCTAAACAAATCTCTGCATAATTTTGGCCACTAGTGGGTGGGCCTAGTTTACAAGGCTAGTACTGCACAGCAATAGACTGGAAACCTGTTCAAGTTTTATTCTGTCTCTCCCAAGGATTTCTGAAGAGGGCCACCATTCCACCTATTCCTTTAGAATTTCTCTACATAATTAAGTTTTTGTTGTTTTTGTTTGAAGTTTAAACAAGTTTAAATTTGTCTTAATGTTTTTTTTATTATTTAAGAGGTAAACTATATTGTTTTTCAAGAAAAAAAATAATACAATTGTTATTTCTACATGTTCGTACACACAGGAATCAAATGTTAAAATATATTTTTGCAAGTATTGTCCCGAGAATTTTTTCAAGGAAAAGGAAGATATCTGAGTTAATTTCTACATTTTTTTCTTTTTCAGCATCTTAGATACCTTAATAGCACAACTAAAAAAATGATCTCCGATGCAGCTTTAACTGTATTGTAGAGTTTTTAAATATGAAAATAGACCCAGTGAAAGTCCAGATAACAAAACCCCAAAATTTGAATAGACTAAGGCAAAGTTTACTGAAAGTGACTGAAGAGGTTAAAGATATTCTTTGAAAAGTTTTCTCTACAAGCATTAATTCTTTTGACAGTAATTTATCTTTTCTTCTAACAAAATTCCGCAGTTCAGTAAATTGTGTTATTCAACTAAATTTAACAAACAGAAAATCCCAATAACTTAGAAACAAGTTAAGCTTTGCTGATGAGGCTCTAGTGGGCAACAACCTCACCATCTTTGGCTACTGCAGAACGGTTTATGTCAGACTTTACCGTTACTTTGTTTTTGCACGTTCATGTTTCTTTATTTTTTCACAGTTATCAGTGAATATTTAAATTGTGTTAAGAAATTGAATTTAAACAAAAAAATGATACATATTATACAATATCTCTAGTGGTAACAATCAAGACATTTACAAAAACCTAATTTTATTTTGTTTGATTTTATTGCATTTATTTAGTTAAACTTTCCTTAATGGCTCATTATCTTTTCAAAGTTTAATGCAGTTTGATTCTTTGATTTTTAATTGATGATAATAAATGACATCCAGCCACCAGTGCTGTAGCTTGTCTAGCAGAGTTTTCTGATGTCCGGTTCTCTTTATCTTCCTCTTGCTTTTATTCTGCGCTGTAAATTTGACTCATAATGTCCTCTGGGTTTTTGAGTTGACATTCACTTTTAGGCCTGAACTTGTTTTGACCCTTCTTTGAGGGTCAGATCAGGAGTTAGAGGGGGCAAACATCCACTCACCCCATCACTGCAAGCTGGCCATGCCCTATGTAAAGGCAGGAGTTCAGTGAAAACAAAGCCTGATGGCTCTTTTTCTCTTTTCAGTCTTCAAGTAGCATACATATTTTTATATGATGGACTAACAGGGTGACAGACATTTGTGAACGGGAGGGGAGAAAAGGAAAAAGTAACTTTTATTAAGGTTACAACTTCAAGTCTTCTAGCTGCCTTTGTTACAATCAGACTTTTGATTGCTTGAATATTTTCCTTGGTTGTGCTACAACATTGGATGGAACAATGCATCATGAGACGTTCAAACATCTCCATAATTTTCTCCCTGACCTGTTTCCTTCCTTATCTCTGTGCTGATATGTGCTCATCAGAGCTCTGTAACATTCCTCTGGGGCTTTGCATTGCATTTCAAACAGACGGACTCTATGATCTAATAATTTAATTTCTTAGGGCAGTTAGATGCACTGGGTTTTATTTAGGGTTATCCTATTAAAGGGGGTTAAATACAAATGTACTCTAAATAAATCTACAAACATTTTGATTTTTTTCACAGTGTTCACCTAATAATGCAATGATTATTGCTGGTCTATCTCAAAGGAAAGCCAGCGAAATATTTATTCTCATAATACTCCTACAATACATAGAGTTAATTTGCACACATCACTCCAACTCCATTTCTAACCCCCCCTACATTCTTTATCTCAGTGCCCACAATTGAAGTCAAACATGTCAACAGATGCACACACATCTGACACACACAGTTCAAATATTTTAAAAGTATGCAAATGTGCAAAGAAAGTGGAGAGAGGGGACCAAATAATGAATCCTCCTCCTGCTATTGCGGCGAGATAAATTGCCAAAGGAGGGTGGAAATGGAATTTCTCATTTTCATAACCCCGTTCTTTTGTTGTGCCGTGACGAGGTCACCTTAAATCGCTCCTCGCACGCTGGTGAAAAAAAGGGGAACATGAGTACTTTAATGGTAAAGAGACATAAATTCAGGGGGATCAAAAGCAAACCTCTACTATGTAGGTTTTGATGCTATAGTCTTGATACCTTTGCAAAACCATGTTTTAACCTGTGTTCCAGTGCTGCTCTTTTTAATGTCCTAACAGGCTGTGTATGAGAGCAGCTTCCTTAGACTTTTTCCTGTTTGGAGCAGATGGATTCAGAGTGTGATTGAAATGATTAAGCAGAACCTTAAATAAGGAGAAATCTCAGAATCAATACATTGACACATATAGACCTTTTAATTCTTTTATTATGCCCTATTTTGCAGCCACAAACCTGTTCTCCCCTCTCCTTGCTACACCTACGGCCAGGGGAAGTTTCCTTCCTTTGGGGACCACTGAGAGAGATTAACTGTGTTTCAGTCACCATGGTGGTTCACTTCTGTTCTGCAGCGAATCTAATGCACACATTATTCAGCAAGGCCCGCATCTATTAGCAGAGAGCACTGCAAGATTTATCGCCCGGGTTTAACTGTATGGTAAAAAAGCACATTAAGCAGATGATATCACAACGTCTGCGAAATGATTATGCTGGCTCTGAGATACAGAAAATAAGAGGCTGAGGGGACCAGCTTAATTAAATGCAAGGTTCACTGCTACATCTCTTGTTTGCTTTACAACTGGCTGCTTTGCTTCTCTTTGGAAAGAATGCATAGAGGTCAAAGCAAAAGTATTTCTAACTCTTAAAGCTTTTTCGTATTCTATCATGTTATAACTACAAATTTAATGTTTTGTTGTGGGATTTAATGTGCTTGGTCACGTATGTTGAACTATTCATGCAGTCAAGTTCTACATTGTCCTCAAAGTATAGAGTTAGATACCCCTCCTGCAGGCCTACACAAAATACTCTATAATGATGAAATTGTAAGAAGGAAAATTATACATGTTTTTGTATTATATATTGTTCAAATAAAAATCTTAAAAGTGTGCCACACCATAGTTACAAAACTCTATTTTCTGATAACCCTGAATAAAATCTATATGATTTAATTTACTCTTAAAAAAGGAGCTTTAAGAAGTATCCCCCTTATGCAATATATTCATTAGTAAATGGAATCAATCTGTAACTTTTAAGTGCAATTTCAAGGCTGTATTAGGTTGTAGGGGACAAGAACATAAAGGACTTTTAATAGTAAAAGTTACATTTTATATTTTATGCAAAAAAAAAAAAGACTAGAAGTCTATAAATGTTTTGCAAGAGAGGGGAGATATGCTGTGTGGAGGGAGTTATAGAGGTGATACAGGTTGCCAAATTCTAGGTGGAATTTGGCAGCTCTTATGAAACTTATAAAAGATTAAGCTTATAAATATATTTGTTAGGAAGATCATATAGTAGAGCATTACAGTAATCAAAACAAGATGTGACAAGAGCATTAACCCAGGTCAAAGTGTTGTTGGTGGTGACTAATGGCCAGAGCAGGTTTGTTATTACAGAGGTGAAAGTAAGCAGATCGTGTGGGGTTATTTATGTGGGAATAATGGAGTGTTTTATTATATAAAATAACAAGGCTTACTTGAGAGGAAGGAATGATAAAGGATTAGGGATTGGTAAAGGAGAACTCACAGATTTGAGAACAAGAAGAAGGATGGATGGATGGATGGATGGATGGATGGATGGATGGATGGATGGATGGATGGATGGATGGATGGATGGATGGATGGATGGATGGATGGATGGATGGATGGATGGATGGATGGTTTTATCTACCACATGCTGCTCTGAAAGCAGTATCGGGGTATCAGATTACAGACCAAGAAATGTCCCACCTTTCCAATTTTATTTGTAAAAATCAACTACTTTCTGCCTTGACAGTTTTATGTCTAAAAATGTTTAAGGTTGTATTTACTTTTTAAACCCCACTTCTTTGTGAGTTTACTTGCTTGTGTCATTATGTCTAAGATGATATTTTTTACATATTGAGTTCTGCTTGCAATTCTTTAAAAACACAACCCTATTAGGTAAATCACACAGCATCTTTTTTTTTATTATTTAACAAAAGAAAGTTAATTATTACTCCAAAAATCATAACCTCACCAAGGTTCATTTTACAGTTTGTGCACAAATGGGAAAATCAACACCTTACTATCTGTGAGTAATGAGTGTTCCCACTTTAAAGATGTGACCTTTGCATAAAAACCCGCCCTCCTCCACCACCTCAGTTAATTTCAGACAACCTCAGTTCTCTGCTCGCATTTAGACAAGAAAACCCAACAAGCAGTGTCATAGTTAACAACTTATAAAGTGCAGAAGTTGTTCCCGGAAGTTCATGTAAAATTTAGGTCTTGTTCAGTAAATGGTTTTAGTGTATAGGGTCTTTAAATAAGCCATAGATGTATTCTTTTTAAGTTTTTTTCTTATCAGGTTTAGAGCACAAACATGAGGTTAAGTCAGGCAGAACTGAATGCTCACTCTTATTTTCCCATCCTGCTCCTCTGAGCTCCCAGAAGCATCTTTATTGAATAGCTGGATGGAGTAGAAATGGAAAGTGGGAAGGGACCAACAGTCCTGCCAAAAAGGCACAGGTGGCTGCCGTAAATTAATCAAAAGTATGAATGTGGGATTTTACATACAATTAAGTTATTTTGGGTTTATATAATATAGCAAAATCAGGTTTTATTATTATAATATTAATTACATCTGACTTTTTTTTTAACTCTCTTAAAAATTATGTTTTGATTAATTTTGAATTTTATGTATACATTTTAGAATTGTTACAATAAAGCTTTTTACTTGATAAATATGCAGATCTAAAGTAGCTATTAATGGTGTTTGTTAGGAACAACGTATTTCTTTTATTGTACTGAAAAAACATTTTAAAAGGCCGAAACTGAGTGACTTTCTGTGGAAGATTTAAGATGCTTGAAAATAGAGAGCCGCTTTAAGATAAGATAAATAATATAAAGATGATGTATTGCAGTTGTTCGAGTTATTTACAGTAATGTAGCCTGTGATAAAAATAGATTACCTCTCTCTATTTTAGTATGGCTGATATTTCACCAACAACAGGAGTGGAGCATTCTGTTTCATTGGGAACTCTAAAATGTATTATTTAGAAAGATGATGTCGTTGATTTGACACTGAATCAGATAAGAATAAACCATGTCTTTAAGGACAGTTACTTGTGGTGAACTTGATATAACACAAGCGTAGAGATCAACCTTAGTGGCGGAGTATGAATACTGTCTAATTAAGTTCCTCTATTTTAACAACCTATTTTCAAATCTAAATTTTCTGTAAAAAGAAGTGGATTGAAGTCTAAATACCTCATCATGAATGCTTTAAATCACTCTGCTACAAAACGAGGGAGAACAGAGTAGTGCTTTAAATATTGTTGTAGTTGAATTCATGAATTATTATTTCTGGTAATTGTCAGCTATTTATAAACAGCACAACCTTGGCTTTTTAATTTAAGTTTCCTTGTATCTTATCATTGAATTTATTTGTTAAAGGTTATCACATTTTTAGACCTTTAAAAATAAATAATGTGATGTAAAGATTTGCCAGTAAAATTTAAAAGTAAGATCCTAAAAAACATTCAGGTCTGGGGTAGGCACCTCAGCTGTGTTTCTGATGCTTTCGCAAGATTTCTGCTGCATGTGCTTGTCCTAGGAATCCCCTTGTGAGCACTAAGCTCTACTTTAGATATTCCTCAACAGATGTGCAGTGGGGTTTCTTTATATGGCTCAAAATGTAGCCATCCAGCGAGGTAAGGCTCCTTGGTTATACATGTTGCTGCGGAAGTAGAGAAGGATAAATACTGAGAGCTAGTTACTGTATACAAGAGCCTTCAGCTGTTTATATATATATATATATATATATATATATATATATATGTTTATATGTATGTATGTATGTTTATGCACTGTATATACTATATATACCCAATGTACCTTTTGTTCCTCCTTTTTGTACCTTCTTTTTGACTAAGAAGTAAATGTCTCCACCATGAGATCAATAAAGTCCATCAATCAATCAAGTAGGTAAGTAAATACAGCAAGTTAAGATGAACGAGTCTTTAGAAACAACTCAGGTCCTCACCCAAAATCAGTTGTTGTCAGATGTGAAAACAATTCCTCCTTATTTTGCACTTTATTAAAAATATTTCATATTGTTTCTTATCCAGTACCTTAAAAAAAACTGTACTTTAAACTGTTACTATCTGATTTTCTTTGACCTCCTAACTCCCTCCCTTTTTAAGTAGTCCTCACCTATTCTGCATACCCAAATAAAAATGAAATAACATCCTTTGAAAGCTTATACCTTCTAGTTTCAGATAGTATAACTGAGAATAGTGCAATTAAAACACAATGTAAATTGCATCAGTTTAAACACGACTCATAGCTGGGTTTTTTCATCTTTAAAATAATTGTTCTTTTTTATGAGCAGTAACAAAGAAATGTTTGATAGCATACCTATATGATAACATTTGAATAATTCTACATTGTGTCAACCACAACTGCAAGACATTTCAGACTTCTAGGTATTACAGTGTCAGAGCTATGGGACTTTTAACTTCTGGTGTCACCGTTGTCTCCAAACCTCTCCAAATGTGCCAAATTGTAAGTGACGGAGATCATTTTCCCATCTGAAATATCTTTGGCCGATATTTCACCAACCATCAACCATGTTGTTGAAATATGATGTAAATGTTGCTTCGTGGTTTGTTGGATATCAGCCCCTTGCAGTTTCTAGAATTTTGCTTTGCTAGAATTCGGCTCGTACAAAATCACCTTATTATAAACACTTAATCCACACAAACGTAAGCAAAAGGAATTAAAAGCATGCTTTGATTTTGCAGCAAAACAGGAATTATATAAAAAACAAAGGCGAATTAAAGCAGATCTGCTGCTAGTTTCATTGCACATCGATTTGAAAACAAATGATTTGTTTCCAAATTGATAAAAAAAAAAGACCAGCTAAGCAAGATGGCAAGCCTCTCAAAAAGAAGCACGGCAGAACTAATGTGAAAAGTAGTTGGAGAACAGAAAACTGTTAAGTTGAAGCTTTCCAATATTATGAGGAAATTGCCAACTTGATAAAAATTATAATCTCAAAAAAAAAACATGGGTCAGAAACGCCTTTTTGTGGAAGCTGAAAATATGTAGTTACCTGTTGATGGAGTTGATGGATCGAAAAGCATGTTGTTGCTCCGGACCATTTTTCACACCAAAGGCAAGATTTTTCTGGATATTATGGTCATTAATTCTAATACTAATTTCTTTAGCAATTACAGCATAATCTGCAAGATAAGAATTCTCTGCAGTGGATAAATTCATATTTTATAGTTCTTAGTACTTTTAACCCCCAAAAAAGCAGTTTTTAATAGAGGCGTGAGATTGCTGAAAATAACTTACCTATTTAATTATTTAACAACATAAACAAATCAAAGAAAGATATTTTCTTATGTAGTCTTTAAAAGGGTATTGAGTTGAGTTTTTTTGGGTGTGTTTTTTAACATATGATGCTGCCAAAGTGTCTGAATGTTTTATTTTAGTTTGTATCATTTAAGATATTTTATTGACTTCTGTAGTTCCAAATACCATGTTTATTCCTCATGCTAAGACTATACATTTTCTGTATTTCTTAAATAAATTATTGAATTTGTAATAAAAATTTTAACGAGAAAGTGATTTTAGATAACGTCTTGCAGCTTAAAACCACTTAGATCCTTTCTTCTTCCACTTCCTAACCCGCTGAAGAAAAGCAGAATCGTGAGGATAGTAAGGCAAGGCACGGCAAGGCAAATTTATTTGTATAGCACAATTCAGTACAAAGACAATGCAAAGTGCTTTACATGATTAAAATATAGGAAAATAAAACAGAAAAAAAAAATTTAAAATTAAAATAAAAAATGCAGAAACAAAAAAGAATATTAAAAACAGTTGGACTAAAGAAAATAAAAAAGTTGAACTAATGATGTTTCAGTTGAACTGTTTAAATAGAACAGTTGAAGTCCAGTTAAAGTTCTTATTCTCCAAACACAGATCTTTAAAATAGGTCTCATCTAGTCAGAGCATCTTTTTCAAAATTTTTGCAATGTGCCCTGGTCCTTTTATGTGTGATTTTTTTTTCTTAGAAACTTCAGATGTCTCTTTGTTCAAGACGTCTTTAACATTGGGAACACTAAGGGACTGGAGGGGGGTTGTTAAGAACTAAGGCAAAGGAGTTAAGAAATTAGAAAAGGATCCATTTTCTGTTTTTTGCCTTGAGTGTCCCTTCATGCTTTGCATATTTATGATTGCAAGGGGACAGATTGAAACTTGGAGACTGGATTTATAGTACATCCCAATTGACCCCTGTGGTTATAACATTATAATAATTTAGAAGCAACCTAATTTTTGAAGGTATATTAAGTCAGGGAATTCACATTATCTAGTTTTTTTATTTTTTATTTTTCCCCAATATTTGACCGAGTTAACTGTTGCCTTTGTATTTACTGTAAAAAAATAAAGTAAAAAAATTTTGTCCCAAAAACGTTCAGCTTCTCTCCTCACAGCGACTCCAGCTCCAAGCCTTTACGTGACATTACTGGGTCATACTATAAATACCGGTACACACCGCAGGGGGCTCGATCGCCTCATTGCTTTCTTCTATTTAAATATTACAGTAATTCGAAGTATGCTTTCTTTGTTAAAGTGCTGAAAATTGGTCTCAGGAACTGGGCTTCATCTAGTGCCATGGCTCATGTCAAGCTGGGTTAAGACACAAATTGTGTAAATTCTTCACCCAAAAACACAAGGTTTTATTTCTACTAGTGTTACATTTATGCTGCTTACATAGAAAGTCAGGTGTTATGATTAAACATTAGGTCAAAATATGAATTTTTATTCTTCTTTACAGATGACTATTTTTACTACTTTGTAAAGCATGGCTGATTTGTTCACTTTAGCCCTTCCTTTTTATGTGGTTAAGCTAACATTAACACATTGATGATTAAACCAAACATATAGTCAATTTAAACTAGAATTGTTCACAGCCTCAAAACTAATCGGTTATATATTTTCAGTGACTCCTAAACTAAAAGGGCCACTAGCTTTGTTTCTCTCAGTTGATATCTATTTCGACACAATCACACCAGTTGGATGTTGTCTTACATTCACAATACTAGTCAGTAAAAAAAAAAAAAGAATTCATATAGAGTAAGCTTTTGCATGAGTTCCAAATGGTTTAAGATAATAATTTCATCTAATTTGGATATGTTTTTTATACGCATTTCAAGATATTTTGAGGAAGATCTTAACTAAATGTCAAGTAAAAGCTGCTGGCCCAGAGGATGGGCAGTTTTGACTAAATAATAAAATTGAGACAAAAATTATGCCCCAACTGTGTTACAGAAACCATCAGGAGGAGCCATAGTTTTTTCGACAAAACTACAAAAACATACAACATCTTTATAAGACTTCATCAAACATCTATAACAAAATGAAATAGAAAATAGTAAAATATGTATCATACTATAGGTATCAGTTGGTTAATAACTGCATGATTATCATGTAGACAGTGCTGGCTACTATCAGAATATGTACTTTAATAAAAGCAGTGCCCAAAAAGTTTTTTTAAGACATGACAAAAAGCCGGAATTTACTTCTTAATGAAGTTTTATAATAAAAAAAATTCAATTCAGTTCATTAATATAGTGCCAATTCACAAAGCACGTCATCTCAGGGCACTTTACAGAGGCAAGTCAACCAGATCATACAGTCAAACTGTTTTAAAATTTTCTATCTAAGGAAAACCAGTTGATGGCATCGACTCGAAGGCAATCCCTCACTCCAAGCATGCTTGTAGTGACAGTGGAGAGTAAAAACTCCCTTTTAACAGGAAGAAACTACCAGCAGAACCAGGCTCAGTGTGAGCGGCCATCTGCCGCGGCCGACAGGGGTTCAAGGAGACAGAAGCAGACATACAGAAAAAAGCAGAGATACAAAAGGCAACTGTCAACCAGCTTCACAGGAGGCCCCGTCCAGGACACACACATCCAGACAGATGACCTCTGAGCCAGCTCCCATGTCAGAAGATGAAAGAGAGCACATATAGTTAGTCACAGTCAGAGAAAAAGACAACACTGAAAAACAGGCCAAGCTCCAACATCCACAAAAAAATGCGTTGATGGCAGCAGCACAGCTGACGTCCATCTTCATGATGGCGTCACAACCACACAGGATTAACAGACCAGATAAAGCTACTATGAGAAAAAGCAATGAGAGCATAATGTTAGAGATTTAATTAACAAATTCTACAGAATGGGAGAATAGAAATAGAATGAAGCAGAATGATGAAAAGGGGGTCTCTATGTCCTCCAACAGTCTAAGCCTATAGCAGCATTACTATAGAGAAAGCTCAGGATAACCTGAGGCACTTTAACTATAAGCTTTATCAAAAAGGAAAGTTTTACCTACCCTTAAAACTAGACTAAAACTAGTAGGTGGATCCATAGGAGAGGAGCCTGATAACTAAAAGATCTGCCTCCTATTCTACTTTTTAAAAATTCTAGGAACCACTAGTAAACCTGCACATTGAGAGCAAAGTGCTCTTTTAGGAACATAAGGAACAATCATATCTGTGATGTAAGATGGAGGTTGGCCATTTAAGGCTTTGTATGTGAGAAAGAGGATTTTGAATTCTATTCTGAACTTAACAGGGAGCCAATGAAGAGAAGCTAGGATAGGAGAGAGATGGTCTCTCTTTTTAATTTTTCTCAGAACCCTGGCTGCAGCATTTTGGATCAGCTGAAGGATGCAAATACTTATGCTGTAGTTAAAGTCTTATTAGTGAATAAGGAGGTGCTGTCTTTTCTAAATTCAAATGATATATTATTATAAATTAAGTAAAAAAAAAACAGAATATTTTAAAACCATATATATACTGTATTTAGTCATTTAAGTTAAAGGTTGTTAATTTCAACCATGACAACCGTTACATTTGGCAATCTGTTCCATGACATATTTCTTTTCTTTGGATTAGGTTGTACCAACTCAATACTGTGGTTAAAACAAAAGAGAAAAAAGTTTTCAAATAGTGATCATCACCAGCCCTTCAGCTTCATCAACATCCTTTTCAAAGTAAATCCCTTAGCAGAAATCTGCCAAACAAATCACAAAGGAGGCTGAAGTGCATTGAAGAGCCTTTTCCCTGGCACAGATCAATTTTCTTTGTGATCGGCCGAGCCTGATGAGATAAAAGTGTTTCAAAACATTTTAAAGGCAAAGCTGTTTTCCTTTCTATGTCCCGAGTCAGCAGCTTTGAAGACTTCAGGCTTTTATTCTTTCTTCTTTATCTTCTGTTGACAACACTGAGGGGGTTGAAGTGGGCCACTCATTCTCTGAGCACAGCGTGAAGCAGCATGAGGTCACAATGCAGAATATCAGAACTTAATTATGTATCACTGCATCAGGCAAAATAATTAACATCATTTTTTATCATTCTGTGTTTTCATACTGAAGAGGTCCATGTCTGCCTTTTTTATTCCATTCTATTTACAACATGTGGGTCTTGTATCAAAGCGAAGGGTCTCATGAAATATTGCTCTCTATAATTCAGATGCATTTTCCAATAAACAGACTCTGCAGTTTAGAGCGGAACCTCAATGAGTGGCGGTTGTATGTGCAAATGCCAGGCTTTGGTTTTAGCCACTGGTTCCGCCAACACAGCCCCTGCCGCATAAACAGGATTTCCCCACCTTGGCGGGCACGCTGGCACAGCAGGCCCTTGCGGCTCTTTGAAGTGAAAGGCCCCCAGGTCCCCAGGGAAAAGCTTGGGATCTGATCCCTGGACTCATGAATATGGTTGCCAATACAGAAATGTGCACATATTCACAATTATGCTTTCAAAATCTGCTCCTGCTCAATCATTCATAACCATAAAAAGAGATCTTCCATCATCTTGGACAAAATGCACACACTAACCATACTAACATCTCTGTAGCCTGTGCTGATAAGGGCAAACAGGAAGCACCAAGAGTGCACCTGGCTCTGTGTTGATAAAGGAGCAGGTCGCAGTTCTCAGCATGCATCCGGAGATGGGCCAAGAAAAGAAGGATGAGGCTGACTGACAGATGGGCCAAAGCAGAATCTAGAAGCAAGAATAGCAAAAGGGAAACATGCACCTTCTTATTTGGAATAAAATAAGTAGAATCTACAAAATAGCACTAATTATGCAAAAGCAGAATGAAAAATAGGATGGCAGTTTCATAGAGATTGCAGTCTCTGTCTTGTAGTCAGTGCCATAAGAAGACAGTCTGTCTATTTTAGATAATGTTTCAGCTTCACCTTCCATTCAGCATGGTAGTGTATCGTTTAGGACTACGCTTCCTAAAGTTGGGGGATCGCTTTAGAGGTGTGTGGCCCCCCATTTCAAGGGGGGGCCAGTGAAGACAAATCTAATAAGCGCTCTATTTCAATGTCTTCCCTTTTTTTTCTTTATGAGATTTGCAGCTTTTAATTCTATTGGACAGAAAAATATACAGAGCAATCTAAAAAGAAAATGTATTACCCTTCCAAGGTATGCAGTTTTGTTAATTTAAAGGTATTTTGCAGGATTTTCACAATGTTTTGGAAGGACTCGCCCTCTCCACTTAAAAAAAAAATATGCATGTGCGATAGCATGCACAAGCCAATTTCTCCTAGTGCACGCTCTGTTTAGGGGTCAGAACGTAGGACCCAGTATTCAGGGGGGACAGACGTTAGGAAAATTCAAAGCGTTTATTTTATTTCTGCAATATATTTATTTCTGTAACCGCTGTGACTAGAGCCCATCACTGAACACTTTGGTGGAGAAAAAAACAGTTAAGTGACCATGATAATTTGATGGAAGATGATTATCCATGTGAGGCACTTACTTGGTTTATCAGTTGAGTCCATCTCCATTTAACGGGGTAGGATCCAGACGGAGGCCTGTTGACTAGTTGCGGCAGGCGCTGCCCAGAGTGTGCCTGGATGCTGCAGTCCCGGAGGGCAAGCATGAGACCGAGCCAGGTCAGGGAAATAGATCAAAACAGGAAGGCTTAGAGATCCAGGAGTCCGTAGCCCGGTCAGGGATTCTGATCAGAATAGGAACAGGCTGGTTCAAGGTTCCAGGAGTCCAACAGAGAGTTCAGGTAGAACATTCAGATGGGAACATGCAAGCACAGTGGTTCAGAGGCAGAACTGGTCAGAATAACAGAAACACTACGAAACACTAAAACCATCTCTCATCACTGGCTCCCGAGAATGGTCTAAACCTCAATGATCTGTCCCCTATGGCTGGCACTGAGTCGTATATATGGAAGCAGGATAAGGTGGAGTAGATAAGCAATAATTAGAAACTGGGCATAGTTAGGCAGGTGAATGAAATTAGCAATTAGGCCAGCCCTCAGAGCCATGATCATTACAATACATGATTAACTACACTTAATCGCATTCAATGCTCTGTAGATGTTCTGTTTGCAGCTACCGATGAGGTTTTCCTCACAATGACATGCCAAATATCACGAGGGCTGCCAACTGACAGCAGCCTAACCTACATTCTGATTATTTCAGATAATAAATAATCACCTATGAATGAATAAGTCACCTGTAAATTCTGTAAATTATGTAGGTAGGTAGATGAGTGATAGGGTTTGATGTTTCAGAGAAAGACCAAGTTTTTTTACGATTATTAAATGTTACTACTTAACTTACCTAGCAAGGGCAAAAATGATTGAATAAACTTCATGAGACAGTTATATACCTTAAAGAAATACTGTATATCAGTATTTGAGAACTGCTGTTCTTTAGAAGGATTTATTTTCATTTATTTTGCTCCATATTCTGATGGTAAAACAAGTTAAAAACAATCTTCTACATGGCTTTTGCAGACTTTCAGCTACACTGCCTTCTTAATAGCTTCTTTGCAGCCCAACTCTCTGCCTGTTAATGTGTAGCCCAACAACCAATAAGCTTATGATTTAAAAGGAAGCCTGTGGTTTCATGTTGGCACTTGAAGTGTTTAAGGTAAATCCTCTTGGTCCTGTTGGCTATAAGTTTGATTTATTTTTTATTTTTTACCCACTTTAGAAATAGTCCCAGAAATTAAATGTGCAACCACCTACCAAAAACATTTATGTTATTATGTTGTTGTTATGCGGAATTACTGGTATTTAAATGAAAAAATTATGAGGGATGTTTCAAAAGTTTTATTTGATATTTTACATACAATTTTTTAAAGGTACATAGTGAGGCTGTATACCTATACCAGAAAGACCAACATTCAGTTGATTATGACATATAAGGCACAGCAAATAAAGAATAATCGCAGTACATAAAGAACCTTCATGCACATGAATGCCTAATAAATATGAAATATATAAACAGTTTGATTATAGTACATGCTTGAAATAATAAAGAATCTTCCATAATAACCTTGACAAAGGCTGGACTTCGTAGATGGCTTACACTGCATGTTCAAGTGATTAAAACATAACTCAGGAAAAGCCTCTCTATGGCAGAGGGGGGTAACCTGAAAGGGTTTATTTTGGGAATAAAAGGAACATAAAACTTTGTATTTAATTAGATGATTGGAAAGGGAATTCACTTCACTATCACATATATTTTATACATTTTTTATTGCATTTGGAGCCTATGAAATGCAATTCTACAGCTTGTGAAAGTCTAAAAGAGACCACATCTACTAAGAAAAGCATTACTTTTCCCATGATAAACAAGTACATGAACATTATTTTAAGTTTGGTAAATGGAACTACAGGTCTGTGTTTTATAATTTTAGAAGGGAGGAAGATCATGCATTGAATTTCGCATGGTCAGTTTGGAAAGTTAGATAGTGCACTTGATGTATTTGTAAGATGAGGGATTTGCTTGGCTAATCAGGTGGTGCTACAACCATTCCCTCAGTTTCCCTGGAGTTTAAAAAACAAGGGTTAACACATAACCAGTGTTTTTCGGAGTTAGTGAAGCAAAAGGCAACAGGAAACTCTGGTTTAGAAGTTCAGTCCGTGCCTAGAGAAAAAGGTAGGATCCAGCCGGTGGGCTGCCAACAAGATTTTCCCAGATGCTGCAGCTCTGGAAAACAAGCAGAAGTTTGAAGACAGGTCAGGCAAGCAGATCAGAACAGGAAAAGGCAGACTCCGAGGTTGAGAGGCAGGTCAGGAACAGGAAATCAGAAACACTAAGGTACACTAAAAAAACTCTCACCACTGGCATGAGAGAACAAGAATAATATGCCCTGATGACTGGAAGCCAACAGCTTAAATAGAGGCAGGAGCAGGTAGATCAGATGTCCAGTGATGGGAAACCAGGTTGAGTTACACAGCTGAATGGACCGAACAATTAAGCCAGTCATCGGTGCCAAGATCAAGACAGAGATGTCCCTTTTTTAAGATAACATAATACTGAATAAGATCATGCAATTCTGCAATGCTTTCACTGATGAACTGTTGAAAAAACTCTAAATCATGTCACAGACTCATCACACTGATAACACCAAACCAAAAATACTGCATATTTGCCCATATATGGTAATGCTCTGAACTGCCATGTCAATGCATTTTTTGCACCATGTTTTTTCTCCCACACTGTTTACATTTGATCACTGCTGCACTTAATGGAAAGGAAATGTTAATTTACTGTCTGGAGAGCTATACTATCCATCCATCCATCCATCCATCCATCCATCCATCCATCCATTATCTGACACGCTTCTCCCAATTGGGGTCGCAAGGGGTGCTGGTGCTTATCTCCAGCAGTCAATGGGCAAGAGGCGGGGTACACCCTGGACAGGTCGCCAGTCCATCACAGGGCGAGAGCTATACTAAACAAAACATATTTTTTGACAATAAATGTTCTCTAAGTCTTTGATATATGTCTAGTAAACAGTTAAGCTAAGGTTTTTTGTGATTGGGTATAAGTCATGGTTAGGAATCAGAGTAGGCCTCAAGTGTACATCAGTCTTTATTGCCCTAAGCCCTTTAAAAGGAGCCAGAGATTTAAACTTGTTCCCTTCCTGCTCCATAGAGAGCAGTCTTGGTTGCACAGCTGTCACAAAGCTTTCCTTGTAACTTTATCTTGTTGTCATACAGCGGGAGAGATGAGAGAGTTGGCAACTTCAGCTTGGTAAGCCATATGCAAACCAAGTTTCCGCTCCAATCTGTTACCTTAGTTAGATGTACAAACCTTATATGAGCTTCCATAAGAGGAGTTGTCCAAACCTTTAGTGCTTCCTGTGTACAATAATCTTTGTCTTTGATAGTTGCAGCCACAGGAGATTTAACCACCCACCAGGCCCTTGTACAGCCCCTCCTGTCCACCCTAAAACAAACCTCAGTGGCAGTGTTGTCTGACAGCTGAAGAAGGCACATCTATGAGTTGTGAAGGCTGATATGAAAAGAACATTGTAAAGTACAATCCCCAGTGGCGCTGCTGTGCTGCGTAATAGTCTCTTACGTGCAGTCACTCAGCCTGAAATTCTGCCCATGAGGTAATTTATGATCCAGGGCGCAAGGTGTGAATCCACTTGCATTCTTGCCAGCTTTTCTCTCTGTCAAGAGCAGATCTAAAGTCTTCAAAGCACTGAAAAATAGCAACAAAGCAGGCTGAGGTTTGCATCTCTTACAATCATCCTCTCCTAGTACAGTAGTCAAACCCTGGGGTTTGATGCCTGTAATACTAGGATTAAAATTTCACTGTAAGCCCATATAAGTTCAGAATACTCAAAACATTTGTGGAAAGAGATTACCTCAACCTTTTTGAGTAAGTTAGAATAAGTTTTAAGTACTTATATTTTTTTTTATAGCATTTAAATCATGATGTAAAACATGTACGTTTTGACAACACTTTCCTATTTGGGTGTACAGTGTTGCAGCAACATTAAACTCTGCATCCTTTCCATTGTTTGAGTACGGATGGTAGTAGAAGGGCTGCTATTCAATTGAAATTAATTGAAACTTTCAACTTTGTTAAAGTGGTACATCAATTTGAGAGATAATTATGAAAAAAATAACATCAAATCTTTTAAAAAGACAATTACTTTTAACCAGAGGTGGTTAGACTATCCAAAAAATTTACTTAAGTCACACTACTTTATCATATTATAGTTCAAGTAAAAAGAAAAAGTAGCCTCAAAAGAAATCACTCAGGTTAGACTAAAAAAAGAATTAGTTATATATTCTACACCAGTACTAAGTAACTGATACTCACTACCTATGATCATAACAACTGATTTCATGTTTTATAAAATGATGTAAAACTATACAAAATATTTAGTGATATACAAATTCTGGTGTTTCATAGAATAAGAGGGAAATAAACATATAACATGCAGTAATTACAAAGTAAAAATATTGATAATAAACACTCTTTAAAACACTTTTTTTTTAGTTAGAAGATTTAGAAGATCCAAAGTTACAATATGTAAAAATAGTTCACATTAACGTATTATGTTTACCTAATTTTCAATCAACTCCCAAATGACACAAGAGACTGCAAATGAAAAATAACATTTAACCATAAGCCTTGAGTGCAAAAAAGAAGAAATTGTTTCTTTAAATAGTGCATATTTGGGGAAAAAAAAGCTTGTTTGCATTAAGTGAAGTTACTCTCCATTGAGTAGCCTGAAATGTTAGCATTGTAAAAGTAGTGATACTTTATAATGTTTTTAGTCAAGTAAAATTAAAACGCTGCAAAACTGCTCCTAAGTTACTCAAGTAAATGCAAGCAGTTACTACCCACCTCTGCTTTTAACCGCTACATAAATTCAATTCAATTCAGTTTATTTATATAGCGCCGATTCACAACACAAGTCATCTCAAGGCACTTTACAGTTCAACCAGATCATACAGTCAAATTGATTCAAAGTTTTCTATCTAAGGAAAACCAGTTGATTGCATCGACTCATTGACTCAAATGCAATCCCTCACTTAAACATTTGCAAAATCCAACACTCAAAGTGCGATTGGCAACAGTTGGGTTAAACATGCTGATGCATGGCCATAACAATCTGTTCTTACACAGATATGTTAAAACAACTGTGAATGTGCAACACACTGTCCCTAAGCTCCAAAACATACAGGAATGTGCCAAAGTGATTGCTGGCATCCTACCAATAATAAAAATGTTACAAATTGTAGAGTATTGAACCAAAAAACATCCATATGCACCTGTTGGTATCTTTGTAAAATATTTATGTATTTTTCTAAAGGTTCTTTATCTTTAGTACTATTGTTTAATGTATTCTATATTGCTGCTATGTAAAAGAGAAGCTCGTTTTTGACTTCATTGTATGTAATACAGACTTTGTGAATTAACAAAACAAAAGAAAAAGACTTACGTCCTAAATCCACAATTCTTTTTTCAATTTTGCTTTCAATTTTAACCCCATGAAAAAGCTTACTGCTGAATAGGTGCCAGAGTATGAAGTCAGCACAGGCTGTCTGTATGTGTGTGTATGTATGTGGCAGCCAAGCAGACTTTTAGGCATCCTGTGGCCAACTGTATTAAACAACAGCAGAGCATGCAGGACACACTTCTGTTCCACTCATGAAAGTGAGGCAAGAGTGAAATGTTTGTTTTACTAAAGACAAGGCGTGAACATGGGGTAGACATATGAGAGGAGGACTCAGGCAATAATGGAGTTTTGAGATACTGATGGGGCGGGTGGATGGCCAAGTGGCCTGAAAAGTCTGCCAGGCACCCGACTTCCCTGCACAGATGGAGTATCCTCTTCCTCCTCCTCCTTCACTTCTTTCTGACACTGCCGTGGACCGACTGAGCAATCTGCCGACTGTGTAAGACGTATGTGCGAGGAATTTTCGGGTGTGAGGATACATTTGAACAATAGATTATTAGTCTGAAGAATTTCATTGTGCCTCTGTGAGTGTCTCTGAGGGGATTTTGCCGAGATGGAGGGAGTGCTTGTTTATACTGTACAGTTAACGTGAGGTGGTTGAAATGTGATTGTCTTCAGAAAAAAAAAACACCTTAGCCTATCTTTATGTATTTCTTCTATGTAGGTGGCATTTGAATCAATCAAAAAGTGCTTTTTGCAAGCAGAATATTGTTGGTGGAATAAATATGTAAATTCTCTGTGCTGCTATGAAACCTTGTTGTCACCCTCCAAGCATTTTGGGCCTACTTTAAATGCAAACACATGAGTGATCAGAGACGGAGCTTTGCATGATAACGCTCCTCTCTGGAAAGCTTTTATGACGTGCGCTCTATTTTCTCCCCTTTTTTTTCTTTCCTTAATCACATTAGCGCTTTGACTTGACCTTACCTCCTTGACACATTCAGCAATGTAAGATAACTTGTGAATTTTGGGCTGTATTTCAGTCACACTAATAGTGCCCCTTTTGTTCATGGTGGTTGTGCACTTTTTAGCCCACATTTGGCATTTATAGCCCTCGGTATAGATGCAATAATCAGAATTTTGTGGTTACTATCAAAAAATATAGGGTCGGTTAAAATGTGATTTTTTTTAAAATTATTTGCAGTACTATTTTTATACAGTATCTTTTTTTGAATATTATTTCTGTGTATCAATAAACATTTACCATTACCATGATCAGCATGGTGGACAGACATTTACAGAAATTATATTAAGAGTATAAAGCTTAGAGACCTGAGCCTATGATATCAAATTCTCAGCAAGGTCCCATGCTGCTCTTCCAGCTTTGGAGCTTTATTCCCGGTGTGCCGCGGTCTTGCTACTGGTGCAATGCCTGCCATTAAAGAAGGTTCAGCATGCATGATGAGATTTGCACGGCAAGCTCCACTGAGAGTCTCTTAACTTTGGACCAGCTGTCTGTGGTTGAACAACACTTGTAGAGAAGAGTCAAGAGTGAATGAGACTAAAAGAAATCATCTGATGTCATTATAGGGATCCAGTTCTTTTTCTACAATACTGTATATTTGACTGTATTTTTGCCATTGGAATAAAATGAAATAAATATTTGTTGTAGCCTGTAATAAATCACTCAATGGTTGTTAACACTTCTTGGCATGGTGGTTAAGGAGTGCTACCTTTGGAAATGTAGTTTCTTACCTTAAACCTTGTTTATTTTAAGACGCTAGCCAACTACTGTAAATATAGCATTTCCTTAGAATTTGAAAACCTTTGGGAAAAAACCTTCCTGTACTCTCCTTTAAATCTCCCTCTCTTTTGCTCTGTCACAGCAGCAATAAATTTCAGATATGGCTCAGCCCTGATGCAAAAAATACAGTTTGATTTGATACAAATACCAACATGAACATAAATCCTCTTATTTGATTGATAAATTCCTCAATATTGAAAATAGCATTTAGCCTAATCCTTCAGGATCAGAAAAAGCTTTTCTCCACACCTTGATGCAATTTTTAAATCAATATATACCACCATATTGTTACGATTACAATTATTTTTCAAATTAACAGTCATTATCACATATTTTCTGCTTAGAAATAAAGAAATAGATCACACTGTTGACTCTTTGTTCCCATTTTTGGGTGAAAGAACTTTAAACTCCAAAAAATCCTATAACTTGCTCAGGGTGCTCAAAGTTGTCATACCATGGAACATGTCCATGTTCCACATAAATGAAAACATTTGACTTCATTTTGACTTCACCTTTGTCTTTTCCTGCATCAGCCCCTACAGTAAAAAACAAGACCAGACATTTGTGCCCTTGGCAACTATGGAAGGAGATGATTATCAGAGACTGAGCTGATGTCTTTGTGTGTGTCTCTAAATGCACTCGCACGTATTGTGTGTGCGTGTGACTGCGTAGGAGAGATGGGATGATGAATTTGTTTGAGGCTGCCTTTGACTCATGCAGGATGCAACCTTGTGTGTACATCAGGGGGTGGTGGTGGGTGAGTGTGTGTGTGTGTGTGGGTGGGGGGGTATCGATCTATAAATTGTGTGAAAATTCTCTTCTTTACACACACCTTTACACCCACACATATATACATCCAGAGGTTGTAGACGGTACAGACCAACTAGAAAACATGTGGCCCTTACCAGGACCCTGCAGAAGGAATCTCATATTTTCTTTTGCTGCTGGGAGACCTAAAGGAAAGAGGAGAAACAGCGGGTGGAATCATATCTAGCTCTTTCTATCAGTTCACTTCTCAGAGTGTGTTTGCGTGTTAGTGAAATAAAACAGATGTTGGATTGAAATTTTAATTCCCCTTGTATGTTTTTTTAATCATTTGAAAGATTTAAATTCCAAACTCTATGATTTTTAAACAAGTTATCATAAAAAAAAACAGCTACTTTTACTATTATACTCTTTAATAAAAAAAAGTGTTTGATTCTGAAGAAAACTTGATTGCATCTTGAGACAAGCCAGGTAGAGGATCTTGTAGAGTAATCTCAATGTGTTATGGAAAACCCATTGTTAAATATGGTAGAAGCAGCATATGCTACAGGGATGCTGTTGTTGTTCTTTATTCGTTTTAAATAAAACAAATAATGCTACCCAAATGGAAAACTCATAAGAGGTAAAGCATGACGATAAGGGACCCCGAGTCTATTTAGATATCAACATTTGTAAGTTTAATTATTTTAATCAGCAATGAAATCTTGATTTAACAAAAAAAAAATGCTTATCTCTAACAGTTATCGGGTAAGAGGTGGATTACATGACATTTTTTACACATTTAGTCTTCTCTAAGGTAAGACTGCACAAAGGTCAATGAAAACATTCATCAGTATGGATTTAAAAATAAAAAAATAAATAAACCATTCCAAAGTAAAGATTTTTAACATTTGTATACAGATTACAGTATTTCCCATTAGTTGTAGTTCATATGGTCTTTTGGAACTGAGCTGATACATTGCATTACCATAAACAAGTTGTTCTAGAAAGTATTGACAGGTTAACACATTGTGGTTTTGCACTACCTCGTTGTTGCTTAAATAAAATCCAATAAAAATATATTAAATCACTGAAATACATTGAAGCTTGTGGCTATGATGTGAAAACAATGGCTCCTTTCTCCAGTTTTTTATATTTATTAGTTACCCAAAAATACAAAAAAAATGGTTTTGGCTGTTATTTTAAATGACTATCATCCACTGTTTTGTTTGCGCTTCAACTAAAAAGCCTCTTGACAACCCAATAATTAGTAAGAGCATTTTTAAAGCTGGTGTTTCAGCATATTACAGTGCAGGTAGCACCACATTTTCTCTGCTTTGGAATAAGATAGGAAGGTGAAACAGTTACATCTCTGTAGCCGGGGATAATGGGATTCCTGGCCATATTTTCCCTGTATACAGAGACAAAGCCAAGTTGGAATCAGCGACTGATCCCCTTGTCTGTTTAGTGCTGGCAGAGAGAGCTTGAACCCTGCAGAGGCCAGAGAACGGAGCACTATCTTTTAGCCTTTATCGTGTATTCTTTTATCCGTTTTACCTTTGAGCTGCATGATAACCAGTGGATATTGACTAAAATTTGGATTTTAGATGTTTTTATTTATTTATGATATACTTATTTTTAAACTCTTTTTAAAATCAATATTCAAAGCGGTCCATTTCTGAAACCCTTCATTTCCAGAAAATGTTATTGCTTCCCATTAGGTGTTGCAGCTGACATTGACTGGAATATACTATGCTCTCCACACTCCACAGCCGTTCAAGGATAGCTGTGATGAATGGCCAATGATGAAATGCAGGAGCTAAAATACCCACCTACTTCTCTTTATTTATTTGTGTATTTAACACAATGTCTCCAGCATGAGCTATAAATAAGGGAAGCTTTAATAGTCCACAGTTAACATTAGAATACAGCATCAAGTTAAGTTGAACTTGATCTTTTTTTTTTAAGTTAGTACAGTTCTAAGGTTGCTTTGACTTTAACCATTTCACTAAAATGTATTTGATAGTTAAACTAGTATTATTTATGGTGTGAAACTGGCTAGGTGGTTTTATCAGTATAGCAAATGGACTTTTCCCTTTGCTGCACAGAATAAGTGAAAACAAGTATTTACCCCCTTCCCTTTTGCTTTTTTTCTAAACCAAGATTAATTTACTTAATTGCATTTATTTGCATACCTAATTTTAAAGGTCTAGAATACCATTAGACTCATTGTTTCTAACACTTTTACCTAAAAGTCAGAATCTGCAGCTGTCTGCTGTGATAAACATTCACGGTTTGATTGAAATTTTGCAGAAGCGCTTCTGTAAATTTTGTAAACCTTAATGTCGTTCTATAAGACGTCTATCATCGTTCTCCTGGAGATCAAAATTAGTTTTTTCATGTCTCAACCCCTCCCCTCTTTTATGACTACCTGGGTATGTTAAATCTCCTTTCAATTTTTTCTTTTTTTTCCGTCTTTTTATAGCCATCTAACCATCTTTTTTCTTCCAAAGTACCTTTTTTATTCACTTGAGGATGAATTCAGATGTGACAGGGGTATTCAAGGTTACAGCAATCTAGAGAGGAGACTGCTCTTTTCCCTTCATCTATGTTTTTTTTTTACCTCCTCCCAGACAAGGCTGCTGCTAAATATCATTATCATCTAGAATGTTTTGAAAATTGAATCTTTGTTTTGGGTAGAAAAGCCAGTGGAGCTCCTTCTGTTGAAAGGCTATTGCTGCTTTTCAATTTCCATTGCATTGCTTTTCATTATCAAGAAAATAATTTTAAACTTTCTTTTAAGGTATGGTGTTTAACTCATCAGAGTCGAGGGGTCTTGATATTTAATTGTATTTCTTTGTATAAACACATATATGCAGACATAAGCACATATTTCCTTCCATCCTTTGCCAGGCCCCCATTTTTCCTGATTGGGGAAGATGTTCTGCTTATAAACGATTGGTATGAAAATTGAAACTCGCATCTGTTAACTTTCGCTCAATCAATTCCGAACAGCATAAAAGTGTGACTCATTTAAGGCTGATAGAGTATTGATTTTTCATTACTTGGTAACAGATTGAATATGACATTTTCATTACTAAAGTTGATCAATATTTAAATGATGAAGTCAGCTTGATACTTTAATTTGTGCGCTTTGAAAGTGAACTGAGCTGTGATAGGCTTTCTGTGCCATGCTTTGTTCCTACCTCAATTCTGATTTTCTTATAAAAATGATTTAAGTTGAGATAAATCTAAAAAAAAGTATTATGAATGGATGTTTTAATAATGTGTGTACTTCAGTAGCAGTCTGCTCCTATTGTTAAACTTTTGTTCTTTGTCAGAATTAGATGCCGTTTTTTTTTTTTTTGGTGTTGTTTTTTTGCAAATGACAATTTAGAAAAGCTGCCTGCATTGTAAAAGGGAAACGATATTTACACAGCTACACAGATATGGATCCATGTGTGTCTCAGTACAATAGGCTCTCTGCTTGCAATCGTACCCCAAAAACTTTTCTATTTGTGGTTTAATAAGGTACAGGAATCCTAATAAAATTATTCCTGTGCATTTTTTCTCTTATTTATACATTTTAATAGTTTTTTTATTCTTTATTTTAGGTAGCTGATCAAAACGTCTCAGAAAAGAATAAGCCCTTTTATACAGCCGTATCTTTAGAGCTCATCTTTCTATCTTTAGATTTCCTTCTTTCGTCATGTTTCCCAATAAGATATATCAGACAATTTCA
Organism: Cyprinodon tularosa; assembly: GCF_016077235.1. Taxonomy (NCBI): domain Eukaryota; kingdom Metazoa; phylum Chordata; class Actinopteri; order Cyprinodontiformes; family Cyprinodontidae; genus Cyprinodon; species Cyprinodon tularosa. The sequence continues at coordinate 963,977 of NW_024039696.1, forward strand.
CACACAGAGACACACACCCACACACACTGTGCAGAGAATAATTAACTGACATCTCTTCTGAGATACGTTTCCCATATACCAAGACATGAATATGACAGAAATTTGACATGGGGCTGTTTGATTGATTACTTTCTAGGAGATTCTTGGTTTTCTTTCCTATGTACACCAAGTGATTGACAGTAAGAGGAACAACATTCTGCCAGTCATGTAATATGTGTTTTTTTCGTTTTAACTTTTTGTCTCGTTTAGATTTAGGTTGTATAAGTGCTTGATTTACTTTTTATTATCATGATTTTTTCCTTTTTCTATAAGTTGCATTATGCCTACTTAAATAACCCTTTGACATTGAATAGCTGATTGGCTCCCACATTTTCAATAGTTAGATTTGCAGCATGACTACACCTAAGGAAAAACACATCTCAATGCCTTCCTCTATACTGTATAAAACAGCATCTAAATATCAAACTTTTATGAATGAGTGGATTAAGCTAAATTGATTATATGGGGCTTATCTTAAATAGTTTAGCTCCATATCTTTTTTAAACTACTGCATGAGGTAACAGAGAAGTCCTTCCCCAAGCCACCTATGTGGTAAAATAATATACTGTATGCCATTCATCAAAGATGTTAGCACTATGCATTGCATTTATAGCACAAGTCTCCCTATGCCATTCTTTTCAAGGCGATGAAGGCGGAGAAATACTTTGCAGGAATACTGTTGTTGGTCAAGCCCATTTTTGGGCACAAACTGCTTTTGGATTCATGTTCATGCTTTCCAGTCCTGCAGTTGGCTTCAAGAAAAAACAAGTCACTTCTTAAATCCACCAAGCCAAGTTGTACCTATACAAGTCATTTAATCTAGCAAGTAGGGGAGAAACAGAGGTGGGACAACTTCCACCCTCATTTCAATCTGAAAAACTCACAGGGAAAGAAAAAGACAATTAGAAGAATTTAATTTATACAATTATTTTAAGACTTTGGCGCTCAGGCCTTGGCAGAAAACAATACCGCTTATTTTATTTTAATATGCATAAGCAGGTGTATGAGAACAGGGATATTTCCTCTTAGTCCTGAAACTGGTGGTGGAGTGGAGATAGATGGAGTTGGTTAAGTCCATAGACTGCTGGTTGGAGAGACGGTGTTTTTGAGCTGTATGGAGAGATCCAGTAGACTGCATGAGCTGAGACTAGTGCTTCACTCGGACCCAGAAGACAGATGTCCAGCTTGGATAAACACAGGTTTGCATGAACATGTCCATGATGAGCAAGAAGGAAGCGACAGTGGAGAGGAAAAACTTCGCTTTGGGAAGAAACCTCTGGCAGAACCAGGCTCAACATGGCAGTCTTCTGTCGGAGAGGTTGTGATGAGACAGGGAAGGCAGTAAGAGTCCAGAGTCAGAGGCATATGAGTCTCTGATGATGAGGGCAGGTAATTTAGTTTCTTCAGTTGAACTTTAGCTTAGGCTTCATTTCTAAGACCATATGGGGGTTTCAAAAGAGGAGATCAACTGTGCTACTGTACCAGTCATTTGTATCAGGAGCTTTTGTAACAGATTAATCAGTGTTTTCATGCAAAACTCACTAAAAAATGTTAACATAAGCCTCTCCTGTCCAAACCCAAAGTCATATTTAAGTTTAGCAAAGTATACCCAGTTTTCACGGTACAGAAAATGCTGCCTTTAACTTTATCTTCATCCTGCTTTTTTTGTTGTTTTTAGTTTGTTAATGATAACATTAAGCTAAAATATACAGGGAAATAAGGGGGCCTTTTAAATGCATTTTAATCCATGAATTATTGGATAAATTAATATCCCTGAAAGATCACCCCACACTGCTGCGACCTCTTTTCACGGTAATTGGGGTTTTTGTAACATTTATTCAATTATTGGTTTATTAGGTACTTGAGGGACTTAAATCAGAGACCAGCTGATCTCAGAGGCCCAAAGGCAGTTTTGTTTCTTGACAGCAGCAGTGTGTTCCTCTGCCTAAACAATATTACTACCACCTGTTTGAGGAGGAAGTCTTGTTTTTGGGGGTTGGGAGGAGGGGCTGCCTCAACTTCTTTTTTTATACGGTATATATATTTTTTTTATCTTCGATTAAAAATTAAGAAACTTACTGTCAGACAACCAGCAAGACGCAGGCTGTATATAACAAGTTTTTCCACTGATTAAGACCTTCAGATTTATTGGCTGAAGGGAAATAATGGGAAACACAGTGAATGGAGAAGTTTTAGGCCATTACTCACAGCTTTTATTGGCATGAGCTCTGGCTGGCATACAGCCAGTGACCTGCACAAAGGACAAAGCAAGTAACGCCTCTCCTGGCTCCTGGCAAGGAAAGCAAAGGAACATGGCATGGGTGGACAGCAGGAGAAAGTAGAAGCAGTGAAGGTGAATAATGTGTAACTGATAAATATTTATTTTTATTTATATTAAATTTAACTAATATATTAGATATAAAATAACCCAACAACAAAGTTTAGTCGGGTTATTCCTTAAGGCAGCGGAGATTCTAGACAATATATTCAGGTTTTACAAAATTAACATTAGATTCAATTAAAAAAAGAAACTATATACGCAATAGAAAGTAAAGCTTAACACATTGTACAGCTTTGGTCATTGCGGAAATTAGCATAGTGTAATTTCAGAGGTTAGATTTGCACCTCCTTTTAAGAGCTTTACTAATTGCATTTAGGGATCTGCAGTCTGCTGGTATTGTCATAAGTTTAGCCCTAATCTTCTGTGAGCTGTAGATGAAAAAAGTTCCCACACCATGGTGCTGCCACCGACATGTTTCACTATTTAGATGGTTTGTTTAGGGTGCTATGAAGTGTTAGCTGCAAGAGATAATTCATGGGTGAATTAATGCATCATACAGAAAGCTAAACATAGTTATGATTTAATATTTAGGTTTACAAGACCAATTTACATTATTTTAGCTTTCCAGCACACCTAGGAACTTTTGTACCTGTGCAGACAGCTAAGCTTTGAAAATCATGGTGGATGAGCAACAGCTCCTATCGTTTAGGGTTTGCAAATACAAACATCTACAGAAATCTTGGGATTTAGCTTATAAATAGCACTACAACCAACAGATTGTTAAAAATTCTTGGTAATAAAGTTATCGTTACTCTTGAGAGACATGAAGAGGCTTGGAAAAAGTTGGAAAAAGCTATGTTTTCTACTTCTGTATGTAATGTGGTGTAAGCTTTTGGTCTGTGTCCTGGACACAAGTGGAAAAATTGCACAAAGTACAAAAGCTGCACACATTTTGCACATGCATCAAGCATAACTTTACAGTGAGAGAAAGTTAAGAGAAGGACCTTCCATACTGGTTAATCTTGAAATTCTCCTAAACTTCTGGGGAAAAACAAAATAATGGGATTAGAAATGGAAAAAACTATTACTTTTTGAAAAGAGTTACATTTACCCTAATATGAAACAGCATCTCAGATGCAAAACATTACAAGGAAAAGTTAGACAATGGAGTAGAGTGGAAAGTATCTTTAATTATTAAAAGAAAAAAAAAAAAACAATTATCAAAACAAATTAAAATTAAGGTTTTGGAGTGGCCTATTTGAATTTGGTCTTAAATCAGATTGAAATGCTGCGGTGTTAAGTTAAACGGGTCTTTAATGCTGAAAAATCCCCTCAGTAAGGCTTAATTAATACAGTTTTGGAAGCAAGTTTCTTCACAGTTCAACCCCATTCATGAAACAATTTTCTAGTTATCCTAAAAAAGGGCAGGGCAGCGCAATAAGCTATTAGGTGTTGAAGTTACTTGCGTTTTCCCTTCGGAGAAGCTGTTATGGATAGCTTTTTTGTATTCACTCAGACTAACTTAGTCCTATAGTAATTTATAAGAAATGGCCATAAGCATTTTAAAGCACTTCAAAGCAATTAAAAAAACAAATCTGTTTGGGGCTAAGCAAGTTTTTACTGCAATGTAGCATCTAGTGTGTTTGTGGTTTGATTAGTTGGCCCCACTTTACCATTTATTGTATTTTTTCCTTGAGCTAGGTTTTCACGCATAAATTCTCTGTTAGTGTTTATGTTTATTTAATCTAAATATTCTACAAAGGAAATATGTTGTTTTTGAGTAATTTAATCCATTAAGTCTCATGGTAATAATGACAAAAGGTACTTCTTTCTAGACTGTTTTATTTAATAAAAATCTTGAATTTACATTTATAAAAACAGGTAAAATTGATTCGAAAAGACTTATTGCAAATGTTAAGCATATTTTGTTTCTGTTTTGTCTCTACTAAAACATGTCAGATGAGATGACAGGAAAGATGGCGTCCTTGTGTGATCCTGCAATTTGTTATTTTGCAGAGTCACTGTTTTGTTTTCCCAGTTTTCCCACTTAATTAGCCTTTCTCCACATACACAAACTCACATTTGCAGCTCTTTGAGGCTGCTATAGGCTCAGTATGTGAAAATGTCAGGCTCTCACTCCCACACAAGCCACAAGCAAACATAAAGTCTTTCCACACCAAATCCTAGCAGAGATTACATCTCTGTTAATTACCTTCCTTTGCAGTGGTTGGATGGATTGATGCAAGTGCACATGTGCAAACTTTGCCATACACAAACAGACGAGGGCACAGTCAAATACACACTTGCTTTGGGCCCCACAGAGATTGTTAACATCTAATTAGATCTGATAGCTGTGGAAGCCAACCTTATTGACATTGGTAAGTTATTTTTGCTGTTATTGTTGTTCAGAGGGGCAATAGATTCATGTCTTGGGCTCTTCCTCTTTGTAACCGTTTATGCCGCACAAATTCCATATATATTTCTTTTTTTTTATGGGGGATGGGTGGGGGTTACTGTATGTGTCTAACCAGCACAGCTTCCATCATTTTCTGCATGTTCAGTGTTATTGCCCTGCTGGAGGACAGAGCTTCACCCCAGTGTTAGGTCTTGTAAAGCGTCTGATTACCCTGTTTATTCATCATCCTTTCAATTCTGACAAGCCTCCCTTTCTATGCTGAAGAAAAGGATTCCCACAGCATGATGCTGCCACCACCTGGATTTACTGTGGTGCACTGTCCTGGTTTCCTACTGGTGATTGGTTCTCAATTAGATGCTCCAGTGGCAGGGTTGGTCTCCTGATTACTAATTACTAATGTAAACAAATGTTCCTTTTATGGAATTCCATTTTAGTTTGCGGATGTACGACACCCGATTTTTGGATGATGGATTAAATATCTTAAGGTGTTGCTCAATAATCTGACCCAACCTTAAAGTTCAGCCCTGATCAGTCTGGGGTAAACTTGTCAGCATTATGTTTTTGTTTTTTTTTTCATTACCAGTATCCAAGAAAAACCTTTAATCATTCTCAGAAAACCAAGGAGTTACACTCAGTCAGATCTCTTTACTAACTGCACTGATAAAAAATCGAAATCTAGATAAGTAATTTTTTCCTTAAAATAAGTGCATTTGTTATTGGATTGCGAGGGGTGCTGGTGCCTATCTCCCACTGTCTACGGGCGAGAGGCGGGGTACACCCTGGACAGGTCGCCAGTCCATCGCAGGGCAACACAGAGACAAACAGGACAAACAACCATTCATGCACACACTCACACCTAAGGAGAATTTAGAGAAGCCAATTAATCTAACGGTCATGTTTTTGGACTGTGAGAGGAAGCTGGAGTAACCGGAGAGAACCCGCTTGTGAGCCTGTCAGATAATGGATGGATGGTTATTGGATTGAGAAAGTAAAAAAGACATTTTACCAATGGAACAAGACAATTTACACTTAAAATAAGAAAACACAACCACATTGTCTGATTTTTATTTTTTTTTTATACAGTGTCCTGTCTGGCAATGTGGCAATACGAATAATTGTCTTGATGCCAAAAAGAGCCCAACAGATTTTACTTTCCCAAGTGTAGCAGTATGGTAATTGCATTGTCTTATTTCAAGTGCATAATCTAATTATCTTATTTTAAGAAAAAAAAATAATTCCATTGGAAAATCATCTCATTTATCTACTCAAATTAAGGTTAAATACACTTGTTTTAAGACATTTGTACCTATTTTTTTCCACTGTGGGTGACTATTAGGAGCATGTTTTGCACCATATTTCTTTTAGGTTTGCACGGATTAAAAATACACTTAGAATTTGTAGCGTATTTGATTAATTAATCAAAAAGCACACATTTTTAAGCACAAATTGGTGAAGTAATGCATAAAGTCTGTTCTCTAAGAGATAAGCCTGAAATTTTCCTTTTTTCTTAAACCCAGCAAGATTCCTACTTTTTTTTAAATGTTGTTTACCTTACAGAAGAGGCATCATCTTTCCTACAAAGCAGTAATGGTTCTTATATTTGGGATCTGTTTGTGTTGACTAGTCTTTTAAAAGAGTCACCCAAGCTTGATTAATCAAAGATATAAGCAATCTCTAATCCCATGTGAGCAGGACTCCCATGTAAGGTGCAGAGTATAAACTCTTGTCAGAACACAGAAGCATTTTAACAATGAGGTGAATCTTCTGCTGAAATATAACCACCTCAGTCTGAGTGAGTCCTACAGAAAGAAGCATTCCAATGCTAGAACCATGCGTTATAGCTAGAGGAAATTATTTGGAGGAGTCGTGACGTAACCTGGAGCTAAGCAGAGGAGGTGGTGGGGGAAAATCTGTCTCCTCTAAGAAAAATTTATCCTGGCAATTTTTGGGAGCTGAGCATTTGCAAAAAAAAAAAAAAAAAAAAAAAAAAGTGTGCAAAATTTAGTCTCTGATGTTTGGATATTCTGATGGGATGTTGCAGCTGCGCTTTTACCCTGACAGTTGCTGTGCGTAAAAGGTGAGAGTTGCTTAAGACTGATACGAGCGAGAGAGGTGAAGAGAAAATACGGAGCCAGAGAGAGAGAGAGAGAGGAAAGAAAGCGAAATAGAGAGGGAGGGGGGAAATGCGAGGCGACTTTGGCTGGCAGTGTGCGCCTCTAGCTCTCAAGCAGTGGGAGAGATGTGCGTAACATGCAGCGGAGAGCGGTGATCATCGCCCGTGGAGCCGCCGTGCGCACTCGGAAGAGGGAGCAGCTCGCATTTCTGATCAAATGATAGAAGATAACCTTTCAAATAAAGCAAAACTAAGGAATTTACGATGCAAGCCCCTCAACTACTGATTGGGGGTTAATCGCCCCTCTTGGAGCCGCTGTGACGCAAATTGTAGCGCGCATATTATTATGATTATTTTCTTTTAGTTTATTCTTTTTTTATTATTATTATTTCTTGTGGAATTTCATCTAAAAACTGGACGATTCAGATAGTTTTCCCGCCTGAGAATGAATCAGTGCCTGTCTGCAAGCTGATTTGGAGTGTCTATCCCCCTCTACCTTTCCAACCACCGGCTCTGTAGGTCCGCGACAAAATCTTCTCCCACAGACGCCCAGGATGCAGCTGCTCCGCGTTGCGTGGGCACTGACCGGAGCGGCGATCTGCTGCTTTCTTATCCTCCTCATCCACTCACGCCTCTTAAAAGAAGGTAAACTGCTTGCGTATTCATTCCAGTCTTAGATATTTTCTTATGCGCAACGATCTTTTTTTTAACTTATAAAAAGTGAGGGGTCTCCACTGCAGTCAGGTTTGCACTTTTTTTTTGCTCTAAAAGCGACCAATCAACCAGAATCTGGGTTATTTGACAGAAAGCACGCCTCATCAACAAGTAACCTGGTTTTGTTTATAATCATTTCCATTAATCTGAAAATACAATGTATACCAGTGCCCAATAAACAGCAGAAATTCCCATTCTCAATAGATGGCACTATAGTCTAGCTTTAGGGTAACATTAAGGTCAAGCAATTTTAATCTACATCCCTTAACCTTGCATTTTTCTTTTCTGATCCCTTAAATATTTACCTAAAGATTGATTTCAGTTACGCACCCTGTCCACTTTGGCCTTGCAGACATGACTACATCATGGTTGAGCAGTTGAGCCCTTTTTTGGGGGGGAATGAGATAATTAATGGAGTTTCATTTGCTGACATTCAACTGTGAATGGCGTGTGGTTTAATGAGTCACAACTTGACTGATGTTTCCGCCTGGCAGATTATTCCCTGCAACCAGTCATTAATTCCACCTACAATGCGGCACAATAAATACAAATCACATCTGTCTGTGGGGAGATCTTCCTGCAAGAGATTTGAGCTCACTTGTTCCTTATGAAAGTCTAATGGTGCAAAGCTGAGGAATTACTGTACAGTATGAAGCTTGCTCAGAAAAAGAAAAAGCACTTCTTATTCCCTTGATGGAAGCAAACCCAGAGGGTAAGCAATCTGTTATAAAGACAGTCATCCATTTCTTTTGTGGAATTTTTGAAAAGCCAAACTTAAGATGACATGCTGTCCAGTCTACTGCCTCCAGTACAGGGTGGATATTGAGGTCATACAGTAATGAACGCTTTACATGAAAAGGTCCAACCAAAGAGATTATGGTTTTGCATGTTTAAAAGACCTCACGATGCATTCCTCCAATCTTTTTATCACAATTGTAAAAAAGTTAGGAAGGACACATCTATATTTTTGTGGGCTTTATGTTCATTTAGGTTTTTTTTAAATACATTTCTTGAATAATATTATGAAACAAAAGTAAATATGCTCAACCGCTCCACCTGTATAGTTGGTGAATGAATCTACAATATAGCTTCAGTCACATTTGCAAATTCATAGCCAGCACAGTTCCCTCAAAGTGAGTCCATCTCCTTGCTTGTTCATCATCACTAAAGGGTTCTTGTGTCAATGAAATGCAACAGGATAACCTTAGAAGTTAGGTTCTTGAAAGGATTTGCTCAATACCTTAAACAAAAAAAAGGTCCAGACATCCTTAAAATAATAGCTGCTGTCAAAATAATAGATCCTTCAAAGGATGAAAGAGGAAATGGAGTATGAGAAGATTAGAACTGTGTAAAACCCAGAAGAGAAGCATCTTCATCTCCAATGGCTGCAAGTGTTTTATCTCATGTTTTTATTTAGGAGTTTTTCTGTGTACAAAATCTCACAGAGGAAAGGAAACCCAATAAAGAGCACAACCAAATCAAGTCTTTAGCCCCTTCTAGCCCTTCTACCCAGGACCCCAAAGTGATTTCTGAAAAGCCAAAGGTTACAGTAAACCTACCAGTCTTACAATTCTCAGCTGCCAAGCGAGTTAGTGACAATGTTATAAAGGTTGAATCAATTGCTTTCGAAGTGTAGTGTAGTGATAATGGGCATTCTTTGATAATGATGGTCCAAACAACTTGAGATGGAATATGGCATGTTTTGTGATAATTTTGAGATAATTTACCTTTTTTTGAATGTAGAACAGAAATGTATGTTTCCACTGTGTTCATTAAATAACTAAATTCTATGTTGTTGTGGTTACAGCAAAATAACGCCAGGCAGAGATGAGGCTTATCCGGCTCTATAATTTGAAGATATGACAAAAATATAGCCAAAATTAGGTGCAATATGTTGTTCGGTTTTAATCAGAGGTCAGAGGGACTGTTTTGTGGCCATGGTGCAGTACAAAAAAGTGCTGCCCATGGCTGTGTAAATGGAAGGGGCGCTCATTAGATTCCGACCATCAGCATTGCTGAGTTTGTTGACAGGCAATGCAATATTTTTGACCTTGACTGCTGAGTTGTTTGTCTGTATCATGTTGTGCTTTAAAACCAAGGTTTTTTTTCTTCCCTAAAGCTTGCATTTCTTTGCATTCTGACAAGATATCAAATAGCTTTCAACTTTAAAGGGGAAAAGCTGCTGGTCACCGCATGACAAAAAAAAAAAAAAAGATGGACTTTAACTTCATTGGGATTTTCAGAAAGGCCTTTATTGTAATCTACTGGAAAGATACCAAGATGAGTTACATAAAGGAGGGTTGAGAAAATGCACAATTTAGGCTGCAAGAATGAGCAAGGTCAAAACTGGCTGTGAGGCCTAATAATGCGAACTGATAAAATGAATTCAAAGGACTGCATTAGTGACAGTCTTTTGGGGACGAGGATAATAAAAGGCATGTGCAAGAGGCCTGAAGAACAGACCCCATCTAGTCTTTTCTCACGTATCCCCTTTTGGAGAGCATCCCGATTGTCCAATAGCTACTATCTCCTTTGTGAATTGGAACAAAAGGAAGAGAAAGCAAATGTATTTTTAGTTTCTTCTTTGCTATGGTACAGATTGATCCTCCCTGGTGTTTTTTTTCATGCATATAGGTGAGCGTACAGATGTGTGTGTGTGGGCGGTGTGTTATTAGATGGTTGGTAAGAGGTTTTTTTTCAAACTAGCAAAGATGGGAACTTTAGTCAGCTAAAGACACATAATTGTTGGCTATGGGCAAGTGCAAGCAGATTTTAAACCTCATCAAATCAACTCTTGTGCAGAGTACAGCTCTTGTTCAATCACAAAATGCAGAGATAGTGGATTAGGATAAGACACATCAAGGGACACTTTGCACTGGCAATGTGAAGGGATTTTGCACCATAATTCTCTCAAAACGTCCATTTCAATAATTCAGTCAATGGAGCAAATCCCATTTTGCTCTTCATTGGCTGAGGTATTTGTCACATAGTAATAGAAAGCCTGACAAGCTCGCAAGGTTGTTCCTCTTTACTCCCGAATTGAGGGCAATCTAACGAAATTTCCATTGTTTGTCAATGAAACAAACTAACTGTCTTGCTCTAAATTACATCTCTAAAATCTCTGTAGACTCTTTAGATTATTTTACAATATTATAAAATGTGGTGGCTTTGAACTGTATTTTACTTTTAAAAATTCGATTTTTTACAGCTTTTTTCAACATAAGATTAAGTTTCCGTGCCTGATATTATTTTTAGGCATTCATTCAGTGGATTTGAATCATCAATTGCTTGTTTCTCTTTTATGTTTGTTCATCTTTATTTTAGATACAAAAATATTAATTTGGTGCTACCTGCCAACAAAATATTCTTAAGTTATGCGTTCAGGTTCATACCAGGTTCATACCAGAAAACTGCACCTTAGCAAATATTAATATACCGCGATTGAGTGGCATTTCTGGGTTTTGATAAAACTCTGTACTTGACCAGAAGAGAAGCATTACTGCTTCCAAGGGTAAGGGGTTGGCTATATCCTGTAAGTGGTAATTTCTCTTTGAAGGTTTTCTAGGTTTAGATTCTACAGATAAAAAGAAAGGCCCAATAAAAAAGGAAACTTTGTAAACCCCAAACTTTTAATGGCCATCCATGTATGATTTGTTAAGGGTGCAAATGGCACAAAATTTTGAAGTCAACCCACCACTGTTATAACTCATAGCTCTCCAGTATGGTGTCAACAGCATTTCCTTTATCTTATGTAAGGGTAGTTTATGCTGGCTTTGCTTGATAATGGGATGTAATGAGGAACAACGGTCTGTCAGGCAAACCAACTAGGGGATTTGGGGTAAACCTAAACTAAACACACTGAAAGCCTTCAGCCAAGGTGGTGTCTGCAGATTTATTTCTTAATTTTTATTTATTCTGATGCATGAAAAAATGGGGCAGCTTAAAGTGTGGCATTTTCTGTGTGATACAGTATATGACTGTTTAGTTCTGACTGCATAAGTAAAAACAATGAAAGTTTTTTCCTCCAACTGTCTTTTGTTAGAATGCATGCATGAAACGGGTAACGACAGGTCCAAAGCGAAGGGTCTGAGAAGCTGGTGATTTACTAAATATTAAACAATAATTGGATCCACTAAATAAGGTCAATATTCCCACTGTTATATCAACCTATTCTCATTATGAGTGCGTGTGAAATCGTACGAAAAGTTATGCACCGTAATTTCGTAAGTTTTGGACGTTTTTGTTCGTCGTATGCGCATCTGACGCACCATTCATGAATATAGAATATAAATTACAATTAGCCCTAACCCTGACCCTAACCCTAACCCTAAGATATAAAACAGCAAGCAACTTAGTTAGAGACATGAATAAGTGATGATTGCACTGTTTTTCCCATTTTTACGTCCGTCGGCTTTTTTTTTCTGTCTGCCAGCACATGCGCACTGATGTGGTTTTTTGAGGAAAAACGTCCAAAAACGTACGAAATAGTGTGCATAACTTTCCCTACGATTTCACACGCACTCATAATGAGAATATGTTGGTTATATTCATAGCCAGCACAAGAATAACATGATGTAATACTTTATGTCACTAAACAATTACAGCATTAATGTCTGCTGGGATGGCTAATTCATTGCCCGTAATTAAAAATAATTCTATTTTAAAAACTAAATCAGCACAAACGAGTTTTACCTGCAGAAATCAAGTAGTTCTAAAATAATTAGGCTAGATAATATTGATTCAATTCGGAGCTTAATGTGGGGATAGCTGACCTCTGGGTGATGTTAAAAAAATAGTCTTTAATATCTCTGAATCAGCAGTAGCACACATCTTTTTTTAATCTATCTTTTTTTATTTTTTTTACAAATGATTATTTTAAATGCACAAACCTCCGCTAATGAAGCGATAACCATTCCGTCTATTTGCTGAGTTTTTTTTCACATATGGGTTGGGTTTCAGGTTCACACACCTGAAGCTCCACCTACTTGATGGTGCAGTACAGGGTGTAAACACTTTGCATCGAAAATGCAGAGCAGTGAACTGGGGCTTGCAGAAATCATTGCGGACACCCTGATTTTTCTAAATGCACCATTACATTTCTCTTGATATGAACTAATTTAAATAGTTTTTTGTGTGTTTGTGGTTTTGCCCACATTTGCTTTCCTCTCAGGACTATAGCCTTATAAAGCGGCACCAGCTAAATACTAGTTGTTACACCCTGTTGTCAGAACCTGGATAAAAGAAGAAACTATTCAGTTTACTAAACATGTGCCAACAGTAATTTGACTTGGGAATAGTCTAATCTTTAAAAAAATCTATCAACCGATTAAATGAAAATGATCTAATAGTGAGTACTTAGAAAGATGGTGTGAAAAAGTGGTCTATTTGGAGTGCCTGCCTAATAAAAAAACAAAGATGTGTCCTGTGACTGGAGGTAATAAACTCTAAGTATTATCATAGGGCCAGCTAATGTGAGCTTGCGTAAAAGACGTGTGTCCATGCACTGAATCTGGCATCTGTTATCATCTACATTTAGCCTGGAAACCCCTCTTGAAAAATAAATGCTAAAGATTGAAATTACGTCCTTTGGCATGACTGCACAGCTTGGAGCTCCAGCCTTAGGCAGATTTAGGTCAAGCATTGGTAAATGCTCGGTTTCATGCTCTGAACATTTTTGGCCTGTGGAGAAAGCAAGCTAAGAAGGACTTTTAAACAGAAGCTCCTTTAAACTGCATATTTTGTTGCTTTTAAGAGATGTATATTATTATGTAGTCAGAGGATTGACTACATAAACGGTTGTTGAAATTCTTTGATAAGGTTGCTTCTTTAGAATCTGTGCCTAATCAGTTCCGGTTCCCAAGGACTTCAGCTGAAAAAAACGCTCCTCTCATCCTTCAAACAGGACACAAATTGATTACTGTCTTTTAAAGTTTTTTTCGACCGCCTGACCAACATATTTTTTTGGATTTACTTAGGGATTTGACTGACAAAACAGACTTGAATTCTCAAATATAAAATACCAATTTGAATGAAATATACTTCCCAAGTTCCTATTATGCTGACAGCTTTTGGTGTTTTCCTTTTGATATGTTTTTTTGCCTTCTTTTTATTTGCTGTAGAGATTTTTTTAGAGCTTTTCAATTTCATCATTCCATCTGCAGATGCCATGTTTTGTTTTTCCCTCTGAATATTAATTTAGTTTGTGCCACAGTTGCAGAACGCTGAATGCACTTCAGGCAGTGTCGTTAAAAGGCATTCGCAATGTCACAATCTCCATGTTTTACTCGGCAAAGTCCTCAGTGAATTCAATCCCCTTTTAGCAGGTAAGCACGTAGGTAAGCATTTCCCCCACATGTAAACTGCTTCAGATTGAGCACAATTTATCTGTAATGGTCTGTATCAGCTGCAATCTATATGGACGATGCACATTAATCAATGCCTTAATTGATTCATTAGCTAAAGGGTTTGTTAATTAAATCACTTTGATGAATCAATCACAGCTGAAGCAGAAACCTGTGGTGGTGTTCTAGCGCAATCTTTACCAGACTAAATACACCCCCCCCCACCACTACCACAACCAACCTTCCATGCCCTGTGACCTCAAGCAGTTGTCTTTTGTGTGTGTTGAAATCTTTAGTGTGTGTTCACAGCTCTAATTTTCACAGCTCCCATTGATTGTGGGACAGTATAGAGTGTGCACTTTTGCACCCAGTTTTCCCAAAGTCCTATCGATTCCGTTTTGGCAGTGCTGTGAGACAATAAAAAGAGAAAATGGCCGTGGTTGAAACTGGAGCTTAATAAAAAGCCGGTGTGTGTCGATGTTCTGTCTCCTGGCTTTTTATTGGAGAGACTCAGTGGCCTTCGGAAATAGGGATGTCAAAAAAGACATGGTCTTTACACACTTCATTCCCTCCCTTCCACCCATGAAGTACCGTGTTCAAGTCCCCAAGGCCCTGGAAATTCAAGCTTGAAGACAAAGGTTTAAAATGCTCTATAAAACCTTGAACATGCAAAGCTATGTCTTACATCCTCAGGCATATTACTCTTAATGAGATGCTGATTTTAAATAGTAAAACTAGTACAGTTTATTGTAGCACATATCAGAAGCTAACATAGATTGTGCTCTTTTTGTAGAGATGGTGGAAATTACAGAAGGGATTGGATAATTTTTGTTACTGCAGCTGTATCTTTAATTAAAACCTCACCCTCTAGCCAGGGAATCTGTTCTGGTCACTGCACTCTGATGGAGCTGAGCTGTATGAATTAGTCATGTGGGTGTAGGCACACACATATACTGAATGAAGAGAGAAGACTTGAAGATAAAAATAGGAAGGAGGGCTAGTTTGAGAGGTTAGAGACGAGTGGTCATTTGTCTATCGGCTTGCCAGTCAGTGAGAAGAAAGATACCATCAGATCAGCATTTTCATCCTTTGGAGGGCGGATTCTGTTGGGATGTTTTGCAACACTGGCAACATGTCCATCACTGGCAGCCACACAAACATAAACTGGTTCCTCCCCTAAGAAGATCCAGTTCTGAACTTATAGTGAGTTCATGGGGATAAAAAAATTCTAAGGGATTTAAGGGAACAGAGCCAGAACCTATGTCCAGTTTATTCATAGGCTAACTTCCCCAGGTATTTATTATGTGACTGTTGTGTATCTTGAGTTGAATGCCTCCACGCATTTTTGAGGAAATTGGTACGAGTTGGTTTCCCCTTCCACAGTTTCAATTTGTGCTTTCATGCTGTGTAAAAGGTAGAGATGAGGATTTATGCCATCATTCAATCAATTACTCTGTCTCTGCTCATTGAGCTAATCAATACCTACTCAGAAAGTCTGATCTTTTGTGTGCATGAGATCATAGTCAATGGATATAGAAACAAGGTTTTTCTGCCTTCACAAAAGCATGGCCCTGGAGGCCATTGTGATACAAATGTGGTGCCTCTGATAACAGGCTCGGTCATGCTTTATGGATCTAGTGTGTTTTAGCCATTCTACCATTTCCATCCGACACAAGTGTAGGTTTAATTTGACATTACCTTGGCTATACTGCATTAACTTTTTGTGTTAGAGCAAAAGAATATTACCAATGCCATGCCGCTCCAGAGCAACAAATTACATGCTACTCTTTAGGAAACTAATGGAGGCTGCATCGATTCGAACAAGGCCAGCCTCTTGCTTTGTCTCGGCTGTCAGATTGTGTCTAAAGCAACTTCATAAAGATCATTATTTTCTTCCTCGGGATGTCTTGGAAGCTAAACGAGATCCTCCTTCTCTTGCTCCTTGCCTTTTGTACCGCTCATGGCGACAGCTCTTATGGCCCAATTGAAAATGAATTAGAATGGAATGACACATAATGAAAATCACCCCAAAACATTGGCACGTCACATTCTTTTAGCTTGTTGCAGCCCTGAATAGATTGCTTGTGGGTCTCTAAATTTCGTTCGCAGGGCCAAACGGCATGAAGAAAATGGGTTTAGCTCACTGTAAAGGACAAGGCGTATCATTATGGGTCATAACAGGCAGTGCCACTCATTTATCTTCTAATATCATTAAAGGTGTGCGGCAGGAAAGCAGCTGCCATGGGCGTTAGTCATGCAACAAAGTGAGAGAATTGATCAGGTTTGTCTGGTCATTGACAATGACATATTTGATAAAGCTGAAAACATATCACTGGTTATTCAAAAAGCTCCAATAGCTTTTGTTTTTAAGTTGTTAAAATTAGTTTTAAAACATTTTTTTCTGTTCAAATCAATCTGCTCTTTGTTAAAGACTAAACTGATTTAGTAGAGTATCATGGATTGAAATGTATTCAATGCTTTCGTCTTACCCAGCTGTTAAATAAGAGTTTAATATGGAAGCCCATGAATAAGTGTTCATTTTATATTAGGTAAAATGTAAAGCTGCATTTTCCTATTTTGTGCTTCAGGTGCATGCATTTTTTCAAGATATCATTTAAAAAACATAAAAACGAAATTATGAAGATGCGCTTGATGTCCCAGTGTGCAAATGTGTACTCTTTTGTGGGAAGAGTCAGAATTTGGTTGTTGGTTAATTTATGTTTTACAGTAAAAAGGGAGATTGTGAAGAGGTTAATGAGGAAACTGGGATCCCAACAAACTCAGTTAAAAGTAATGATAATATCAAAGCTGATAATATATGCCATTGAGCGATACATGGCCTCTGCAACCTTGTCATTACATTTGTGTCACTATCACTGCAGTAGGGAATTTGATTTCTAGCCTTGTGATATTTTATGTAATTGAGAGTTTCTCTCACTTTCCATTTTCAAAAACTAAAAAGGAAAGCAATAATAGGTCTTATACTTAACCCTTTAAAGCCTGATCCAAGAATAAAACAAAACAGAAAATAACTTTTTTTTTGTTTGAATTCCTTATTTGCCCTTTTAACAAAATATGTAAAAAGAAAAAACAGAAATACATTTTTGATATTAATAATTTATTACTATGCGATAAGTCAAGATTATTTTTTGTGTAGACTTCTACTGGCTGTTATGAGGTATATCTGATTGTGTACAATTGGATTTTGAGCAAAGTTTTTACCATTAAATTATGCAAAGGGTATCAGATGCAAAACATTTCAGAAACCGTTTGTATCAAATACGATACATTTGGCATTATAGGGTTAAAAAGACCATGGTCAGACTACAAAATATTTCAGGACTTTTGTTAAAGAAAAATAGATGATCACAATAGCCCAGTTGAGATTAAATAATTTACTTGACATTAAACAAGCCACACTTTGCTGATTATGTTATATTTGTACATACGTTTCAAATATTATTGACAGTTAAAGTAACAATAATTATAATCATAGAATACTGATTATAGAAGCCAGGGAGTTTAAAATCAGAAAAAGATGTGCGGTTTAGGAGTTCAAAAAACTAAATGGCTTCTGCCTGGTTACAATCCGCTTGGCTTTCAAACTGTTACTCTAATTAGAACATTACTAGCAATACTACTGGTACTTTAACAAATAAAGTAGGAGAAGCAATATTTGCAGCAAAACAGAAGATAGGAGAAGCTTTTGGGTAAGAAAACAAGCTCAGTTAAAGTTTTATAGTTAAAGTTATGTAACAAATGTAAAAAGACCACGTGCCTAATGTACTATGGGTTATGGGTTATGTACTCAGGGTTACAAATTCCACTTTTTTCCCATATTGTCCCCTTGCAGAACATACACTATCCCATAGATGGTCATAAGACGTGCTGATGCTCAATACATCAGTGCAAATCATGAAACTTTACTTACCCTCTAATGTAACTTTTCTAGTTTTAGTTAAATATGTGGTTATTCATTAAATTTGCAGTGCAATTTGGCTTTGCAGCATACCTTTTAAACCTTTTTTTAATCTTTTAAAGCTACGTTGCATTTTTACCTATGTAAAAGCCTTATTTTAAATTTACATCATTGTTACACCATTGCATAAAAATATATGCATATGTTTACTGCTCTATAAGAAAAAGGACTGAAAAAAATAAAACCAGCAAATCTCCTTCATCATAATCATTACGGTCCATTCCACATGGGAGAGAGGAACTTCATTATTGTACCTGCAGGGACTTTTAAAGCCAAACTCATGAATACAGAAAGCTTTCTTCCATGGTACGCTGTTTTCCCTTCTGCTGCTTTTTTTTTTCCTAGTCACTTTTTTTCACCACAGACGCAATAATTTACAAGGCATGCTCTGTTCACTGCCATAGGTGCTAAAGTAGCTGAAGTTTATGTTTATTTTGTTTATTTTTTTTTCTGTTTGTGCTCTGGTCTAAATGTGTAAGAAGGCAACAGCTTTCCCTAGCCTAAGTAATGCAAGTTTTTCTTCTATTTGATATGCGTTGACATGTTTGTCTTTATCACTCATCTGTTCTCTTTCACAGTGCTGACTTTTTCTTACCTGCATTCCTTACACGCAACATGAATCTGTTTTATGTTTCCGATGTTATTATCACCAAGAAATCCACGGTGAGACCATAAATCAGCCAAAATGGCATTTTCCCTGCACAAGATAAAACAGTAAAAAAGATGGGGGGGAAAAAAAATCATATTTTAATAATGATATGTTCAGCAAATGAAATATGCCAGGTTTGCACATTTGCCTTGCTGAACAGACAATAAATTATATCTCTTGCTCTCTCTGCTATATAAGCCCAAGGATACGACCACATTCAGTGTAAAAAGAAATAGGGCTTCTGGAATAGAGCAAACCAAATACCCTGTCTGAATCAAACATTGGAGAGAAAGAACACTGACATGTAGTAGGTTGCTTGTGGCGCAATTTAACGCCCAGATGAGCTCACCGGTGTGGCTTCTAGCATATTTATATGATGAACTTGGCATGTATAAACGTACAGTAGAGTTTCTATTATTTAAAGAAAAGCATAGAGCCCATAGTCAGTGGCACATAAACATGTGGAATTGCACTAGTTATTTCATTTAGATACATGGATCTGTGCATTGTGACAGGCTTTATACACTTTCTTGTGTTTAATGTATTAGAACACAGAGCAAATTCCTTCAACATCAAGCCCAGTTCAACACACAGGCTGAGGGGTTGTTTGGGATGCTTAGTAATGATTCTGTCACCTTTTTAAGGTACATTAGGTGTGGATTTCCATTCTCAACCTGAGTTGCAGGTGTGTATACATAGGGATGCTGATCTACAAAGGATTTTATACTTCATCAGTTTTGTCAATCCATTTCAGGTGTGGCTTTATAGCAGAAATCGCTGAAGTCCCCAGGCTTTGAATACAGAACCTGAAAGATGGTTGGAGGTGTAGCGTTGTTAGTATTGAATCAAAAAACATGGGCACAGTTTCACACATCAGAAACGCAAAAAAAAAGAGAAGTCTTAGGATAGAAGGAAATGTTGGGGAAAGGGGCTCTTTCAATAGTGACAGGTAATAACTTTTCAGTTAGAAAATAATCTCCCTAGAATTTCATGTCGTGTCAACATATGTGTTGTAGGGGGGTGCAGATCTGATATATTCTCTGCAGTTTTTCACCATAAAAATACTGTTAATCAAACACGAACGCTGTCATAGAAGATAAATAATATGGCATTAGGAACTAAAAATGTTTTCATGACTTTATTGTGATGGAGTATCACAATATTTCAGTCTAATAAAAGCTTCAGGTTGTCATAAGAGCTACGATTCCATTTTCTGAATTTTTTAGAAGGAAGCTAACGGTAAGTTAGCTTTCAGCCCTTATTCGATTTTGTACAGAACACCTAAATCATTATTGTGCAAAAAAACAACATTCCTCACAAGAAAGGGGATTACTGTCACATCCAAGTTGTTCCTATATACTACATTATAATAATAACACACATTTCAACTGTGTATGATTAACATATCAGGAAAATGTAAACAGTATTTGCTATTCCGTTGCTACGAGTTAAAAGACCCATGGTATTACTGTTTTCAAGAGAACAATAAACATGATCTCTCAGAAACATACATTCATCCATGCACAGAGTGCAGCAATGGGCCAAAACTGATGTAATCTAAGCAGGGCAGAAGGACAACCAGTGATAGCTAAGCCCTAATAATTTCTGATAGGTAAACAGAGCACGGCCACCCCCTGCCTTTTGGCCCAGGTGGAACCACTTGACTAAATTGCCTCCTTAATTGATGGACTTGCATTGGTTGCTGTGAGCTAGGTGGTGTGTGTGAGTATATGTGTGTGTGACTACTACCTTTGCTGCTGCTGCTGCCCCTGGCTAGGGAAGCCCTAATAGTGGAAATAAGAAATCTGTCTGCCTATAATGAAATAATTAGCACAAGACGTTACACAGGAGGCACAGACACAGGCATGCTGACAATACATTTAAGTGCAAGACCTAGCAAGAGACACTTTAGATTTTGGACTTTCTTGCTACATCTGTGCATGAATACACACATAGCTCTGGCAGTAAGTACAGACAGAGAAATGAACAAGCCTGAAGCATCATTTCCTCTGGTTGTACTTATAAATGAACCTACCTGGTGGTTGAATATGGACACACTGTGACAACTAATGAGGTGGAAATCGACAGACAGATAAAATGTAGGGATTAAGGAAAATAAGGGAAGCAAGAAGCTAAAGACCTGTAAAAGAAAACTGAAAGATAGAGATAGCAGAGTAAGGAAAATAAAATAAAAACACTGTTCTAGGTTATTGCCTATTGGCTGCTTCCTGAGATGTTTTTTGAGGAAACTGTTATCGTTGCAGGCCAGGTAACATCAGACATAAACTGATGGAGTTAGTAACCCTTAACCAGCACTAATGAGAGAGAGAAAAAGGATTCAATTTAATTTAAGCATCAGTGTACTGTCATTAGAAAGGGGATTTACTGGCTCACTTCTTCAGTTAGATGATGACTCAGACAATGTTCCCCTTGGACTGAGAATTAATCAACATTCAAGGAGCATATAATTAAAAACAGGAGAAGCAGAATCATGAAAAACTGTGCTAAATTTTGAGGCTGGGGCATTTAAGGTCACCTTTCTGGCTAAAATAGCATGTGAAAAACCTGCTAGGCTGTAGAATTGACTGTGCATGCCGCTTCATTAGGAGCAGATCGAATAAACTATACTTTAATAAACTTTATGGATTTTGAAACATGATGAAAATATACCCTCTTATGCATTGGTTCTAATGTCAAACAGGACGTACTACAATCTCCAGCAACCTCATTAGGTACACCTTGCCAGTGCTGAGTTGGACCCCCTTTTGCTTTGAGTACCACCTTTATCCTTTGTGGCATAGATTCATCAAGGTACTGAGGCCCGTACCATGAAGTGAGCTCAACCTAGCTGGGTTACTTCCAGCCTATCCAGTTTTTCTAAGAGCCCACAGGGAAAAAGTAACAGAAATTTACACAACCATACCAAAAAGTTGTTTTATTAGATCCAATGTTTTGAAAAGGGGCTCTGAAAAAGGCTCCTAAAAGAGTTTTAACCAAAATCTATGCAACATCCATAGCCAAGTTAGCCTCACCTCCACATAGACAAATGGTTGTGGTCTTGAAAGCTCATTATTCTAAAGTTTATTTTTAGAAACATATAAAACAAGCTGGTGTTAGCATTAATACCTAAACCAATTGTCCAATACGTACAAAGTGGCAAGAGTAGATCATATATAGGCCTGTATAAAATATTAGCCCAAGATCCTATAGCTGTATTTCCCCTACCATTTACCAAGGGGGTGCCCCAGCCCACCAATAAGAGTTATTAGTATCTAAGAAGGCTGGTGTCAGTCCTTGCTATGGAGTTGATGCCAAGGGGCAGAATAATTCAAATCATATAAGTGAGGAGGAGGAAGAGGTGAGGGCACAGGAGAATGGGGAAAATGTGATGGACAAAGAGGGGGGAGACGAAGCAGGAGAGCGGAGTAGTAAAAAATAGACCCAGGTAGAGGACCAGTGTGCATGAATGGGGTGGTAGCAGGTCTTTACAAAAATATACTAATGTCAAGAGATCTGAGAAATATTTTTTCCCTGTTTTAAGATAAGATGCCCTAAAGCAGGCTGAAAAATTATTAATTTAAATAAATTAATAATAAATAAATTGTTTTTTTTTCAGGGTTATGGTTAGGTATTAAGTATATTGTTTTTTATGCCCTACCTATTTGTTCTTAGCTTTATAAGCCAATTGTTTAGTTAACATTTATAAACTGAAAAAAAGTTTGTACTTTTATCATTATTGGCACACAATTTTTTTTAATTGTTGAAAAAGGTGTTATTTATCTGAAAATAAAGTATTGTGTTAAAATCAAAGTTCCACTAGCATCCGCCAAGCGACTCTCTACACCAGGGGTGTCAAAATCGTTCCAGAAAGGGCCGTGTGGCTGCTGGTTTTCTTTCCACCCAAGCAGTAGCACACCAGACTCCATTCATCCCATCAAGTAATCAGGTTAAGACTAGACTCACCTTGATGAGATGAATGGAGTCTGGTTGGGTGGAAAGAAAACCTGCAGCCACACGGCCCTTTCTGGAACGACTTTGACACCTGTGCTCTACACCAACCTCCCAGGATGAGTTTCAGTCCCAGCCCACCCCTGATGAAAGGCAAAATTTTTCTGAGAAGAAGTCTGAGAAGATTATAACAGAAATCAAGAAAAGGATAAAAAGAGAGAAAAAGATAGAAAGATGAATAAACAAAACAAATATATTCGACTATGGGGATCTGTAATATAACTTTCCTTTATTTGTTTTTAAGGATACTTCAATTATTATTTTTTAGAAAGCAAAAGTGTAAATTTCTATTATCATAAGTGCATTGCTCATAAAAGTGTTGCACGACTGAAGATAAAAAAAAACATAAAAAAAAACATGAATAACCACATGGCAAACCCTTTTTGAAGGTTTCTAAAGCAAATATATAAATAGTAGCCCTAATTAATTCTTGTTCCATCCACTGTCACATTTCACGGTGCTCTGGGATGCAAGAATTTGGGCACACTTACTCAACATACTCAAAATAGAACCACAATGTTGCTGTGCAACTAGATGTGTCTTATAGACCCTTGTGGAGACAGAAGAGAGCATACACTGAGGGAGTAATATAAAGTGTACCGGGAGTGGTCTGCCATGGGGCCATGCAAAGTGTGTTAGTGTCCATGTTGAAACTGCATTGTTTGCAAGCAAGTTTTCTTGCGGCGGTGTGAAATTGTACCTATTTGCGATTTAAATCAGTGCTCAGTATGAGTATTCATTTTAAATCTGTGCTTGTAAATTTGCATACTTTGAAGCTAGCAGTACATCCATTAATTAGCTCAGACAACATGAGCGGGATGACAAAACAAAAAAATATATATAAAAGGGAGGGAGGGGGAAACAAAGAATTGAAATCAAAATATGATTTCAAAAAAGGAAGTGGAGCTGGCTTCCTGCTCCCACACACAGAGCAGTTATGAACAAATCCCAGATAAGAATGTTTCTTTTCTTATTCTGCTAACATTGCTCTGCATAGGCCATGACAAACCCTGAATACCAATTACACTTCTGTACCAGAGATACACATAAAAATAAGGTTGGTGGGAATAAAAAAAGCAACAAATGGGTGGGGCAGCTGATCGGAGACTTGTACATAGATGGAAGTGTTAGATCGCTAAACATAAGGTTTAATGGACAAAAGCTATGTTACAGAGTCGGTGAATTTAAAAGATGATTTTTGTAGTAGCCTCTAAAATGAATTTTGTTATCAACATTGTGTTAAAAATATTATCTTTTAATATAAAAAGTAGGTCGATACAGCCATCAAAAGCCTTAAGCTGAAACAGCTACGGTAATGTTACCATGTTGACAATAATTACACTACCACAAATGATTTCTATTCTTACTCCATGACACTGTCCAAGGAATGTAATTTCCCAGAAGATTTAACTGTTGTTGGCAAAACTGTGTTGATGGCAACAAATTACTCGTATCTAATGATCAGTGACGTGCGGTCAGGGGAGGCAGGTGAGGCAGTGCCTCACCAGCCATCATGGAAAGAAAGAAAATATATAATCATAAAGTAATTTAAATTGTTATATTCATCCGGTGGTTTGTACTAAAAAATATTCATTTTTCATGTAGCTTCACCAATTTCGATTTTTATTTGTTCAAAATCGCTGAATTTTCTTATTTTCCCATTCAAATGCTTGGAAGCGATGCCGGTGAGGCAGCAGCGAGCTCTGCCTCACCTTGGATTGCGCAACCCCTGGCTCTGCGCTGGCTGCAAAGCGGAGAGAGCATGTTGCTGTACGGCGTCAATAAAATGGTTTAAACAAATGTAATATGTGAACTTATTTCTAATAATTTGGCTTATGTATATAATGTACAGAGCTTTTTGTCACCAACTGTGTTTGTGTAACGTGTTTCGTGTAATGAGCGATTATAAACGGCAGAGAACAAGTTCGAGGTGAGGCAGGCAGTTCTCTTGCCTCATGGCAGGGGGTGCTCAAGAGACTGAAAACATAAGGCAGGAACAGGACGGATCAAGGAAGGCTTTCTTCCCTGGCAGTGATCTCCATTGAGACAGAGAGACTTTTAAAACTGAAGGAAGATAAGGAGGACTTCTATTCATTTATAAGTAAAGGTAAGACAGTAATAACATTTATTTTGTTTTTTTTTTTAAGGAAATGTGTGTTTTGTGAGCTACAGTTTGTATGTGTAAGGATGCAGAAGTGAAACATAACCTGTAAACTGCTGTCAATCTATGCATCTATTTGCAAATCTGATTCTGATGACGTCAGTGCCTCACCAGCTATGAACCTCACCGCACGTCACTGTTAATGATGCTCCATATGTGGATGATAGTGGTGTGTTTTAGCTTAAAGCGTCTGATGATTTCAGAGATCATTAGTAAAACTCAGTGGTGAGCTGTGCTTCTCATAGCTGGTGAATTCTACTCTATCAGTTATGCAGTACCTCCAACTAGAGCCAAAGTATTAACTTTTGTGTTGGTAACTCATTTGTTTTTTTAGGAGACGTGGTGAACTTAGAAAGAAACCAGACAGCCAACTTATTAATTTCCATACAAGAAAACAGAATAGATCCAAATAGACAAACCCTGCAAGGACCAATGATGAAAAACTGTAATTGGCTTATTCTTTTCCCTAAAAAAAAAGGCAGAATTAATTAATATTTTATATTATGGAGAAAGGTTTTTCTCTCATTTTTTTTTGTTTATATTAATTAAGCACGGTCCTATTTTAATTGCAACTGATTTAACATTATCAACTGTGGCTGAGAAGATATTTTATTCTCGACCCTACAGCTCAGAACCCATCATTCTGAAACTATATCAAAAACCTATTATTGTCAAGTTTAAGGAAAATAAATAAACTCAAAACATGTTGTGAATGGCAGAACAATATGTGAGATAAAAAACTATTTTCTGTATTGATTGCATGGACAACACCAGGCAGATATATTTAAGCCTTTCAATAAAAAACATCCTAATAAAATCACTATCACCTGTGTTTCTGTAAAATTCAATGGACCTTTAATGGAGGCTGCACAATGGCTCAGTTGGTAGCACTGCCTTCAGTTCCCGGCCCAGGGTCTTTCTGCATGGAGTTTGTATATTCTCCCTGTACATGTGTGGGTTCTCTCTGGGTAATCCGGCTTCCTCCCACAGTCCAAAAACATGACTGTTAGGCTAAATGGCTTCTCTAAATCCTCATTAGGTATAAATGTGCGTGAGTGAATGGTTGTCGGTGTTGCCCTACGATAAAATGACCTGTCGAGGGTGTACCCCGCCTCTCACCCATTGACAGCTGGGGATAGGCACCTGCACCCTTCGTGACCCCAGCTGGGATAATAGTGACAGAAAATGGATGGATGGATTGATGTATATATTTGTAAGACACATCTAGACAAGGAACATTGGACTGATTGTCAAATTTGGAAGTCACTAGAAAACATGAAGTAGTTTTTCATCTCACAAAGATGTTAAAGAAACTGAAGAAATCATGTTTGTTTGTTATTTTGGCAGTCTGGACAATAGTTATGACAAATACCTTCATAGTCAATCCAGTCCTTACATAAAAGCAGAGAGAGGTGTTTCCACAAAATTAAGCTTGCTCTAAGATGACCTTTGTCAATAAACCTATTTTTCATGTTCTGGAGAAAGGGGGTTTCTGTTTTAGGTGCATCAAGGTTGTATCTTTGCTTTATGCAGATGCTTGTGAAGGCTCCTGTGGTGACAGTAAGCCTATATAAATCTAAGGCTTTTTTGCTCCCTTACAGGTTAGGGTCAAGCTGAGGGGTTCAACATCTTTGCTGTCTTGTTCATGACTAAAAGTATGATGGAGCCAAAATCATATAGGTGGATTGGGGCCTCGGCTGATGAAGATAACCTTCCTGCATAGAGTGGCCTCACTCAACTTTAGTGATCAGAGGACAAACTCCCATCATCCAGAAATATCTAGAAGAGCTACTCTGCATCAAAGGCATCAAGTTATGATAGGTATACTGCCTGATTATGTCCATTGGTTTCCTTGACATCCTGATGGGTAGCAATGGCATTCCTTTACAAGGAGCTTGTAGGGATGCCTGGGAGAGGCATGTCTGTATGAACCTGTTAACTTTGTGACTAAATCTCAGGTACTGTGAGTGGAACTCAATAGATGAATAATTAGGAGTGTGCTAAATTATTTTGTCACATGCCATTTAGTGGAAAGAAATGAACCAGGAGCAGAAAACCAAAAAGGGACAACGAGGCAAAGTCCACCTGAGACCTCAGAATGATTGATTCTTAACTTTATTAACAATATATCTGTCAATATCTTTTAACTCTCCTTGGGGATCAAAGTACAGCAAAGTAAACCACACATTCTTTAACCATGTGCATTTTAAAGTAGCAACTGACCATCAGCTGGTAATATTAGCTTTGCTACTTCTGCTATTGAAGCCAATGAATAATTTATCATTCATAACATGATGCAGTGAGCACATAGTCTCCATTATAGCACATTCACTATCTCTACTTCAGCTATATCTGCAGGCTTTATAGCTAATGTACACACAATGTGGACATGCATACACACACAGTTGGATCCACACGTGCCCTCATAAAGAGAATATTTCCTCTACATACTTGACTTCCTCCAACCTCTCCTTCTTTTTCCTGCATCTCCATTTTTCCTGTCTTTTGTTATGCAAAATGCTGTCCCCACAGCAAGCAGAGCTGTTTCCTCTAAACGAACAGAAACAGCGAGCAGAATGAGAATTCAGGTTGTGATGAAAATAAAGAAAAGCAATGGACATTGATGTGTTCAAGTCTTCCGAGGGGTGCACGCAGGAGGCAGCGTGCCTTTTTTTTTCTCAAAGTCCTAAAACAGCAACAATGTGTCACCTTTTGCTGTGATGTGCAGAGTTTTATTCTCCTCCCGTATTGCCTTCCTCTCCCATTTCTTTTTTTCAAAGGGAGGTAGGATTTTTTTTTTTTTTATGTGTGTTTGCTGGAGTCAGTTAGCAGGTACTACCTCTTTAGGTGGAACAACAACTTGGAGAAACCTCTGCTGATGAACGTCTTGCTCTTTATCTGGCTGTTTTGGACTTAATACACAGTTCTCTGCTGCATTGTAAGACATGGCTGACTTTATTATTTTTCAAATAGGTGTTTCTTTTAATACAAAGCGTGCTTTCTCTCTTAATGGTGCTCTAAATTTCTAAAGTGACAGAATACTGTTACTGGTGAGTAGACTGTTGCATTAGTAGATGATGTTAAACAGATAATACTGTATTGTTTTAAAATTAACAGAGATACTTATAGATTTTAGGAGCTCAGTTCACATTTGATTATTTTTGTAGAATATGATTCAATAGAATAAAAGCTGTTTCCGCAAAAAAAATAAAAAATCCAGTTTAAGAAATGTTAAATGTGTTAATTAAATACAAACACTATTTTTTTGTGTACACTGTTTAATAAAGAAGCCACATTTTCCTGTCTATAAATGAATCAGATTTTTATTTTTGTTAAACTCTTTTAGGAGGACATAAATATTATCTGTGTTTAAAGCCAGCAAAGTAAGGGACAATGTTTATATTATTATTTTTGTTTTATTTTAGAATTTCAGTTACATACATGTACTAATTATTTGACATATTTTTAGAATCTTTGACCTAGTTTAAAAAATTGGGTATCATTCAAAAAGTGCCTCATAATAGTTCAATCTGAAAAACTCACACAGAGAGAAAAGATAATTAGAATAATTTATTGATAAGAAAGTATAGTCTTTGGCGCTCAGACCTCGGCAGGAACATTCATTCTGAATTATGCTTTAACATGCATGAGTAGATGAATGTGAATAGGGATGATCCCCCGGGCCTGAAACTGGTGGTGGTTTAATCCGAGCTGGTTGACAAGGTGATCTGCTGGGCAGAATTGTGGGACTAGAAGACTGAGGGAGCTGACGCCGGGGCTTCACTCAGACTCGGGATATAGAGGTCCTGCTCGGTGATGCAGGTACCGTGAACTGTCCATGATGAGCAAGCATGAAGCGACAGTGGAGAGGAAAAACTCCCCTTTGGGAAGAAACCTCTGGCAGAACCGGGCTCAACATGGTGGTCTTCTGCCGGACCAATGCGATGAGACGAGGGATGGTGACAACTGGGATTAATACTCTCTGATGAAGTTGAGGTGAAGTCGTGTCATGGAAGACGATTCGGCTGCGATGGCGGAGAAGGGGATGGAGGTGGGTGAATTGTCGTCTGGATCGAAATCCGACATTGCGATTGCAGGATAGCGGCTGTGGTGAGATTTGAGGGAGTTTATAAAGTGGAAGCAGGACGCTGATTGGGCTTCGTGGTGGAGTAGTTCAAAGCTGATTGGCTCGCTTCGGAGACGGATCGGCTTCTGATGATGTGAGGTAAGTCAGAGTTTCTTCGATTGAACTTTCGCTAGAGCTTCATTTAACTGATATGTCTTACACATTTTTTCCTGAAGGAGATGTGTAACTGATTTAGGCTTGTAGGTCACCTTGCTAATTAACACATTTCCTGCACTAACTACAAATATTCTTTGTGACAGAGACCAGAACTTCACTATTTAATCGTGAAATTCTTCCCTTCTGGTGCCATCTGTTTAGTGAACTGCAGCAGTCTCTCTTGCTGTATATAACACTCTCAGAACACGAAGATCCAAACGTTTGTTTCACAGCTAAGATGGGGTCTCCTGTTTTTACTAAGTATTTGACCAAATGCATTATATTTTGTTACATCAGAGCACATAAAAGTTCTCTAACCATTAGAGTTGTTTTCCCTATGCACAGCAATATATCATATATTTTTTTTTTTACATAATGGCATACTTTAAAAACAGCATTCTTTCTGCTTATGCTACAGTAGTATAGAGTGACTTTTTTGATGTAGATAATGACACTATTTTCAGCTTTAGGTAAAGGTATAGTGGATGTTCTTTTTATGGGTGGATCATCAAAATAAGTGGTCCTCCTAATTGCCAATCATTCTGGTCATATGTTTACGTAAGGCCGCCCTACAATGCTTGTCCTCAATTTCACTTACCGGTGGTGAGTCTGACATGGTGGAAAAATTGCAAATCTTCTTTTGAAAGGTTAGCTTGTATGAGCATTACCTCTCCGGAGCAGGTACAGGTTTGTGCATGTGAATTTTTTTTTAAAGTAGAGAGGGCGGGTCTTTCCAAAAATTCGTACACAATCCCCAACTATACCTTTTACACTATGGGGTTCTTTGTGTACCTAAAAAAAAACCCCAAAAAACTCCATTTTCATGAAGGAACTAGAAACCTTAACTAACTTTTACTCATCAATCAATTATGTAGCCTATGAAATGGGTTCGTGCATGCTCTCGAACACACTTTAATAGATGTTTCCTCTAGTGATTGGGTACAGAGCTGTGCATATGTATTTTATGTGGAGAGGGCAGGTCTTTTCAAAGATTTGCCAAGATACTCCACAATACCTTTAACATCTTGGCAAGTTTCCTGAGGTGATATACACTCAACAAAACCCTCATCTTGGTAACACAATACAGTAGCAGCCATTCAAATTGACCCTTCCAATTCAAACGCTAGCCCAATTGCAGCCTACTCCCCTGCGACTTCTAGCCAAATCCCCTCTAACTTCCAGCCACTGGCCTAGTGGTTTTAATCTCAGAGCTCGCCAATCAACGGCACATTTGCTTTTCTTTATTCGTGTTAATCATGACGACAACTTTCAGTAAGCTAGGTGTGTTTTAGATCTTGTTCCCTTGTGTTTAGAGAGCTCAGGAATCTGGGTACGTTCATTAACGTACTGCTGAAGTAAAGTTGGGGGAATCTACTAAGATTTAACCTCTGCTCTACCTTTTTCCTATCTGTTAAAATCACTCTCACTGTGTGTTCTGGGGAAAAATAGAATAAAATGATTACAAATGTCTTTGAAACCCTTCAAGGACTGTGAGTTAACAATAGCTTTATCATTTAATACAAAATGTGTTTTGCTCTGTGCATATAGTGTACATTTTTTAAGTTTGTTTATCTGTTCCAGACAGGTTTTATTTGAGTCATTGATTCTATTGATTTAGCACTAAAAACCCCTTGGGTTGATTACACTTAATTCACGTGGAGGACAGTTACTCTTTTACATTGGATCAGTTTGTTATGGATGAAACCATTTCTTGAATTCATAAAATAATTTATAGGCTAAATGTTGTACTGTACATATTCCAGTTATTTTGGTTTGCCATTTAACGGAAAAGTCCAGTCAGCAAGGAATAACAATGGGTAAATATTTATACCTAAAATGAATACGTTTGCAGTTATTTAATGAATTTAGCGTTAACAAGTAAAAAATTATAACAATATTTTTCGTTCCAATCACTGAGCGGCCATTTTTACCCAAATATAGTAACATCTCAATCCTGACATCTTCTGGCAGTGACCTCATGGTGCGGTAAGCCTAGTGTCATTTTCCCTACCAACAACAATTATTCAAGATTTCGAAAGGACTTGACCATTGAAATTCACAAGAGCTGTAGTTAAACTGACAATGCCCACTTGCATGGCAGTTGGATGTTGTAATATGTTGGGTAAAGGTGAAAAAAAAATGTTATTTCACCTGTCCGATTCATGATCCACCATGGACGGTTTCATCGTTGAATTGCCAACTTCAAGAGACAGGATTTCCCATTGAACTTCTGGCCAGAGAAAAAAACCACATCATTATCCATTACTCTGTGCTTCGCATAGTGCACTGTTCATCGCCATCATGGATAGCGTTGTGACAAACACCAGATACAGCACCGGGACTTGCTCAACAGAGAAAGACATCAGAAACCTGTAGGTGGCAGTAGTATTCTTTGACAAACATGGATGTCTCTGGTAAAGTAGATTCAAATGAAATTACTCTTAATTAAAAACACTTATCATTTATTGAGTATGTAATCTTTCATACTTAAAGTACTTTCAGAAGTTTGTATTCTGAATGTATTCTGAATACTTAGTTGTGGCAAACACAGCAAAAAAAGAGCTTTGTATGGAAAAAATCATTTAGTTTTTTTCGCAGCATGCTGCTGTAAATGGTCTACAATAGATAAAACTAAAGGTGTAAGCTTTCAGGAGCAAGCCAGAAGCAAAATTAACTGGGATTCAGTCAGACTTAAAACAATGGCTGACTCTATAGCCACAGAAGGGGTATTAAGTAAAACTGATTTCTTTTTTTCTAGCAGGAAAGTGGAAAGTTCTAAAGAAAACCATTAGTTAAACAAATAAGTAGATTTTATTTTGTTTACTTGGATTTTCTCTCCGTCATCAATTAGTCTAAATAAACCCAGACCTAGGCCCCATAGATCTAGATGTATTACCCCAAACTGCTTAAAGTAGACTTAAACTGCTGACAACAGACTTTTCAAGACTAATCACAG
Organism: Cyprinodon tularosa; assembly: GCF_016077235.1. Classification (NCBI taxonomy): domain Eukaryota; kingdom Metazoa; phylum Chordata; class Actinopteri; order Cyprinodontiformes; family Cyprinodontidae; genus Cyprinodon; species Cyprinodon tularosa. Next base: position 995,916 of record NW_024039696.1, read on the forward strand.
CTATAAATATTTTTCTTTAAAACCCAGAACTTAGAATAAATAATATTGCTGCAGCTAATATAAACTCTGGGAGCTACTGTAAGGGTTGTGCTGCATTACAATCAGGGTAGATCAGATGTCTCTGAAAACACTAGGGTTTGACCTTTGTCTCAGAGAGGTCACATCAGCTGCCTTCAACAAGGTTGTATCAGCTAATGAAGTAATTTCAAAGAGACTTACGAATGAGAAATAAAACGCTCCTGCTCAGACATACTACAGTTTATTTAGTTGTGCCACATATGTTTTGCTCTTTTTTTCTCTTATTGTGGCTCTGTGGAGTGGATCTAAATTCATTACCTCACAATTGGGAAATATGCAAGCAAATGTTAAGAGATGTACTTTTGGTCTTCTTTAAGAATTTTCATGCAGCTTCTTTTGGAATTAGCATTTGGTTTATCTGGGCATCCCTCTGAGCTGAGATTAACAACTGTTTGTCCATTGACCCAAGAAAATGAAGACTTCCTGCAACATAACCCTTTCCTTAAACTTGAAATTGCTTCCCAGAGGTTTGGGCATGGCGTCAGTGTCAATCTCCACTGTCCTCACATTGGGGGAGGTGAATGGTGTAGCGGTAATGATTATTTTAAAGTTTTGTTGAGTACATTTCCGCGTGCCGCCTTACTCTTCCTCTCTCTGGTAGCGTTGCACCTGAGGCACCAGATTTGTGATATCTCTTCAACCTTGGGGTTTGGCAGTTTGGTGTGTTATCACTGTTGACACACTTTCAGAAGCGCCCCCACACACTGGAATGATGCACATGGGCAGGTGTTGCATTGCACAGATAAAGAAGATTGCGATGCTCTCCGTGTTGATGCACCTCCCGGGCATGGGTCAGAAACAAACCTCATTGTCACGCCCAGAAAAATGACAGAAATACAATTTCATACTTTTTCCCATTAAGAGTTCTGCTCTGTAGATTGTTTTTCATGTCTCGTAGGAATCCAGCTTTCACCTGGTCTGTATGACTTCAAATACAGTTTTGCATTCTGTGATGTTTTACAATCCATTTTAAATTGATGAAACACACAAAAGTCACATTTATGTGCTCATGCAGCTCTGGTATTTGCTGTCTTCCCTATACAGGTAGGCATCTTATCACCTCCCTTATCATTATCTGCTCCCCCAGCTCATAAATCTGTGTGCTGATAGTGCTTCTCTGGCATGCTATGCATGCATATTCATAGGCGCAGAACCTAAATATTCATGAGCAAATGTCTGGCCAAACACCTCTCTCACCCCTCCCTCCTGTAGAACAGTGAAATATAAGACCCAGTTTGCCTTTTTATGTGCTTGTTTTCACTGCAGTTTGTGGCAGTGGGTGGGGAGTGTTTTTTTCTTGAAGGAATGATATATTTGCATGTCTCTGGGAAGGAGAATTATGAGTGCAGAAGTTTTCCTGCAACTATACATAAGACTTCACGGAGGTAGTTTCCATATTTTCCTTTCTCCTTTGTTTTTCGCTTCTTGCAAATTGTCCCGAGGCTTGTTGTTGGAAATGAAAAATGAGCAGAGTAACAAGTTTTGATAGGTTTATTTTCCAGAGATGGCACACATATATCAGGGTTACAAAAGAATAAATGACATATTACCATACAAATTAGAGATGTACCGCCACCCCCTCCTTTTTTCGACCACAGTGTGATGGTAAATTTGATATGTTTTAGCTGCGAAAGAAATGCCTCCCAGTTATAATTCAGATTTATCAGAAATTGTTAGCTACTGGATCCAATTTTTTAAATTCACATCATAACTGTGTGTAAAAAATAAATTGTGTATGGCCCATGTATCCCAGATGGCTTTAATGGCTATACTCTATAATCTCGTCTATCTTAAACAGACCAAAAATTGTAGTTTTTTTGTTCTTATCCACTTAAGATATTCTCCAGTTGAATAACCCAACATCTGACTGACACAGGGTGCAGGAAACGAGAGTGTGAATGCAAGGTTGTCATACACAAGTAGAGGTTGTCAAATTCGGATGTCATTTTTTATTATTTACAAGTGGTCCCCACATATGTACCATGCGTTAGGTTACAGCACGCAGATTACTGAATGGCATTTAAATATGACATTTGCTCTGACATTTAAAGACTTTCTTTAAGTAATTCTCCAGTTTTAACCTTTTTTTTCAGTGACTTTTAGAAATAAAATAATCGTTGTGGTTACTCAAGTGAACAAGAGCAACACATTTCCTACAGCCCTATTGACACAAAAATATGTCAATACTCCTCCTCTGGTAAACATTTGCCAAATACAGTAGCTGACCAAAAATATATGTGTAAGCATGTATTGCCATTTATTTTCAACAGAGAAGTGGATTAAGTGGGTGCTTATGGGAAAGTGAGACTTTTAGCTTCTTTCAAGTACTAAAACGGTTATAGGTTTGCAATGATCTGTTTCACCTCAAGCGTAAATTGAGCACCAATCAGCCTAGTCACAAAGCTGATGCTTCCAGTACCAAAGTTGTCTCCAACTAGAACTGAACTTGACTAAATATCTAGATTAAGCCAAATAAGCTACAGAAACTTGGAATAAATTGTATACCAACAAAACTGTTCTTCCTGCTGACTGGTTTAAATCCTTTTTAAAGAACAGGGCTTTTTTGTGTTAGTATTTAACTTTACATCAGAGAACACATCCTCCTCCTAACTCAGATCTTAATAAACAACAACATAGGTTACCATAACTATGCAGACGACATACAGCTGTATAGCACAATATCACCAGGTGACTATAAACCCATTTGAGTGCAGTATAAATGTATAGAAGAAATCAATGCATGATTAATGCCAACGTTTCCTTGTGCTATATACATCAATCTACATTCGCTCACTCTGATTTACCCCAAAATGTAAAAGTTTACTTGGAAGGATGACCTTAGAGTGTTGAACATCAATGCATTACTTTCTTTGTGTGACAAGGAGCTTCAGAAAACAAATGCAATGTTTTTCGCCAAAATCTTGGATAAACTATCTTTGTGGTTCTTTAAGTTAACTAATGTGAAACAAATTGAATTGGATTTCATCACTCTAAGATAAAATCCTTTGCCGAAAAAATGGAATATCCTTGGATATCTTGTTTAGGATACCTAATCATGTATAATAAAGCTGTTTTCATATATCTTAGATTTAATTTGTTACCCTATGTCCTTCGTAAAACATGAAAATGAAAAAGTATTCATATAACACAGTGGATAGAAGAACAAACAAACTGTTTCCTATGGAAGAAAACTGTAACCTTGAGTGCTCAGTTTTCTAGGAAAAGTTAAGGATGTCGACATAAAAGAAAGCCTTTCACACAAGATGAGCTATGAGGTGAGCTTTTTTTTCTGCAGTTTCATTGTCAGTCACTCAGCTGTCAGCAACATTTTGTGATATTCAGCAAAGGAGGCTTTTGTGTTGACAAGAAAAAATCCCTTTTTGCTAGGTGGGGAGGCTGGAAATTTAGAGCTGGACTTGCTTTTTCTTATAGTAGCTTTGCCTCGTCTGTTCCTGTTTGGCTGTGACACCATCCTGGAGAGAAATATCAGCTGTGCTGCTGCCATCAACACTCTTGTTATAGATGTTGGAGATCTACCTGTTTTCCAGTGTAGTCCTGTTTCTCTGACTGACTGGCTGGATGTGCTCTCTTCATCCTCTAACATGGGAGCTGGCTCGGAGTTCCTTTGCCTGGCTGTGTGTTTCCTGGATGCGGCCGCCTTTTACAGCTGCTTTTTGTATCACTGCTTCTGTCTCCTTAAACTCCAGTCGGCCTTGGCAAATGTTTGCTCACACTGAGCCTGGTTCTGCTGGAGGTTTTTCCTCTCCACTGTCGCTACAAGCATGCTTAGTGTGAGGGACTGCATCAGAGTCAATGAGTAGATGCAATCAACTGGTTTTCCTTAGATAGAATCAATTTGACTGTATGATCTGGTGAACTGTAAAGTACCTTGAGAACACGTGTTTTGAATTGGCGCTGTATAAAGAAACTGAATTGTATTGAATTGAAGTTGCAATGACTTGCGGTGTTCCTACACTAGTGACTAAGGTCAAAAGAAAACTCTGAGGTCACTCTTACACTTTCCTGTCTCCTTATTTACCTTTATCAATTAGTCAGGCGCACCCAAAAAAGAATAAAAACCCAAATTACAAACTAAAGTCAGAGAGATGAGATAGCTGTATGCCTCCTAAAGGCCTGCCTGGCTTTTCTGGCTCCCCCAACATTGCATGAATGTAATTAGCCAAAGCATAAAGTGCCTGTTTTGGTTCTATGAGTATTTTCCATCATGAAACAGCCAAAGACATCTGGTAACTGAAGCTCTTCTAACTGCTGCCCTCATTAGTTCTGCTTCTGTGCCTACCAAGTATATTTTTTTCATTAACAGCTAATTTTCATCTAACAATTATAATTGGCATTTATTACCAAGTGTTCCGTTAAAAAATGTCCAGTTTATATCTTAGAAAGGGAGAAAGGAATCTAAGTATCCTTCCTTTTAGCCACCTTGCTTTGGAGAATAATAATTTTAATTTCTTGAGCAAGACAATTAATATCAGGTCGCCTTCATGAATGCAGTAAAATTGTTATCCTTGGTTAAAATTCATTCGAGTTACACTTTAAAATAGATGAATATCTTTTCTGACAAATACATCATCAGATAAAGCTAGACACACCAGCAGCAATATTTATTTGTAGTTTTCAAGTGCTTTGCTTCATTCAGCAATCAAACACCTTCCTGGGTGATCCGGTTGTGTTTTATCAGATAACAGTTTATATCCAGGTGTGACCATTCTACCCATAGCCATGCTCCTTAGATCCCAAGGCATCTTAAGCAGAGTTCAAGCTGCTCTGATGCTACTACTGTACTACCACCTAACATTCAACCTGAAATGCACGGATTGTAGGGGCTTGCAACTTTACAAGTAATATAATTTGTTATGTATGTCACCTAACTCACATTTCTCCAGTAAAGTTCTAAAAGAGTCCAATTATTATCTATTTTCCCCTTGATCTTGCCAAGGCACAGGACCAAAGGCCATCTATGATTGTGACATTTGAGGTGCTATTCCTATAAACAGCAGTTCAGCATTTATGTTCATATTTTTAAACCACACAGATGCTATTTGTTGATAACCCAGTGTATGCTGCACTGCATACAGAGAGGTCACAATTAGATTAATTCTCAATATATTGTGGATGAATTCTAGGAGACATACATTCCCCAAACCAGATCTTTTTGTAAGTAGAGGTTTTTTATTTTGTTTTTACTTTTAATTCCAAAAGGTTAAATGAGTTGAATAGGAACTTAATTGGATACCTCACTGATGTTGATGCTGCTGATTTGTAATTGGCTGTAACTTGATGGAGAGCTAACCATCAAGAAGGTTGCAGGTGACCTTTAACACTGAAAAAGTACCTTAAATGAGACAGAAGTATACGTAAGTTGATCATTTTCAATATCATTTTTAATGTCTTTACCCATCATGCAAATTGGTAGTTTTCTGGCTCAGTTAGACATTAATTTGTTCTTTTAATGTGTTCTACTGACTTTTTTGGCTTTCAGAGTTAATACATGTATTTTTTCTCAGGGATTTTTAATTTAATAATGAATATAAACAGACAGTTTTAACTATCAGGCTATTCTATAGATTTTCATGCACCTGCCAAAAGCTTAGTCCCATCTATGCGAGAACAGCCTGTTATAGGCCTGGTTTCATTTGTCATTCTTGTACTGTATGCCAAGTTTTGCTTATTTCCCCTTTTTCCTGTGAGACACAAAAATATTTACTTTGTCCAGAAGAGCTGCCATATTCTTGCACTAACAGCACATCCTGTCTATCACAGGGACTGCTTTAGACAGACTTCTGTGGATGCTAACTGTAGTTCAATATCCTTTTCCCATTGTTTCCAAGGGTTTGACATCTCAGCGTGTAATGGATTCTATGAATTGGTGGAGGTGTGGACCTGCAGAATATTGTAGCATGTATTGAGCTGTTTGATTGCATTGCCTTGGTCTTTCCTGAAAACTGCCCTTATAGGGTAACGTATTGAATGGCTCTTTGGTGCAGGTCGGATCTGGGAAATTATTTCTTCTCTCTCTGCATATATAAACTCACTGGCTTTGAATAATTAGAAACTGCAAAACCGTTATTCTCCATCAGCCCTTTCTTGGGTTACCATCTGTACCAAATTAGATTTTCAAATGCACCATTGAAAAGGCATTGCATGGTCATCGTGATTTGCAGACACATTTTTTTTTATAACTTTGATTCTTTTTTTTTTCCTTTGTTGACTTGATATCCTTGGGAATGTCTTATATATCTCTTACTAGAATATATAGTTGTTTATTTTCATTCCATAGTAATACTAACATTCTATACTTATGTTTTAGGACTTTCTTTAAGGCTCAATGTGGTCAGTAAGGAGGCCAAAGCAGCAGCCAGCTGCATTGTATAAGACAGATGTATGCAGTGAATATTCAGGCATCTTTCTAAAGGGTATTATTGCATGTGCGTCTTATAGAGCGCTATAAGTAAGGCAGCAAGAGTGTCCTTGTACAACTAAACCTCAAGTCCTCAATCAGTTTGCAATGGAGAAAAGGTGCTTTGTAAATAGAGCTCACATGAAAATAGACAATTGTTTTTTTTTCTAACTCAACATATCTTTTTTTCTTGGCTGTGTTAGCACAAAAATTATATATATTTTTTTCTTTTTGATTATATCTGTCTTGTAACATAGTAGCTTTGCAATAAAGTTGTACTGTCGGAAAGGTTTTTAATTCCCCTTGCAAATATGCAGTGGCGGTTCCAGAAAATATCCATGCAATGGCGAGTCAGGGACTGATGTGCACTGAGGGGTGCCCGAAAAACTAATGGGCGCCAAATACATTTTACGTTCAATCTATGCTGATCAAAATAATCAAACAGGAAAATGAACATGTACAACTTCTATTTTTTTCTGACTAAATCTTTGAAGACAGCAGATTTTATGAGGCCTTTGCTAATAAAGCTATACAAATATTTATACATTGATGATGTATGAATTCATTTATGGTTCTGTCAGGTTGAGTGGAGGTTAAAGAGGAGCCTAATGGAGAAAATAATGAAAACCAGGAATACTTACAAGAAGCTAAAAGAAACTATGACGAGGAACCAGAAAATAGTGACTGAACAGGACATATGGTAGACAGAAACAAAGGCCAGGCTAATCAGGAGATTCGGAGCAGGTGTGGATAGATTAATCTGGAAGAGAGCTAGGGGAAAGGGGACTGAAACAAGAGGGCAACAAGAAATACCTAAGAACTTAAATAGAATCAAAAATAAATAGAACCACACAAAAGAGAAATAAAACCATTGAAAACTCCAAGAGAACACTTAAAACAGAACCAAAAACCATGACATGTTTTCCAAAGTATATACATTAAATGGGTTGGGCAGTTGTTCTTTATCTTTAATGATATAGAAGATTCCTAGATGCAGAGACAACCTTTCCCTAATAAAACCTAAAGACAAATTTGTAAAAGAGGAAGTATTTTACATTAGTCCTCTTTATTTACAGTATATTGCTGTCAATATTCGGTAGCAGTGGTGTCGGGGGCAGGAGTTTGGCCTGCAATCGGAGGGTTGTCGTTTGAGCCCAGGCTCCGGCTTTCAGTGTCGTTGTGTCCTTGGGAAAGACACTTCACCTGCATTGCCTCCTGATGGTGGTCAGAGGGCCCGGTGGCACCAGTGTAGGCAGCAATGATGGAGGGCATTCAAGTCTCTCAACTCCCATTATTGAAGGTAATAAATCCCTCTCTGTGGGGAAAACATTGAAATCTTGGAGGGCACACTTAATTTCCTATGAAGTTTAGAATTGTGTTGTCATAGTATCTCATACACATATTTGTAGTCATTAATAATCCGTTTTCCTTTAAAAAGAAGACTCATTTGCTGCTCAGCTTACAAATATTGTATAACTTTGACATAAAAGAAACATGAATTTTAATCAAAAACTGCTGACAAGTATTTTCTTTTACAAAATTAAGACAATAATCAAACAACCTTAGATTTCCTTACTTTATAGTTTAGTTTTTGCCAGATATTCAAATGGCTGCAGGACACACATTGCTATTATATTTAAAAGTTAACAAACCATTAAGCTAAGAAAATAAAATAACTATTTAGAAGCATCAGTTTTTAGTTTCAAGGATTACCAATGCCAGGCAAGGATAATACAGTATGCATTATATCTCACATCAAGATTTATCAATATCTAACAAAATAAACCCAGAAAGTTTTACATTTTGTGAAATTAGACTTAAGCAAGAATTAATTTTTCTTGTAAAAAACAAATTGCTGCATACATGGTCTTAAAAGGCAATAGTGATGTAAAACTTAAATAAATCATCAATTCTGACCCTTTGCATCAGGGGTAATAGGTATAGCTTTATACATACATGTATTGACTTATTTAAGACTGAGAGAAGATAGATGACCAACTGAGACCTAAAACCCTGAAAAATGAATTTTAGGCTCAAAGGTGACCCACGGAGGCATGGACAGCACGTGTGACAGAAGGGCAAGCCAGATCTGAAGACAGATAGGACTTGCAGAAATTAGGCAGACATAGACAGTTTGTGTGTGTGTTTGTGAGGATGTCTTTATGCCCCAGCTGAGCCTCAGCAGAGCGGCCACACAGAGGCCAAGTTAAATGAGCGAGGGAGATTAAAGGCAGTGCTGGGCCATGCAGCCTCTGTATTCAATCACCGCTCTCCCTGCTACACCTCAGCCTGCATGCTGATCGAGCTGCAGTGAAAGGGGCCATCCACTCTGCCACTCCCATACACAAGTGCACTGGCAGTTCACCTCTGTTCTCACAAGATAAGATGCTAAATTTATTAGATTAATAATAAAATGGCACTGTCATCAGTGTAGATACAGTTAACGCCATAGATTTCTAAGTAGATTTGCTTTCGTGTAAATGGCACATAAAGGAAGTTCTAAAAATTGACCAATTGCTGCTCTTGTGTGGTTCAGTTTGTAGCCTCAGGGCTGCAGGGACTTTCATAAAGACTTGGAAGCGCCTGCAGCGAAGGAACAGAGCCACTGAAACACCCAGATGCACAAACATAAATCCATCCAGGACTTCTTTCCCCGTTTGAGATTTGTTTCCTTCCGGCCATCTTTCTAGATCAGCATTATTCTTCCTGTCACGTTTGAAAAAAATGGGGCTGTTTTATTTTCTTACCCGAAATCCAGACACAAACACAACAGATGGAAAGCTTTGGGATTTTAGGCTTCAATAAAACGAGAAAGTTTTCTCTCCCTTTTTTCGGAGAAAAGAAAGCTTTGCCGATGCTATCACCTTGAAAGTTGTCAAAGAGATTGCATTCTAAACTAACAGTAGCAATTATACCCTCAAACATGTTTGTACTGACCGAACAGTATATACTCAGCACAATTACAGGTACTTTAGTAGCAGGCTTTGATCGTGGCGTAATGCTATGCGACAGATCTTGCCTCTGTCCCCCAGGGGCCTATGGAATGAGAGAAATGATTGGGCTCCTACTAGGTTAGCCCGAGGTCTTTAGTCTGCAAAATCACAGTGAAATTTAAAGAACTTCATCATCATTGCCCTGTTTTGATGTGTCCTCAGGGAGAGAACCAAACATGCTTAATTGCAGCCCTGAAGTGGCTGGTTTGAGGTCTGGTATGTACATAAGCCTTGCTGTGCTACCAAGGGTTACTAAGGTTATTCGTTTTCTCCTTTTTCCCGCTGTTTTAATTGATGATCATTCATTGTTTCGCACCAACAGCCTGTTATTAAGCAGAGTTCATTATCTTAAAACACCAACGCTAAGGGAAAATGGCCGTCTCATGGGAAAATATTGTTTTTTGCGTGCTTTAAACAAGGTCACAGCAGAAAATATGAATCCTTGAGTCATTATGAAAAGCCCATTCAGCTACATGTGGTCTGAATAGATTTATTTGCGAAACAAAGAAGTGGGACGTTTGTTTCAATTGCTCTCAAGGTCTCTTGTAGATCCTTTGTTTTGCATGTTGTATTTTATCTTGTGTAGTTTGACTAGTCTGGTGTTATCGATCTGAATCTATCTGTTAGTGTATTGAATTGGTTCTTTTTTTTCTCACTTTTTAATGTCTATTTATTTTGTTTTGCATCAAACTTCTGGGGACTATGGACGCAAATTTGCCTAGTCAAAATAATCCAATGCATTTTTGAGTTTTGAACATGATGTATTTTGAAAAAATACATAATTTCCTTTGACACAGTCTGTGTTTAAGGTTATGTCAGTTGCTTTAGTCTACGATACAAATGTTAAGCTATAGTTTATAAAATATATTACAGGAAACATATACTTTTAAATCCTCCCTTTTCTTGTTTAAATAATTCACTTGTGGTCTATAGGAGGCTTGATCAAGTGATACTACTAAAGCAGAGAACAATCATTAACAACAAGAGGTATGAGAATTATTGACCCATGTAAGATTAACCAATTAGTTACAAAAACTTTGAATACAAGCAGAGTTTTAATATCAAGTTGGTAATATCTTATATTATCGAAACCGGCCGATATTAGTTTTTAGGCTGATATATGACTGATATCCGATATTAATTGGGAAACCCCTATCAGAGACTCCAAGTACACAAAGAAATGTGTATATAAACTTTACATGTTGCAAGACATGTACCCTCAAAGTAAAAAATAAAATCACAAACAAAACTTATGTTTTAGTTTTTTTTTTAGCCCAGTCATAGATTCAGCTATACTGGTTGTTCTATCATCCTGCACTGTAATAAAGAAACAAAGGATATTTCTACTGCATCATTACTGATGATGCTGTCTTTCTAGTTCACTCTGGTAACCATGTTAGAAAACAGTAAAAATGGTCTTTTCTAGGAACAGTGCAGCTCTTTGTTTAGGAGGAAAAATATTTAGCCACACAGTTTTACATAACCCTCATTGTAGACATCCACAGACTGGCTACTCAGCAGGTTTCATATGTTCAGTAGTTAACATGCACAAACAGCTCCTACTGAATAAAAGAGAAGCAGCTGATGCCATGCAATGTGAATAACATTTGGGGATTATGATGCAAAATCAAACATAACGCTCGGCTGTTGGAAGAGGAGTAACCCTCACCCTACCTCCTCTTCCACCTCCTAGGAAAGCCTTATAAAGAATACCTAATTTTCTGCACAGCCATGCAAAATGTGTAATGACTCTTTGTTCTCCTGTCTGTTTATGAAAAATATTTGATAAAAATTATGCTAATAATTTGTCAAAGCTATTTACTTTACTAATGAATTCAGAATACTTAACTATGTGGATCTTTTTGACTGATTTATATATCAGCATGAAAAAGGGACCAGAAATAATGGTCAAAAAATAGCAAAGAGGTAAAAAGGGTTTACTTTTAGTTCATTGTGGAACATTCAGCTGAGTAGCTTTCAGTTAGCATGTGTGCAGATGTACTGCGTGAGACAAAGGCAGCCGTCTGAAGTCAATCTCAGGGTTATATTTGGCATTTATGTACTGCACTTATGCTTGCAAACTGTAATGCATGTGTATTCCTTAGTGTGTGTGTGTGTGTGTGTCAGAGGTTCAGCGGGATTGCTGCTTGCTCAAGCATTTTAGTGAAAATGCAGCAGAAGAAAATCAAATCACGTTCCAACATAGCAAGTGAAGCACTCATAGAAGCTTGCTTTACCTAAAATAGACGGAGCAGGCCTGATGAGGCCTGAGTTCTCAAGAAAAATTGTCCCCAGAACCTACTCTGAGTAATGGTGGCATTGGCAGGGTATTGATAACTTGAAGGCTATATGTGTGATGGGTTTTGGCTAATAACAGCTACTGCATATAAATAGTTAAAAGTGACATACTTTTTTGCAGGTTATTTCAGCATTCTTAGTTGAAGAAATAAAAACTGTAAATCAGTTTATAAAGATTGTCTAAACAAGCAGCTTACCTATTAAACATTAATAGACAAAAAAGGCCACTATACATTAAATAGGCCTTAGCCCCAAAAGTAATATTTTTTTAATATCATTTTAAAATGTTAAATGTATTTCCTTCATTCTCCTCCTCTCTTGCTGCATCAACTTCTCAGCTGCTGATAACAATTATAAACTTTTTAGCAGTACTGCAAAAAAAAAATTAAACACAATATAGAAAACAAATAAAGTAAAGTGCTGCTTATGTAAGTGATTTAAACATAATTGTATTTTTCTTACTTGTTGACCTTCTGTCACATTCATATTCACAGAAACTGCGACTGAGATTGTTAATCTCTGTAAGCTATAAACATCAAAATTACTTAGAATAAATACTTGACATACTGCATTTCTCCCTTTGTGTAACCTATCTGAAACAACTACTAAAAAACATATTTTTTTCTTACACTTAAATTTTCATAATAACCAGTAGTACTTTAGGTTTATCCTTTACTACCTAGTACTGTAGGTTAACTAGAATCAATGTATTTGCTGAAATTACTCCTAAGTTTTAATGTTTATAGTATTGCAAATTTTCCTGAGTTTATTTTTTACATCATTGAGATGCTTATCCCAGTTTCCTCTTAACACAGCGAAGCGGCATGCGTGCACTATGCATATCAAACCTTTTCCTTTACAACGGATTCATAATATGTTTGTTCAACAGCCGTATTACATGCGTAGATACGTGACGCTGTTCCTAATTTGGGATGAGTTTGTCATTTTAGACGCATGTGCTCCAGTTTGGACTACAAAATAACAGAAACACAACATGTGGTTTCACAGTTCACTTCAGGCCAAGGTGCGTCTTCTACATGGTGCTTTTTCACGAGATAATACCAAACACCTGCAGTAATAACACCCAACCAGCAGATGTTGGTACATGATTGAGATTGGTCAAGATGCTGATTTTTAGGTGATCATATATTACTTATAAGTTCATAACTTTCAAAAATAGTACTGTTTAATTTACTTTAATTTACATGTCATAAAAACTTGCCTTTGCTCAGAGCCCTGTTGCTGAACCCATTGCTCTTTAGTGTCTCTTCACTGTCTGGTGTATATTTCAGTTTTCAAACATATGTGCGTTCGCTGCTTTGCTGCGCTTACTCTCCGTTATGAGTCCGATGTATTTACTGCTTGCAAATGAAAACTTATGAAAATCATTTCATGGTTTTTACTGGACATGAAATACTGTTTTACAATGAAGTTTATATATTATGGCAAGCTTTCATATTTTTCAATGCTGCTACGTATTTTTAAATATACAAACCTAACCATGCCTTGTAATTGCCCAAAACAAAGCAATTAACACACAAAAAAGTAAATAATCTGCTTTTTTTAAACTATTACTAAAAACTATTAGATTTAGTAGTTTTTTTGTGTGTTTAATGTAATTAAACATAAGCTGGTGACTTGATTCCAGTAATAGCTTGTTTTGTTCCACAGTTGGTGCATTCAGGTGCATCTGTGGTTAAAGAAAATATGCAATGAAAGTTTGTATGAAGTAACCTAAGGGTCATGCAGGCCTTTACACAAGGAAATTGGTTTGTCACAGTTAACAGACTTTCCTCTGTTCAAAATATGCAAGGGAATTTCTGAAAACAGGTTAGGCAGCGCACCTGCCATAATCACTTTTTTGTTACACTTTCAAACATCAAGGACACACTGTTCATTTGCCAGACTGCTTCAGGTAATCGTCCATGTCCAGAATCCTAATTCATTGAGAACCACTATAAGGCACTGCCTACATTGTTTCCATAACCCTTCTCTCAAGTACCGGTAGATGTCATTTTGTAGAATTCCTTCAAGCCTTACATCATCCCCTTGACCTCTTACCTTAAACTGTAATTTCAGCCTGCTTCTCTCTTTTTCCTGTTATGTCATACCTTACTGTTGGCTCCTCCAGCCTTTGATTAAAGGTGTTAAAAGGATTCATTTAAAAACTAGTCTGCAAGGCCCTAGGGTAGAGTGACAACATCTATGTTCCACTAAAACAGCATTTGGATCCAAAATGGGATTTCTGACTGGCAGACTTGGCGCCGGCAACTCTTCCCTCTTTTCCAACAGCTGTAGCATGCTGGAGCGATACAGCGTTTTAGTTTGGCATGTGCAAACACACGCATGCATAGGAACTCTGTCCTCTCTGGCAGAACAGATGTGAAGCCTGTTTTCAGCTCTGCCAAGCAGCCATGCTGTGTTTCTGGGTTAAGTGGGGACCATGTGGGTAAAATATTTGTGTTAGGAGTGCTGCAGCCATTCTATGTACTTTGATGTGTAAAAAAGTGAATGCCTTAAATACAAAGTTTGCAGTAGGTTACATTATCTTAAAACCACTCATTACTATTGTACACAAGTAATTTGGCTTCTCCCTGGGCCAAAATAACAATATTGCACATGTGATACCCAAGTCAATTTGTGTGATATTTTGGCAAACAGTAATTTAGCCATTGGATTGTGCTTAAAGGACACCGTGGATAGCAATTTCAGTTGCTTGGTTTTATTAAATCTTCACAGATAAAAGATACACATGCTGCAATCCCTTGCACATTGATATGGCTGATATGTGAAGATGTATAAAAAGTCCTGAACAAGTTGATCTTTACTGCTCAACTGTTAAAACATGAGGCTGTGGCATATTTATAAAAAAAATTCCCTATATAACAAACATCTCATGACTTCATGTATTTCCCAAAAAGCTTCCCAACTTTTTTTTATGCCAATGGGAAGGGAGCAAAACCCGCCATAACCCAGCTTTTCAACCTATTCTTCATTATGAGGGATTTCATGTGGCTCAGGTGCAGAATAAGGATCCAAGTTATCAAGTAATCATCTAAAATTTATTGATCTTGTCAATTTCCTAATGATTAATTGATCAGCAGACATTTTCTTCACACCTTTTGATTGTATCAGGGAGGGTTTTTCCATAACATGATGGCCTGCTATTAAAATCTGACATGATCTTCTAACAACAGGGTATGTTATCTAACATATTGTCATACTTGCCACTTTTGTGTCACTGAAGTGTGGGATAACTGATATATCACTCTTTTTTTTAGGGTAATGAAACATTCAGTGGTGCATGGGACACTTTGCACTGTTTTTTCACTAAGTGTGTTAATGTGCAAAATCCCTTTCAATCAACCATGCTTATTGGTATAACAACCTTTTTTCCCACAATTCCCTCTTACTTTTCTGTCTTTACATCCTGACCTTCTTAGCACATCGGCCACCTTGGGTTAAGAAATTAATGCTTCTCCACCATGCACCCTGACTGGATGGGTTATATTTAGGGGATAACTTAAAGAGCTTGTCGAGTGTTTATATTTACAAGCAGGACTGCATCCTTGTTATCCTTAGTGTAAAATAATTTTGCAGATGACATTTAATGCTTCTTTCAGCCTCCAGCATGATTATCTCTGTTGTAGCTGCTTAAGGATGAACTTTTTTGGATGGTGATCATGAAACAGAACTGAGAGCAGTTTTGTTTAGGTGGAGATTTTCAGTTAATCTGATAGAACAAATGTATTCTTATTAACCGTTAATGCAACACTGTGTAAATTTTGACCCAAGGAGAATAATTTGAGATATATTTAGTTATGTTTAGGCCAATATAAAGCACTTGGTCAGTGCTGATGCTCTGTGTGGGTGGCTCTTTTCACTCCATTAAGATTACTAAATGCTAAATGTGCTGTTTATTACCATCACTGCTTATAAGAAACTCAAAGGCTTTTATATCTCTGTTGTTTTTGAATTAGTTTTTTTTTGTTTTTCTTTGCATATTTTTCACACACTTCTCTGAGTTTTACTGGTGTAATAACTATAGTTTTTTTTTTTATACTTCCTGTTGTAATCTAGCGTACTCTACAGTATCCTTTTCATATTACATTTTCATATTTTATACCACCATTGCACATTAAAAGATATTTCTATTATATTCTATTCTATTTCAGAGAAATACAATAATAAAATTGAAAATAAAATTATTTGTTTACATGCTTCTAAGGACCTATGGACTCCTACAGACTACTTAGAAGCATGTAAACAAATAATTTTAAAACTATAGTCGAAAAAAAAATCTTGGTGTAAATAGTTTCAGCTATAGACACTAAAACATAGCGAATATTCTTCATATTAGTGTTGGTTTCCCAAATTATTAATTATACTTAAAGATTGGATTAAGCTAGGAAATAGCATTGTATGTTCAACTAGTGAAAAAACATGCATGACTACAGCTTTCCTTACAAATCTGTGAATAATTTTAAAAAAGTCCAACTGTTTTAGGTCCTCTTACACTCTAAGGCAGGTGCTGCTCTCACTCAGGACTAATATTCAGGTTCAACATTTTTTTTTTCATTATTTATTATCTTGAGAAGAATTAACTTTGACATGTAATGTCACTGGTCTTTAATTCATGTTTATAGTGAGTTGAAAATGTCATTATGGATTTATGAGAAATGACAGGAGGTTTTCTGTAAGCACTAGTCCAATCAATGATTCTGCTGAAATTAGTTGTTACACATTACCACAATGTCCCTATGCGCTTTAAATTATGTGTTTGGATTAAAGTTATATTAACATTTATTAAAAGTAAAATCAAAAACCATTCCCAAGATTTATTTTTTTCTCCCATGGAAGCTCCCATCACTGTAAAATAAAGAACAATTAAACTGCTTCTTTAAAAAACACTGCAGTAATTTCCATGTCACTCAGTCCTTTTGTGCTAGAATTGGCAGGACACTTGGAAATAGTTTGGAAATTGCTCCTTCTCATCTAGCTCAGCATGCAGCCGCAGCGTGACTCCAGCACACTGCGGATTTTCAAAATACATATAAAATGCTACTTACCTTTTCTGTCAAGTCTGCAGTGCACATTTTACAAACGTGCGAGCATTTTAATCAGCAGATGGGGACTCAGATTGCAGCTACGGCTGCAATTCGATGTCTTAAGGTGCATTCAAAGTCAGATATGTTAAATAATTTAGAAAAAAACAAATGTTTAGACATTCAGCGAGACATTACAAGCAGCACATGGAGAAAAAAAGCTCAGGTAATTTCCACATTTCATGTACTGCAGATCCAGAGAAGCATTGAGAAACAGAAGAAATAATAAAGCACAGGAGCATGTCAATAATATAACATTGTATTATGCCATATGCTCTGCCACATGAATCTATCTTCTGCCACAGTCAGGGCTCTCATTTCACTCTAGGGTGGCCACACATACATTTTAATCAGCCATTTGGCCAGCCAAGCTGACAACTGCTCAACAACAGAAGACGATAAGGGTGATGATAAATCATAGCTCTGCTTCTACAAGCTTTGGGTTACTTTGAGGACTCCTGCCAGTTGTAGATTTTTCCCATGATTCATGAGGCCATTCCAGAAAGCAGGATTACTTTTTTTCCCCCTGTCTTCACGATCCAAATTATTCATGGGATAACTGTGGATAAATTGGATGACATCCTACTACTTTCATGTATAAAAGTGGTAATGAACAGCACTAAACAATTTTGATTTAGCAGGAATCTAAAGAGAATTAAAGCCGTTCAAAAAGTAGCTTTTGGAGCATTATTTGTTAATATTTTTATGCAGTCAATTAAAAACTGCTGGTTTTTACTTCCTTTTTCTTGTTAGGTCTTAATTTTCATGATATCATTCCCAGTATCCATGTTACCCTTTGCAGTTTGTTCCGGAGGCTGAGCCATGGGGACGCTTGGAGCAGTTTGTATTTAAAAAGAAGCGAGTCAATCATCACATTACCGGGATAGAAAGACCACCCAGTCATGAATCTCTTACACAGGCAGTAACCAGGAAATACATTGTAGACACGTGTGCTTGCACTCAGTTGTGCACTTACCTCTTAACTCTTTCTTAAATATTTATAACTCCCTTCTCAGATATAAAGTATTGAACACTTAGTATTCAACCGAAATGGAGGATTCTGCAAAATAGCACAACTGCATCTAAAATGAATTCCTTTATTTTGTAGAGCTGCATGCGTGCTCGGTGTGAGGGATTGCTGTTGAGTCAACATCAAAATGAAAGCTTATATCAACTGTAGCCACATGCTTATCCAAGAGCAGCGTGTCCTGCAAGTCAATGACTTGATGCAATCAGCTGGTTTTCCTTATAGAGAGAAAGAGTTTTATCAATCTAAATCTGTAATCTGATTGAATTGGTTCTGTAAAGTGCCTTAAGGTGAAATGTGTTGTAAATATATATGAATATACTGAATTTTATTGATTAGAGTAGAATAAAAGTGTCTCCTAGAGTATTGTTCACATTTTGATAAATTAAAAAAGTTATTCTTAAAAAAAAAAAAAAAATCAGGAAAGTTAATAATATAATGTGTGCAGATAAACTGAAGACTTTCTTTTACATACTAATCATAGCTCTGTATTGCTAGATAGTTTTATTTCTAAAGAAAACTAGTTAAATTCTTTCTCTCTGTAGAAATTTGCTGAGCCTTTAACAATTTTGTTTTTTACATTTTATATGCCACACATAAACACAATAATACAATAAACACAAGAAAACACATAAATTCATGTTTTTTTTTACTAACATGTATATATATATATATATATATATATATATATATATATATATATATATATATATATATATATAGATATATATATGTATATATATGTAAATAAAATCAGTTGAACATAAAAAAAATAAAATATAACATATGTTGCACGCTTACATTTTTCTTATATTAAGTATTTATTGTTAGTTTTACAACCAAATTACTGTTTAAATATGACAGAACTGAACTTTTAGACTTTGTTATGTGTTTTGAAATTAGTCTAATTATGATCTCCATATAAAAAAGGCCTGGCTGGGCAGCAACATGAAAGATAAAGGAATACAGTTTTTAGGTCTGGCCAGTGTTTGATAGAAATGCAGTCTAGTAATGAACTCCAACAACTCAAGATAGCAGAACAAGCGAGAATTGCGGGCACTAATCAGTCTTTGAGGTTGTTGACTTCACACATGGTGCATCAGCACCACACGATCTGTGAGATTACATAAGACATCCAAACAGTCTATCGGTTTTGTCGCAGTGGATAACATCCAGAGAGAGGCAGAACAAGTAGCGTTGGTTTGGGTCAGATGCACTGAGATTTAGATGCTAATTATTCTGATTCCTCTTTTAGCATTGGGAGACCAATCAGAGATATACGTCTAATTCATAGCTGCATTGAATTATACGACTCATCAAGATGCATAGTAGTTTACTACATTTTACAGCAGATTTAGCCCCATTTAAAGTATGTACAGTAGTATTCATTGCCAGTGTTGTTTTGAAGAGCGATTGATTTTGTCATTGCTTTTAAAAGTTTTATTTGTGTGTGTGTAATGAAAAAGCTTTAGGCACACTTTGCCACCCTTCAACATAACAAATCTGCGCTTTTAGTAAAACTTTTATAAAACTTTTATAAGAAAAAAAAATTCAGTCATTTAGCTTACTGTTAATTGAAATGATCTGAAATGTAAGATCGAAACATAACATATGAATTGATAGACGTTCCATTAATCAGCACATTACACATTTTCACTTTGCTGACCCTGTTTTACAAAAACTATCTGTTTTTGTCAATTTGAAAATATGCTTCAGCTACTAATAATATAAAAAAATTACCAGAAACACAGTTATACATTGATACTTACAATATGATGTTATTTTATCCCATTCTCCCTATATTTGCTACATAAACAATGTCTTTATTGATTATTGTTTGTCTTTTTTGTTGGTTCTTTGTTATTTAGTTGGAAATGCAAAAAAGAAAAAAAAAAACACACACCTTCCAGATTATATGCTATAATATGCAGCTGCCTTTGATGTAATCAAAACAGACAGCTGATTGGGGTATTTTTTGTTGTTGTTGTTTGTTTGTTATTTTCATTAGTTGTTTTTTGTTTGTTTGTGCATGTCTGTGTGTTTGTAAAGCAGGTCCAGATGCAGGAAATGCGAAAAGAGTAAATTGACCAGTATTCATCTTAAATCAATATGAAGACCAATGAGTTCAACAACTCAGACACTGAAACCAAAGTTCTGTTTGTTTGATATTTTTGTTTGGGAAGCAAGTAAATATATGGTGTATAGACAAAAAGGAAAAAAATTGTGTAATTATTCAAGTTAAGCGTATCAAACGGCACAAAACTATGAAATAAATTCCACCTCTGTTCTTAGCCTGTGGCCACAAGCAGCACAGGCACCTGTGTGGATGAATCCTGATAGATCCCCATTACCCTGGGAGTGACCCTTCACTGCTCAGTTCATTTAGCTAGACACCCAAGTGTCTGCGACTAAAGTCCAGATTTAATCACAGTTGCCTTCCTCTTGCCAATCACAATTAGGTCCTGATAAGCCTCCCTGGAATGGCACCCAGGGGCCTCCACACACAGACAAAGGTTAATTTGTGAGCATCAAGGGCTCAGCTACAAGGTCAAAGGTCGCTTGATTGAATACATGGAAAAATGCATTTGGGCAAGATGGTGGGGCTTGGCAGCAATTACAAACTTCATCAGTATTCATGCGTTTCTCTTCATAGGTAATGGGTACATTACCTGGAAATAGGTGGACTGATTGTTGTTGAAGTATTATAAGAAGCAGCTTATAGGCTGTACTTAGGTGGCTGGAATTAGAAACCTTTTTTTTCCTAAGGGAAGCATCAAATGTGTTTTACAAGTCTGCAGTTTTCCTCTGTTAAGTCCTATGTTGACCTGTCCAAGTAGTTTGAATCTGTTACACTGTACAAAAAATGTTTATGACCTAATTTCTTTGTAGTTGTTTTAAATGTTTGATTTGGTTTTTAAAGTAGGATGTTATGCCCTTTGTGTTTTTAAAAAGGTTGACATTTGTTATCAAAAAAATACAATGAAAGTAGTTGCCTGGTGCCAAAGATCATTTACAGGTAACCAAGGCATGCATATATATATATATATATATATATATAATATATATATATATATATATATATATATATATATATATATATATATATATATATATATATATATATATATATATATAAATATATATCCATACACTTTTATTTTCATGTGACTTAGACAGATTAATTTTTTCATTTTGTATACACGAGTGTTTACAAAAAGAGATTTTGTTTAACAGCCTAGACAATTTCATTTTTTAAAGTGCAGCCTTGAAAAACAGTAATAAATACATAAAAAAATAAAATAGCAACATAAACAAATGACTGCATATTTACAGTTCTAACGTTTTATTTTTACTTAGTAAAATAAATTTGTCAGAATGTTCAATGACAACACTGCCTTTTTTAAATTAAAAATAATTTTCTGATGTTATTTATGATTAATAAACATAGAACGTAGAAAAGGGCTTTTGCCTTTAGAAATGAGACCATGATAAATTTTCTAAAGACTTTTGCTACTTTTAAAAATACTCATTTCTATTTAGGCACAAAAAATAAGGGGTGAAAAACATTAACTTTGTTTGACTGTGGACCTTGTGATTTCATGTATCATTCTGTCTTCTTTGATTCGGCTAAATCTCTCTAGAAATGTTCTCTGAACATTTGATCAAATTTAGCTTGAGTATTACATTAAATTTCCCCCTAATTAAGCTGTTTTTGTTTGAATTTTCAGCTTGGGTTATGTGCTAAACTCAAGCTTTCCTTGATTTTAGCTGTCTTGAAATAATCTGGTTTTATTCTTTCAGGTAAAACTACATTTCTCCCAAACTCTGCAGATTTTATGCAAAAACAGTCATATGCTGTATCGGAACCTTTTTCTTTCTTTTTTTTTCAGTTTTTCAGTGTTGTCCTACATTCTATGCAGTTCTAAGTGCTGTGTGCCAAAGTATTACATAATTTTTTTGTACTCTCACTAATTGATGCCTTTGTAGACAGCTGATTTTGATCCTGTGTAATTTCTCTGTTTTATGGAGCTTTGGCAAAAAAAGGCAAATTAGCGAAAGTCAAGGAAATATTGAAATGAAAACTGCTATTTTTGTGAAGTTTGTCACATTTATTAAAAGTGATGGCAGGTGTTGAAATCTAACCTATGGCATTGATATCTCTCAGTATGAGTTTATTGGTTTTCAGGTTTATGCAACCAAGTTATTGCTGAGGTTTTATTTTTACATGTTTGACATTCCTCTTATGGATTAGTCTGTGTTTCAGTTAATAATAGTATTACATGTTTGACTAAAATGTGTATTTTTTTGCATATTTGTTGCATTACAAAAATCTTGTATTTTAACAGGGCTGTGTAGAGTTTCAGAATCCACAGCAATAATACTGTTTAGCACTCTATGAAGCTATCACATTTTCTGCCCGATTGAGCTGCTGTAGATTCGGACATCAATACCAGGGCTTCCTGGATGCACATGGATCAGAGTTTTTGATTTTACAGAGTAGAAAGACTAGTTTATCTGCTCTTGTTTATGATTGCATCTCTCTGACCTCCCATGCTGTGCTGCAATGTCATTTACAGGCCAGCTGGCAGCGGGGACATGTGAGATTGTGACGTTGGACAGGGACAGCAGCCAACCACGACGGACCATCGCCAGGCAGACGGCCCGCTGCGCCTGTAAGAAGGGCCAGATCGCCGGAACTACAAGAGCCAGACCCGCGTGTGTGGACGGTAGGAGCGAGGGGGTGGAGAGGGGAGATCCTGGCTTTGCTTGCTTTGTTTTAAGGGCCCACTTAGTGTTTGAGTAGTTCCATCCAGCGTGTAGTTTCACTTCAGTGAAAATTACTCAAACATGAGCATGCTGCTCCCAAGGCATGTTTGACTGGAGTAGAGAAACATGTTGGCTTTGAAGCACATTGAGATTACATGTAAAAAGAAGCAGTATCCAAATGTTTAACTGTGCAAACAGTTTTAACTCAGCTGCTTAAGGTTTGATCCATTTTTTTCCCTTTTCTACTGAAGGTTTAGTTTGATAAACCTACAAGGATATAAAGCAAAGTGGCTCAATAGGAGTTCCTTTATGTTACTAAGACCTGCACCAAATCTATTTACAGTTGAGTCACTTTCTAAAGCTGCTTCAGGGGAGTTTTAAAATCCCACCCTAACAGATGGGCTTATTTTTTCCCCCTGAATAGTAACACCATTACTGTAATAGAATGTTTCAGCACAGATGGATTTTTTTCTTCATCCTTGTTGTGTCTGTCATTCCTGTTTTAACTATTTAATTGGGTAGCCAGAATTAATCTTAACTAGACAACCAGGTAATTTTAATCTTTCTGCTACAAAAAGCTTTTTTCAATGTCCCTGTTTGTGTGATCAGTTGTTAGCTACATTTGCAACAATATAAAGATGTTGATGTTGGAGTCCAACCTGGACAAATGATGTGATAAGAATTTTATACCATGGATTCTTTGGAACTGCAGTTGGCATTCGAATTTATGTACTTTAAATGCTTCGGACCAAATACATAAAATAAAAAGGGAATAAGAAATGAATGTCCAGGCGTTCACAGGCATTTTTTGTAGACCCATATTTCTATAGGTGTGAAACTTTAATAAGTACATTGCTTATCTACCAATAAAACACTGTCTAATGCCTTCCGTATTTGGTAAAGCATTGAATTGAATTATGTTTTCATAACCGTTACCTAAACTAAAACTAGTGTTGCACTGATACCAGTATCGGGCAGGGCTCCAATACTGCACTAAATATGTGGTATTGGTATCGGCGAGTACCGAAAAGTAGGGCACCGATACCATTTTGAGAGCCAAAAGTTGATTCAACTATTGTCACCTATTCCAGGTAGGCAATAAAAAGTTCTACTAATATTAGTATTTTTCCTGCTTCACAAAGGTAGGCAGCAGCTTGACAAAGCCATGATGGCAATAATTTTACATCCAAGTAGTATGCAGTTCTTTATATATATATATACACACAAATCAATTTAAAACAGATGGTATCTGTATTGTATCGGTACCGGCGGGTAGCCTGGGTGCCATTCCGAACTTAGTCCCGCCCACAACGTTTGAGGTCGGGAAGTTTGGTCTGGCATTGCTCAACAGTAGCGCGAGTATGCTAGCACAATATCTGGCAGGCCAATCAAATTGTCAGGGCGGGCTTTATACGATGATGGACAGATGATCAACAGTAACGTAATCAACCACGTGACCAAAGCGCGCTTGGGTGACAACAACAATGGCTGCCGCCGGAGAGTTGAGGTGTGTAGATTCTGCTATTAGGTCTGTTCTAGAAGATATCAACAGCAAATTAATTTGAAAAGAGGAACAGAGAAACGCGATCAAGGCTCATCTTCTTATTCTAGGCGTGCAACTGCACGCTTTGATTTTTGTTGACAACAACTATGCATCGCTTAACATACGTCACGCACTCCGTTGCTCTTATTGGTTGTAGGTCTGTCCAATTGAGTGCAGAGGCATTTTTTTTCCTGGTTCGTTCGAAACTTGCCCCATAATCACAGCTCTATGGAGCAGTATCAGACTCATATTCTGACTAGAATTGAGTAGGACTACGTCAGGCTAACCGGCGGGTACTGCACAACCAGGTATCGGGTAATGTTGTCGGGGGGTGGGGGGCATCTATTATTTCCGTTTTCTCCACAACTCCACATTGGAAAAAAAAAAAAAGAAAAAATAAGTTGCTATTCAAGTAAGTCTAATGTACATTTATGTTCATAGTACTGAAACAAATGCAGTTGTTTTTTGATTTCAAAAATGCTTTTTTTTTTAGCATTATTGAAATCGTAAAGAAATATAGAAGGAAAAAAAAAATCATAGTCATGATCTTTGCATAAATTTATATGGAGAGTTTTAAATAGTATTGGCCCTCTTTTAGCTTGTTATCACAATTATAAGTTTTAGCTCCTCCAATGAGTTTTAATTTTAGAAAAAGGCCATTCGATTAATACTGAAAACCATTTCCAAAAAGATTTCATCCAATAAGGGGAAGCAGAGATACAGCTGCTTTTTGTATGTCTGCTTCTGTCTCCTTGAACCCCAGTCGGCCTCGGCAGATGGCCGCTCACACTGAGCCTGGTTCTGCTGGATGTTTCTTCCTGTTAAAAAGGGAGTTTTTCCTCTCCACTGTTGCTGCAAGCATGCTCAGTGTGAGGGATTGCATTCGAGTCAATGATTCAATGCAATCAACAGGTTTTTCTTAGATAGATAACTTTGAATCAATTTGACTGTATGATCTGGTGAACTGTAAAGTGGCTTCAGATGATATGTGTTGTGAATTGGTGCAATAGAAATAAACTCAATTGAATTGAATTGAAAAATCCGGCCAAACCAGCCTGACTCTATATTGTATTCCTAAAGCTAATACCTGTCTTAGTCATCGTAGATTATTGGTCTCAATAACATTGTTTTCATAATGTGCTGCTTTTTAAAATCATTATTTCTTCCTGCTGCGTGTTATCAGACAGGTTGTGAGACTGAACTTTCAATTACAAACGAAAAACATGACAAATCACAGTTAATTTAAGATTCAACAATAGGAAAGATCACTTGGTTGATTTGGTTGAGGAAAGAGGGCTTGGTTGATTTTAATTGCTATTGATTAACTCTTGATACGTCATCTTGCCTTATCATAGAAATTTAAAAAAGAAAAACTTTAAAAAAGAAAAATCAGAAAAACAACCTTAACCAGACTGCACGACATCTTCACTACAGTCCGACTGGTTCCAGAATAATCTGTCACTTTCTCAAGATGTGGCCTCTACCCAGGGTAAGAGGGGATGTCATATGCTCAGGTGAGGGTAGAGTAGATGCCTCTATTACCAAGATAGACCACCAATGAGCAGCAGCTTTAGATTTCTGCTCTCTGCT
This sequence comes from Cyprinodon tularosa, assembly GCF_016077235.1. NCBI lineage: Eukaryota > Metazoa > Chordata > Actinopteri > Cyprinodontiformes > Cyprinodontidae > Cyprinodon > Cyprinodon tularosa. Next base: position 1,021,735 of record NW_024039696.1, read on the forward strand.
TTTATTCAACTGTGCTTGTCAGTTGTGACTCTGATTGGAACAGTTTTTGTCCGTGAATTTGTCTTTTCACTAATCTGAATACATTCAAATGACCATGTAATAATTTTCACCATCTGCACCTGCTAGTGTTTTTTTAATGGCATTCACCTCTTTTCTGTTAATCCCTGTTGTGTTTAAGTCAGTATTTTGTTCCCTGGCCGTCTGGTCCTATATTCATATTTCCCTGCTGTAACTCTAGTTTCCTCAGTGTCTTTTAAACTGATCTTTTTTTCATTAAAATCCTTTCAACATGTGTCTGCCAGTGTCGTGGTGCTACTTCAGTCCTTTCTCACCATCAGCCCTGATACTACAGTATCTTGTTCATATCAAAGTACTAACATGTATTCTTTACCATTTCGGTATGATAATGCTTTAATCAATGATTACAGCATATATGAGGTATCCCTAGGTGAAAGAAACAAATGGCTGCAGCTAAGAACTTTCCCATGGATTGGTTGAAAGGTAAAAAACATGATCTTGAGGATTTTTAAAGTGATTTGTTCTGACTAAGAAGTGGTTTCCTGACAGAGGTCATTGTTGCAGGTTATATTACTGTAGAGCGGCATTGCTAATTGCAGGTTATAAATCAATGCTTTGTACTGGAGAATATTCAACAAATAATCTCATTGTGAATACTGTAGTTATTTGAATATAATTTATTTCAGTAGGAGGCATTTCTGTGTGTTATATTCTGTATGCAAAATGTTTACTTGCAGCGTAGGAGATGCAGAATCCAATTTGAGTTTGTTCCGATTTCATTCTGAGAGCAGTAATTGGACATTTAAATTGAGTTTTGTTTTTTTTGTTTTCACAGTTTTGAGTTGATTTGAAAGTTTAGCAGTTTTAATACTAGAACATTTCCAAACAACACAATAAGAAAAAAATCCCCAAAAGTAACAAATCATATTAGTTTAAAATGTCTGTCACTGGAAATTCTAAATCCAATTTTGCAAAGTTGTGTAACAGCAGAATTTGTTTGATGAAATATGATTTTAAATAATAATTATTCTGATAAATCATATTTAGCTACTTTAATCCTCCCATTAAAGAACCTCCTAGGATCACACAAAACTCTAAATGAAAGTTACTGAAAAGTAGCAACGAGGTGATGCCATTGACATCACCTGATAATCAGCAAGGAGTTTGGGCAGTTTGGCTGGTCTCATCCATGCAGATGTTTGCTAAAAAGGTAGCTCGATATCGATACACATTAAATATTTAATATTCAGCATAATTTATTGGAAATATTATGGACATATGGGATATTGGATAAAACAGACAAATCATTAAAGGCATTAAAACTATGTCGTATTAAATTGAAAAACTCAGAATCACAGATGGTACTTAAATAGGTGTGTAAATAAATGCAGAATAAGCAGCCTAATATAACACATTTTGACAGTACAGGTGCTGGTCATAAAATTAGAATATCATGAAAAAGTAGATTGATTTCAGTAATTCCATTTAAAAAGTGAAACTTGTATATTATATTCATACATTACATACAAACTCATATATTTCAGATGTTTATTTTGTTTAATTTTGATGATTACAAATGACAACAAATGAAAATCTCAAATTCATCATATCAGAAAATTAGAATATTACTGAAGACCAATAAAAACAAAGGATTTATAGAAATGTTGGCCAACTGAAAAGTATGAACATGAAAAGTATGAGCATGTACAGCACTCAGTATTTAGTTGGGCCTCCTTTGGCCTGTATTACTGCAGCAATGCGGCGTGGCATGGAGTCGATCAGTCTGTGGCACTGCTCAGGTGTTATGATAGCCCAGGTTGCTCTAATAGTGGCTTTTAGCTCTTCTGAATTGTTGGGTCTGGTGTATTGCATCTTCTTCTTCACAATACCCCATAGATTTTCTATGGGGTTAAGGTCAGGAGAGTTTGCTGGCCAATTAAGGGGATGGTACTGGGATACCATGGTCCTTCAACCAGGTACTGGTAGCTTTGGCACTGTTTGCAGGTGCCAAGTCCTGTTGGAAAATGAAATCTGCATCTCCAAAAAGTTGGTCAGCTGCAGGAAGCATGAAGTGCTCTAAAACTTCCTGGTATGTGGCTGCGTTGACCCTGGACCTCAGAAAACACAATGGACCAACACCAGCAGATGACATGGCACCCCAAACCATCACTGACTGTGGAAACTTTACACTGGACTTCAAGCAACGTGGATGAAGTGCCTCTCTTCTTTTCCTCCAGACTCTGGGATCTTGATTTCCAAAGGAAATGCAAAATTTACTTTCATCAGAGAACATGACTTTGGACCACTCACCAGCAGTCCAGTCCTGTTTCTCTTTAGCCCAGGCAAGACGCTTCTGACGCTGTCTGTGGTTCAAGAGTGGCTTGACACAAGGAATGCGACAGCAGAAACCCATGTCTTTCATACGTCTGTGTGTGGTGGTTCTTGAAGCACTCACTCCAGCTGCAGTCCACTCTTTGTGAATCTCCCCCACATTTTTGAATGGGTTTTGTTTCACAATCCTCTCCAGGGTGCGGTTATCTCTCTTGCTTGTACACTTTTTTCGACCATATCTTTTCCTTCCCTTCGCCTCTCTATTAATGTGCTTGGACACTGAGCTCTGTGAACAGCCAGCCTCTTTAGCGATGACCTTTTGTGTCTTGCCCTCCTTGTGCAAGGTGTCGATGGTCGTCTTTTGGACAACTGTCAAGTCAGCAGTCTTCCCCATGATTGTGTAGCCTATAGAACTAGACTGAAAGACCATTTAAAGGCTTTTGCAGGTGGTTTGAGTTAATTAGCTGATTAGAGTGTGGCACCAGGGGCCATCAATTTTGAACCTTTTCACAATATTCTAATTTTCTGATATGATGAATTTGAGATTTTCATTTGTTGTCATTTGTAATCATCAAAATTAAACAAAATAAACATCTGAAATATATGAGTTTGTATGTAATGTATGAATATAATATACAAGTTTCACTTTTTAAATGGAATTACTGAAATCAATCTACTTTTTCATGATATTCTAATTTTATGACCAGCACCTGTATTTTGAGGTTGTCTGTGGAATAATCCTTAAAAAAAGCAGAAATTTAAAAATATGGAAGCAATACTTGTCTTTAGTATTATTACCCTAGCACATAAGTATTTTATCTAAATATAGCGTTTAAAGGTATAGTAGAGGATTCTCGCAAATTTTTGAAAGGACCCCCTCGCTCCACTTAAAAAAAAGGAAGAAAAAAAAGGACCTGCACAACCCTGTACCCACTCCCGAGAAGAAACGCCTATTAAACGCGTGCAAGAGCAAGCACAAGCGTATTTCTCTATCAGGATTAAGAAGATGGTCGCTCGGATGGATCTCATCTCACGCATATTTATATTGAAAAAATTTCCCCACAGATAAGACTACTGGTACATACATAGAAATCATGAAAAAAAGTACAGATGTGTGACCTTCATCTAACAATATGCATATGGTAATATGATTTGAGTTGTATTACAGAAACAGGACATAGACACCTCGTAGTGACGTGTGCCCAAATTCTCCTATGCACAACATATATGAAATCATCATCTAATATCTTATGTTTAGTTAAATGACAATTCAGAGCACAACAACAAATCTACATCATGGTAGAAAAAGAAACAAGTCAAGTTTAGTAGATTAGGTGTGCAATACTGCATATTGAGCTATAGATCCAATACCAAGTAAATACAGGGCAAGTATCGCCGATATTCATAAAAATACCAATATCAGTACTTTGTTAAATTTAGGGTCCAAATTATGTTTCCATTTTTTATGGATTTATATTTCTTGAGCATTTGTATAAAGATTAAATGTGGTTATTTTATTAGATTAACAAATAGAATCACTACAGTAGATGGATGTGAATCCTCCTAGTTCACACAGAAACAGAGGCTATATAGTTGTTGCCTTTTCTGAAAATACAGCAGTAGTGCATAAAAGAGTGAATATAAACTAAAGTGTCGCTCTAACTACCATTGTATCAGTTACCGATAACAAGTGAGTATTGACATTATCAATTTTGATCAATCTGCCCACCCTTATTTAGAACACTTGCAAATTCAAAAACTAAACAACTAATGAACACAAGAAATACTTTAGGTTCTAGAACATAAGAGAGCTGTATAAGTTGGTAAATCATGGCATACATTTGTTTAGTTTTTTAAATTTTTTGATTTTTTTGTTTGAAAAAAATAAGATGTATGTATATTAATATTCAATTGCATTGCATGCTTTTTACATTTCCATCCATCCATTTTCTTTACACGCTTAATCCCAAGTGGGGTCCCAAGCTGTCTACGGGCGAGAGGCGGGGTACACCCTGGACAGGTCGCAGGGCACCACAGAGACAAACAGGACAAACAACCATTCACGCACACACTCACACCTAAGGAGAATTAAGAGAAGACAATTAACCTAATAGTCATGTTTTTGGACTATGGGAGGAAGCCAGGGTACCCAGAGAGAACCCACGCATGCTCAGGGAGAACATTCAAACTCTATGCAGAAAGACCCGGTCCAAGAATCGAACCCAGAACCTTCTAACTGCAAGGCAGCAGTGCTACCCACTGCTTTTTGTACATTTTGCTCATTTATGGTTGAATTAAAATAGCTTTATAACCATAATTAGGTGCACAATCTTAAGACTCTAGAGTTATTTCTTTCACCTTATAACTTGTATTATTACTTATGTTAATAATAGCATTAATGATAGTAACATTAATTATGTATCTTGCTTTGATGCAATAATGCAATGAGTGAAGCAACTTTTTTTGGGCCTTTTGGTTCCTCTGTCGGGTAGTTCAAACATAAACACGTTCAATTCGCATTGTGCTGCAAGAATACACAGATATCTGTGTGTGTAAGTTTTGATGCATTAAAGTTGACACACAAATACACAACATTATTTGTTTTGGTTCATATTACTAAATCCCACAGCTTGATATTATTGCTATGTAATATTGAGACATTTGCCTCCACAAATGCAATCTTATTTGTTTATTTGGACGGCACAATCGGCTCACAGTTGGGATATTTAGGCTGGGGGGAAGGTGTTAGGGGTGGAGAAGGGATCTGACAGGGATGTGTGTCATCAAATGCCACAAATGGAATTTCAATCAGTTTTAATCTACTGGAGTCCTTGAGGTCCGTTCGCAGTTGTAATGTGGCTTTGCCTTGGCTGACATGATCGGTTACCTTCATGCTTGAGATGCTGTTCGCATCGGTCATCCAGCGCACGCAGGATAATCCGGAGCTCCATCAAAAGTCTCACACCGCACCTGATAATGAAAACAGAGGGAGTGCTGAAGAGTGGCTCTTTTGTTGTTGTGCATTTCCTATCCTCCAGGTGCTTTGTGTCTGTTTATTGCCTTGAGGAGGGGAAAATGGGAGATAAGTCGTCAACACGATAAGGGAACTAGCTCAGGATAAAAAAAGAAAAGAAATCCCCAAAGAACTCCAGCTCTGTGGAATAAAATGCTCATTCTTTTTCTGTGTCGTATACCCTTTTTTTTCTTCCTTTCATCTATTCTTTCTGTTACATTGACACTCATTCCTGTGGTCCACTGCTTTCTCTCCAAATGAATCTTACATGCCGCTGCCTGGCCTGCATTGCAATCTTGTTTCTAAAAGTACATTTTCTGGTAACTGCTATTTCATACTCTCGAGCCTTTTTACATCTGTACTCAATGAGTTTCTAAAGAGCTGATCCTGATTCGTATTAAAAGAGCAAGAGACCAAGAGGGTGTATTAAAGAGAAATAGAGTCACCTACTCCAGCAGGCTGCTGGGCCGACAGATACAGGAGTAGACTTAGGGGACATTTTAGATGGGCTTTCTCCATGTGCTTGTTGAAGGTAAAGATAGCCAAACAGATATTATTCTTGCCAAAGTGTAGTTTAGTTCTATGTATAGATTTTCAAACTAATGAAGGCCTTTATTAGACACCGCATGTATATATCTTGGCACTGACACAGAAATGTTGGCCAAGATATTACTATTGTAAAAATGGAACAGTAAATGTATCCCTACTATCACTGAAGTTCATGCATGTACTGATTATTGTTATTTTGTTAATGACTTTACATGTGAGCATTACATAGACTTACAAATACATACTTAAAATTACCTTTTTTATTACCGTATTTTCACGACCATAAGGCGCACCGGACTAAAAGGCGCACTCTCAGTTATGTTTCCCATTTCTGTATTTAACACACACATAAGGCGCACCGGACTATAGGGCGTGTTTTTTATATACAGGTACATGTCCTCTACTACCTTTAAATACCTCTACTGCATATTAAAAAATACAGCGGGGGCAAAACTGAGTATGACTGTGCTTGTGTTTTGGGCAGTCGTGGGTGAGCGGTTAGGGTGTCAGAATTGGATCCCAAAGGTTACCGGTTCAACTCCTGACCCGCCAGGTTGGTGGGGGGAGTAATTAACCAGCGCTCTCCCCCATCCTCCTCCATGACTGAGGTACCCTGAGCATGGTACCGTCCCGCCACACTGCTCCCTTGGGGCGCCATTGAGGGCTGCCCCCTTGCACGGGTGAGGCATAAATGCAATTTCATGGTGTGCAGTGTTCACTTGTGTGTGCTGTGTCACAATGACAATGGGAGTTGGAGGAGGAGTTTCCCAAAGGGCTTTCACTTATTCATGTATTTATTACAAAGTATTAATCAAACCTGGCAGCTGGCCGTGAGACAGACACATCGCAGATGACACAATGCTGTGATTACTCCTAAATTAACTTAAAATCCTGAAACCTGCCGACGGAATATGTTTGCTTTTATTGCCGGTATCCTGGTGCCTGCAGTTTAAATTATTTAGATGAAAAACACCTGCCAGCCACCGTGGTGAACCCCAGGCGACCCGGCCTAGAGGCTGCTGATGAAAGGATTTCTCCTGTCGGTGCACCGCTGGTATGTGTGGGGTCTGAGCGCCTCCGACAGAAATAGATAATCTGGATGAACTGACTGCAATTATTAAGTTTTCAGGTGGACTTTCTCACTTAAAAACATATTTAAACTACTTTATTCCCACTGATCACAGCAAATATAGCTGCAAGATTTAGATTATTTAGATGAAAAAACACCTGCCAGCCACCGCGGTGAAGAGGAGGAGACGCGCCCAGAGGCTGCTGTTGAATTAAGTTTTCAGGTAGAAAAATAGAGCGGGAGCAAAACTGAGTATGATTGTGCTTTATTCATGTATTTATTACAAAGTATTAATCAAACCCATCAAAGTCATCATCCTCTGTTTCTGAATAAAAAAGCTGCGCTAAATCAGACATGCCAGTTTCCCCTTCTTCGCTGTCAGTCACTTTCCGTGCAGCGCAGCTCCTCAGAAATAATGCCGGCTTTTGCGAAAGCTTGAACAACAGAGCCAGCAGACACGTTAGTCCATCTACAATCCATCTGCAAACGGTGGCGTAACTTGCCCGGCGCTGCCTTCCACATATCCTGAAACTGTGGTCTCCGTCTGTCATCCATCGCTCCCACGCCGCTCGCAGCCTTACTTTGAACGGCCGTCTCACACCGATGTCGAGCGGTTGAAGTTCCTTTGTCAGACCCCCCGGGATAACGGCGAGCACAGCGTTCATTTGATTAATCTTTTTTTCACATCGGCTGTGAGATGGGCACGCAGCAATGGTGATGCGTGGAAAAAACCACCTAGTCTTCTCACATACACCTGCCTCAGCCACGCATCCACCGAGCCTTTTTCATTTAATATCATATGTCATCAGAGCGCTGTGTCTGTCTCGCTGTCAGCTCCCAGATCAGCTTCTCTGATTGGTTGATGCGGCGCGTCCAGCAGCAAAACTTCAAGTTTTCCATCTCGAGCAGCAGCAGCGCGTTGGCGGTGCGTCAGATGCTTAAACGCTCCCGACGTGCTGCACCAAAACGCGCTGCAGGACCTTTTGCTGCGCCTATACACGCGTCAACCATTGACTTTGCATGTAAACTCGCTGCTTCTGCTGCACCTGCTGGGTCCGGTTCACACCGATGTCGAGCGGTTGAACAGCGAGCACAGCGTTAATTTGTTTCCCCATGTTTTTCACATCAGCTGTGAGATGGGCACGCATGGAGTCACATATTAACAGCGATGGTGATGAGTGGAAAAAAAACACCTGGTCTCCTTACATTCAGCCAGTCTTTCATCATCTCCTCAATGAGGTGGTCTCAAAAGTTGCAGTTACAACACACATAAGGCGCACCGCACCATAGGGCGCACCGCACATTTTGAGGAAAAAAAAAGACGTTTAAGTGCGCCTTATAGTCGTGAAAATACGGTAGTAAAAGGAATGTGTAAAAGTTGGCTTTCTGCTGTAGGGTGGAACTTATAGAACTGTTAAATGTAAATCCTTTATTTTCCCACAATGGGGAAATTCACGCTGTATTTAATCCATCCTCTTTGAGAGCAGTGGGCTGCCACTGTTGGTGCCCGGGGATCAGTCTGTGAATAAGGTCCTGCTCAGGGACCCAGAGTCCTTGAACTCAGAACCTCCGGGACTCAAGCGTGACCACTAGGCCACCACACCCCCAAAAAGCCCAACAGTGTGCACTGGCAGTACTTTGTGTGAAATAATTACAAAAGAAGTGTTGAATTTGATCCAAAATGTCCATCTATCTATCAATTTAATTCAAGTCAGTGCATTTGTAAAGCACCAATTCACAACATATTTCATCTTAAGGCACTTTATAGAGACAAGACAGTCAAATGGGTTCAAAGTTTCTGTCAAGGAAAACCAGCTAGGTAACTGTTAACTTCCTAAACTGGTGGCCCCGTCAAGGAAAGACACTTTCACGCAGACGAGCTCTGAGTCAGTTCTATCTTCAAAGGATAAAAGAGAGCACATACAGTTAGTCACAGTAAAAGAAACAGTGCTTTTATTTTTTTATTTTTTTTTTTTATGAAAGATTCCATAAGGAAGATATATATAAGATGTATTTTTTTTTTTTTAGGAAAGATTAGTAACCTTGAAGTGACCAGCTCATTTTAAGGGCAAGATGTTTATTAGTTACATCTTTCTGGTATTCTTCCCATGGCTTTTTTTTTTTTTTTTTACTTACATGTACCTTACATACACACATAGAACTGATGTAAGACTGATAATGATGGGCTTTGGTCTTGTCATAGGGCGAGAGGGCAGGCAAATGGGGACTGCAGCCAAAGATGGGATGCTTCTCCTTGGGTGTGCTGGTTACAGGCTGTAGCCTCCTAACTGGAGCGGGGTCACTTGTCACATGATGCTTTTTATATACCAATTGCAAAAAGGACATGCAGCATGCAGTCCCTGTTGCCTTTGAGTCACAGTTTTGAGCACATATTTTGTTCTATTAGGTCGAGTGTAATTGTAAAGTAGAAATAAATAAATAAAATACTATTTTCATAACAGGAAAAGGTGAGATATCGATGTGTATCTAGCTTCCCATTTTTCTGATACCCCTAAACAGAATTTTTGTCCCCACAGCATGCTGTGTCTAACCACCTCACAAAGTTAGAAATGTACTATAAATATATCAGTTTGTTAACGTATTTCTAAAACCCTTCTATTTAATTTCATATATGTGATATTTCATGCAGAAAAAAATATTAAAATCATATAGGTGTAACCTACACAAGTATTTATTAAAGGTAAATAATTTTTTTTTTACAGTGCTCTATCATGCTTACAAACTATACCACCTATTTCTTTTTGTATTCAGGTTAGATATTTGACTCTAAATATGTTTAAAAATATGTTTCAATAGCTGAACCAACATTTTTTTTGGCTTTTAAAATAAAAAAATATTCTTGACAATTTTTTTCTGTATTTTTGTTCTTTTTTAGTACTAAGTTTTGTAAATACCTCAAAATATTATTGTACAGCTTTCCCCCCGGAGAGACCAAATGAAAATGCTTCTTTGTTATTTGTTCTCTGCTCACACACAAATAGGAAATTCTGTTTTGCAATACGACATGCAAAAACATAATACAAAGAAAGCTTCTGTTTTTCCCGAGGGGTGAAAAAGGCTGACAAGAGGTTCCCATTAGCATAAAAATAAACCAAACTGTTGTGCTCTGGCTTTTATAAGGTGGCTAGAGTTACGGTAAGTTTCACATCCATTAACCTTGCATTATGTCGCTTTGTGGCTTCTTCCCTACTGAATTCCAGAATAAGTCAAATCCATTTTTCACAGTTTCTTGCATAAAAGAAAAACAAACCTGCCTGCTTCTCATTTTTAATAAATGGTGACTCAGTAAGATGTAGTAAAAGCATCTATTAGCCACTAAATGAAACAATTATTGGCTGGAGTGATTGAAAATAACATTTTGGCTACAGTTCTCTTACTGTAAGTGTTACAGCCCGTTTTCAAGCAAAGTCCCTTAGTAAGAAAGCTACTCGGCTCTGGAACCTTTTGCAAATGAAACCAGCATCAAAGCTCATACCTACATCTCAATGTGGTTTAATTTTTTTGGGGGGGGGGGGGGTTAAACTATAATTTCTCACATTAATTGTTCAGTTGTTAATGTTCCTCTAAGTAGTTTTATTCTATTTTTCTCCAGGCTTTCTGAAGACTATTATTACAAGTTTGTTCATTTTAGACCTTGGTTGCTTTGTTATTAATTTGTGTCTCTTCATTGCGCCTCACCATGATGTCCTATCAACCCTTTATATGGCAAGTTACCATTTTTGATCACTTGCATACCCCTTACAAATGGAGCCCCCCATCCCTCTTATACAGCCATTCAGCAAAAATACTGCTTCATGGCTGTACATGTTATTTTGGAATTCAACCAATTGGATTCAATTCAATTCAGTTTATTTATATTGCGCCCATTCACAACACATGTCATCTCAAGGCACTTTACAATAAACCAGATCATACAGTCAAATTGATTAAAAGTTTTCTATCTAAGAAAAAACAGTTGATTGCATCAACTCATTGACTCAGATGCAATCCGTCAGACTAAGCATGCTTGTTGCAACAGTGGAGAGGAAAAACTCCCTCCAGCAGAACCACGCTCAGTGTGAGCGGCCATCTGCCAAGGCCGACTGGGGTTCAAGGAGAAAGAAGCAGAGATACAAAAAACAGCTGTAATAGGCGTCCCCGTCCAGGAAACATTTCACCATATTTAGATGAGCCCTTGAATGATATAGTATCAACTGTAAATTAAGTTGGAAAAAAAAGTAAAAAAGCTAAGCTAAATAGTTAAAAAGATAATTGAAAAGTTCAAAAGTAGAGTTATAAAAGTTTATAAGTTAGGTCTAAAAGGAAAATATGTAGGTGCCTGTAAAATGTTTCTTTCACACTTTGAGTGTTTTTCATGAATTTCTTAAAGAAGCACTTTTATTTTTGTTAGTATATAATGGGTGAAGTTACCGTTTCTTTTTTTTAACATTGGCTTAATTTTTGCCATCAAAATTTACATCTTTTTTGAATGTTACAAAAGTAATAAGACATTGTCCTCCAAAAATACACTACTTGAAATTTTGATTTTTTTAAAGTATTTCAATGGGTGCCCAATAAAAGGTTAAGCAGGTTGTTCTAAATTGACCAAAGTAGAGTGGGGAATAAATGAGAAACCAGGTCTACAACAGTATGCAGCAGATGATTGTAAGCAAAAGTTGGGGCCTCGGCTAAATAAAACTAAAAATATTCCAGGCAATTAGATGTTTCTTTAATGAAAGCAAGCAATAAATGTAGTGCACTTCTTTTTAGACAGAAAAAAGCAGTAATTAGCAACTAATTTGGAATGCGCAGCACTGAGCTCCATAGAGACAGGAAAAATATCTTGCCACTCAAGCATTTTTACTAGCATCTCATTAAATTAATTTAAAAATCCAGAGATCATTTGATATACCTTTTTTTTTCTTCCTTATGAAACCTTAAAGCACCTTGCCATACATAATGTATGTTAGGACCAAAACTAGATCTAAAGGTACACCTGGTGGAAACCTACACATTGGATGCATGTTGTTTTTTTTTTGTTTTTTTAAGCATGAAACAGTTTTCAATAGAGAACAGAGGAAAAAAAAGTACATTTAAATAATTTCATGACAAAAAAATATTATGTAATATTGGTACTTAGTTTATTATTCAAAAGTTTTAGTATAAAACCATGTAAACATTTCTCTCTGCATTAAAGTATGTGTGCAGAAATAATTTATCCAACACACACTATCAGTAAATATTTAACACCCTTGACGATGCAGCTTTATAGCTCAGACAGATGCCATAATGCTTTCAGGCAAGAAGCTGCATTCTGTGTTAATGAAGCTGCATTATCTATGGATCCTATCTGTCCTGAACCCACTGCATTCATAAATCTGCAGCTGCAGTGTGATGAAGTGCTTGCAGGTGTTCCGAAGCTCTGAGATGTTAACATCAGAGGGTTTTGATGCTGTGGATATCGCTCCCCGTGTTTTATTATAATCAATGGACACAGGATGGATGGCATTGTAGTTCTGTTAAAGCTTTTGATACGGATCAGTAGACATACACTATATTGCCAAAAGTATTTGCTCACCTGCCTTGACTCACATATGAGCTTAAGTGACATCCCGTTCCTAATCCATAGGGTTCAATATGACGTCGGTCCACCCTTTGCAGCTAGAACAGCTTCAACTCTTCTGGGAAGGCTGTCCACAAGGTTTAGGAGTGTGTTTATGGGAATTTTTGACCATTCTTCCAGAAGCGCATTTGTGAGGTTGCACACTGATGTTGGACGAGAAGGCCTGGCTCTCAGTCTCCGCTCTAATTCATCCCAAAGGTGTTCTATCGGGTTGAGGTCAGGACTCTGTGCAGGCCAGTCAAGTTCATCCACACCAGACTCTGTCATCCATGTCTTTATGGACCTTGCTTTGTGCACTGGTGCACAGTCATGTTGGAAGAGGAAGGGGCCAGCTCCAAACTGTTCCCACAAAGTTGGGAGCATGGAATTGTCCAAAATGTCTTGGGATGCTGAAGCATTCAGAGTTCCTTTCACTGGAACTAAGGGGCCAAGCCCAGCTCCTGAAAAACAACCCCACACCATAATCCCCCCTCCAACAAACTTTACACTTGGCACAATGCAGTCAGACAAGTACCGTTCTCCTGGCAACCGCCAAACCCAGACCCGTCCATCAGATTGCCAGATGGAGAAGCGCGATTCGTCACTCCAGAGAACGCGTCTCCACTGCTCTAGAGTCCAGTGGCGGCGTGCTTTACACCACCGCATCCGACGCTTTGCATTGCACTTGGTGATGTATGGCTTGGATGCAGCTGCTCGACCATGGAAACCCATTCCATGAAGCTCTCTGCGCACTGTTCTTGAGCTAATCTGAAGGCCACATGAAGTTTGGAGGTCTGTAGTGATTGACTCTGCAGAAAGTTGGCGACCTCTTCGCACTATGCGCGTCAGCATCCGCTGACCCCGCTCCGTCAGTTTACGTGGCCTACCACTTCGTGGCTGAGTTGCTGTCGTTCCCAAACACTTCCATTTTCTTATAATACAGCTGACAGTTGACTGTGGAATATTTAGGAGCGAGGAAATTTCACGACTGGATTTGTTGCACAGGTGGCATCCTATCACAGTTCCACGCTGGAATTCACTGAGCTCCTGAGAGCGACCCATTCTTTCACAAATGTTTGTAAAAACAGTCTGCATGCCTAGGTGCTTGAATTTATACACCTGTGGCCATGGAAGTGATTGGAACACCTGATTCCAATAATTTGGATGGGTGAGCAAATACTTTTGGCAATATAGTGTATATTAGCTATGCCTCAAGCATTTACCATGAAATTTCTGTAATGTGAAAGATATTACCTTTTTAGATGTCTGCTGCTACTTTTATTTTAGTAGCCAGAAAAAAAAATTGCAGAAGTTCTTTTTGTTTAGCTCTATGCTAATTTTCTTCAATAATGACTCTGCTCTCTGCCATGAGTTCATAAAGAGGGATGTGGCCTCAGTAGACTGTCTTTGTGTGCTTTGTCTGGTGTCAAATGAGCCATCAGGCTATCATGCTGAAGTATTGCACAGCTCTTCATGAAGTACGATTCTTAGCAAGGCCAGTGCACCAATCACTTCCCATCAGACATTTCATCTGCGAGAACATACATGTCTGCCATATTTTCTATAAATTTCCTTTAAGAACACACATATATATTACACTTTAGAAGTTTAAGAGTGGGAGGTCAAGTCGAGGCTAAAAGTAGGCATGCTTCTTTTTTTTTTTTTTTTTACCATTCCTTACATCAGAACCACAAATCCTAATTTTTTATTTGGGTGTTGCAGCATCATGCTCTGTGGAGGCTTTCGCTGCAGTCTGGTTTTAATGCCAGTGTGTTAATATGAGACCACATGTGGTTCACTCTTTAAAATTTAGCATAACTCAAGTAGGACACATTTCAATGTGAAAGAAGGTGCTCTGGTCAGAAAGAAAGAAATTAAATATCATCCTGAGAGCACCATCCAAACCCTGAGACATGGTGATGGTAGGATTATACTGTGGTATTGCTTGACTATGTTGAAAACCTGGTCAGAATTGATACACAGATCTAATTTTTATGTGGTCTTGCCCCAAGAAAAGCTGTTACATGCAACTAAAGACAGACTATATGGAGGTTTGCTTTCTAGATGATAACATCAACGTAACACAACACTTTATATTCAGCCAAAGCTGCAATAAAATAACTCCCATCAAAATATAGCCATCTGTTTGAACAGCCCAGACTTAAATCATGATAAAAATAATTGGCAAGACAAAAATTTTTAGTTGTAGATGCCAAATGTTACATATTCTTCCTAAAAGCACAATGAGCTACAGACAAACATCTATAGACATGTAGCAGTAAAAGCAGCACACACAGAATACATTTTTTTATCTGAAAACATAAAAGAAAATGCTGCTTTCCCCCCTTGTCTTTCATTTTCTCTAAACCTTTACCTATATTTCTGTATGTCTCCACTTCCTTGTTATAAATCCAACACTTCCCTCTGCAGCAGTGCCATCCTGCTGCACTTTAGACTGCATGCCTTCCTAAATGCCTGCTGCCTGTCCTCGGAGTCTCCCACAGGTCTGCTCACGGGCACCGTCTCGGTTGATGGTATGCACTCTCACCAGCTAAGCCTCACTGGCCTAATTGGAAAGGAAGGCTCCCCCCTGCCTGGTAC
The DNA here is from genome assembly GCF_016077235.1 of Cyprinodon tularosa. Taxonomy (NCBI): domain Eukaryota; kingdom Metazoa; phylum Chordata; class Actinopteri; order Cyprinodontiformes; family Cyprinodontidae; genus Cyprinodon; species Cyprinodon tularosa. The sequence goes on from NW_024039696.1 coordinate 1,036,918, forward strand.
GCATGTCCAAGAGGCTAAACCTGCACGTCAGGCTACGGGCAGTGAACAATTAATAAAGAATTACCGCTTCGATGGACCCTCACAGGGCCTGAGCTACAATTTACAGCATGAGGAAGGTGTCAAGTGAGTCTGCAGACATAATCGGCACCAAGACATAGCGACCAAGGAATAGATAAACCATCCATCTGACAGAGATTGTGCTCCTTGAAAAGTCTTGTAAGTATAAGAAAAGTGGTGTTATGGAAGGATCAAAGGACACCACAGTGTTTGAAATAATTGGTATAAATGAAAAACATTCGCATGAGTTCTAAATTCAAATGAATTACTATAGTATAACATGGATTAAAGCAAGTTATGATTTCTCAACATACTTTTGAGTTCTGTTGAAAGTGTAATATTTTTTAGTTTTAAGGCATGCATAGGTATCGAAAACAATTAGATTGGTTAAAGAAATATATTGCTGTAAACAGGAATACTAAAGTTGATTAATGTTATACAGAAAGTATGCCTTCAATAAGAAAATCATGTAGTGTTTTCTAAAGCCAGCGTGAAATTAGGTAGGAATTAACAAGTGACCACAAAAAAAGGAAAAGAAAATATATAGGAATTAAACATATACCGTAATATTTAGTGAAAAATATATTTTTACTACATGCAGTGATTTTAAAGTTGTCACTACTGTCTCTTTAACAACTAGTCCTGCAGATGTTGTTTGCCTCAGATTTGCTCTCATTATTTATTAGGAACCAGTTCCATAGGGCAGACATGTTGCATCAGAGCTCGTTATGGCATCTGTATTACAACATGGCTGATGGAAAACTACACCCGGCACATGAACAAAATGGATTAGGAACTTTGTGATGCTGTCATTTTGAAATTGCTCAGTTAAAATAGGCTCGATTATGTCACTGATTAGACATCCCTTAAGAATATTGGCATATACATTTATGAATTTTCATAAAAATAAAAATAGAAAGTTAGGCAATAACTGGAATAGAATAAATTTTAACTTTTACCATAAGCAAAAACTGCCTTTTGGATTTTATATGATTCTTAACTAACTAGCATTTTTTATTTATTTTATTTGCATAATTTATGTAAACTTGTTTTTGATTCAGTTTGGTGAAAATACCTAATCCTACAAAATCCTATACCTACAAAATCATAATAAATGTTTTAAAATTTTAAAATTTATCATAGGAGTAAAGTAAGTGCTATGAATACCATCATACTGTTTTCTTAATTGCTGTTTTGTTTTAAAGTTTAGCTCTAAATTATCTTATATATAACACTTAATTCAGCCTCTGCCTTGCCCAGAGTAGCACGATTCAAATACTTATTATCATGGTTTCGGTGCTGTTTAAGTTTTCTTTTTGAGTTTTCATTTGTTTCCTTTTTTTTCTTTTTAGTTGTTTTTTGGCATTATTTGAGTTCTTATTTATTTCTTCTTTAATCTCTGTTGCCCCCTGGTGTCAGTCTCCTTCCTCTTGGTCCCTTCCAGATTCTTCTGTCCACACCTGCTCCCAATCAGTTGACTACTCTAGTCTTTGTTGTGTTTGGCAAATATACTCCTCCTCTTCAGTTACTGCTTACCGGTTCCTCATCACTTTTTTGCTCCTCTCTGATGTCTCCTGCTTTTTGGCTTTCTGTGTTTTGTTTCTGGACTTGGTGTCTGTTGCCTTATGGATTAGCATATAATCAGCAAAACCTAATCTCTGCCTCCTTCCGTCTCTGCATTTGGGTCCTCCAAAAACTCTCCACAACCTGACACGTATACATATCTTTACCTAATTATATGCAACAACCTTGTATCAGACCACAGCATACACCAATAATAGTTACCTTACAATAAGTATGTAATGTAAGAACATAGAAAAGTGTAAGAAGAAAACTTTTATGGCTGCTAGTTTGTGTTATCTTACCAAAGGCCTGGAAATTAACGGATAATATTTTTTTAATTATGTGTTTATTTCTATGCAGCAGTGACAAAATGTTATAAAGAATATGTTTTAGACATTTTGTGTTTAAATGTGAATTTGTGTCAGTAAATGTATGAGTACTCTATAGCAAAATCGAGCAATAAATAGGTTAACAAAAGTAGCTGAATCATCACTTTTTTGTGTTTTCTTCTTTTTGTTCAATTTTTTTTTCCCTCAGATCACCTCAGGGTAAAATGCTGCAGTCACACTGACATCCATGAGTCTTTTAGAGACCATCACCAATTATAGAGCGTGCTACTATCTCTTAACACCTCACACAGATGTAAAAATGTTCCCTTCTGGCAAACATTGACATACCATATGTAGAAAGACAGCTTTCTTTATAGTAATTTTCTATATTTGTCAAAATGTCAGTCAGTGAGAACCTCTGTGAAGCAAGTTAGCATTTTGGATGGTAAAGCAGCTTTTCCTGCCAGCTCTTGATGGAGGCTCAGATGAGATGGGCCAATCAACTCACGAGCCCAGCGTGCCATTTGATTTCTGCCGCTGACAGAGGCGTCTGCCAAGACGGGCTGCAAGTGTTCACTCACTCGATCACTTGCTCACTCCCCAGCTCCGATCCAACACACATGAGCCTATCTGGCACCGTCAGATGGGAGGCGCTTTTCTCTTTTTAACCCCCATTACTCACGAGGTGCTGATTCCATATGATGGGTGTCAGAGCCCCGTGGTGTACATCTCCACACTCATGCTCCCACTTATCTACTTTTTATGTGATTACTGGTATGTTTTTTGTTCTGTTCTTTAAAGAGTCAGAGAGAATAGGATGACTATGGTGCCTGTCGGTTGGATGGACAGTTAGCTGGAGTAAAGAGTGTGTAGAACAATGTGTTAAAAGTCAACAAAAGTATAAAAATTGGGAGGTCATTAGAGACAGTCTTTATTTTGTCCAAACACAAGCAACAGCAGAGTGAAAGCAATTTCCCATTGCCTTATATGATCCCTTTAAACTCATGTTAGCTCATTTTTACCATACACAAGCTTTGATGGTGGCCATAAACAAGATGAAATAAATTGCTTTTATGTATTTTTTTGTATTTTAGTTGCTTTTAATATGGAGGAACCTTGGCTATATAGCCTTGGCATGATTGGGATAATATCTGTTTGTTTGCATAAAGCTGCTGCAGGAAGCAATTTGTTGGTCAGTGGACGTAAATATAACACGGTTGTGATTATTCTTTATCTTCCTCATTAAAGCAGCGAGGAACAGCTGCACGAGCACACTGGGCAACTAAAGAAGGGAGGCACTCTATTGTGACTGAAATGATAAAATGCATAATTAGGTAGTCAATGTTGTGTTCCATCTCATGCTCACGTATCCTCACTCTGTCTTGTGCTGATAGGTGCAACTCTATGTTTCCTCTCTATTATCAGAAATGATGATGTTCATTAATGCGATGCAATTTTGGGCAGGCCTTTCTCGCTTGTTTGCAACACCATTTTGTCTTTGGTAATTTACATTTTATTGGCTGGCTTAGCAATTTCATCTGAAACACGAATTCATTTAATAATGTATGCGTTTCACTGTTGTGTACTGTTTCCAACACCCACCTGTAATTGTGGTGCAGCTGGGTGCGCTCGGCTGGATTGACCCACCAGCTGACAGCAAGGACTTGGTGAGGAAGACAAAAAAGCAGCAGATTCAACAGGAGAATTGTTTTGTTTCCTCAAAGCTTTGTTGCTTTAGATTTAATTTAAAATAAACGGTTCAATTCAGTTAATTTATATAGCGGCAATTCACAATACATGTAATCTCAAGGCACTTTACAGAGACAATACCGTCAGATTGGTTCGGAACTTGACTTGCAAGACATGCTCCTCCTCTATGAGCTTGGGGCGATGGCCTTTGCTTCAATTTTGTCGCTGACTCTTCGGCCCCGTCCACACGAAGACGAACCCTGGCCTAAACGCACAAATTTTTCACCAAACCAGCCTCTCATCCACACGAAGCCGGCGTTTCGGGGGTCTGTAAACTATCTTTTTTTATTCACCCTTCAGAGTGGGAAGATTCTGAAACGCCGTTTTCGTGTTTCCATCTTTACACCCTAACCGCATTTTTTTTTTACACGCATGCGTCATAGCGTCGCCTCTAAACACGCAAGCGCGACACATCACAACAACAATGGCGCCGTTGCTGCTAATGCTACTCACCCTGCTGTCGGGCTGGTCGGGCTTACAACAGAATCTTCTTCTTCTGGAATATCTCCAGGAAGAACAGAGCAATATCGACCACATAGTTCAGCACCTGAATTTGACTTAACCACGAAAATAGACCCGCAGGGCAACCATGTATAAATATTAGTGCGCATGCCCTACATTTCGTCGCTTATTTTTGCTTTGGCACCACAGCGCCACTTACAGGCCTGGCATACATTTTGCAGCGTTTTCATGCATTCGTGTGGACGCTCACATTTATTTTACGTCTCCGTCTTTACGGCAAACGTTTTGGAAAATATTAGCGTTTCGTGTTCGTTTTGACTTCGTGTGGACGGGGCCTTCAGCAATACCTCACACCATGCATGTATGTAGTGACAGTGGAGAGGAAAACTTTCCACTTTTAACAAGAATAAGCCTCCAGTAGAATCAGGCTTAGTGTTAGCACCCTTCTGCTCCTGGGGTTCAAAGAGACAGAAGCAGCAGGAAAAGTGGTCCCTATGTGACCCAGCAGCCCAAACACGTCACAGCACAAATGCCGAAAATAGCTCAGGATCACCTAGCTATTTTGAGATACTGTATGAGAAAGATAGAGCCACAATAGGGCCAAGGAAGAGCCAAGGAAAAACATCTATCAGGACTGAAATTTACCCCTGCTGGGTCAGGCTGTTAACCCTCTACCTTCCTCTCTATTCACCTAGTGACTAAGCAAATATCACTCTGTTTTAACTATTAGCTTTATAACAAAGGAAAGTTTTAAGCCATGTCTTAAAGTAGACAGAGTGTCTACCTCACAGACAAAAAACTGGTAGTTGGTTCCACAGGAGAGAAGCCTGATAACTAAAAGATCTGCTCCCTATTATATACTTTTAGAAATTCAAGGAACCACTCGTAGATCTGCAGATTAAGAGTGAACTGCTTTGTTTGAAACATAAGGAACAATCATATCTCTAATGTAAGATGGAGCTTGGTTATTTAGGCCTTTATATGTGAGAAGGAGGATTGTAGATTGTATTCTTGATTTATTAGGGAAAACACTGAAAGGAAGTTAAGATAAGAAAAATATTGTCTTTCTTTTTAAAATTTCATCAGAACTCTGGCTGCAGCATTTTTTAACTACAGTTTGTGGACTTCTTGATAGTAAATAATTACAATAGTCAGCCTTGAATTAAAAATACATGGAATATTTCTACAGTAATTATTGAAAAATTACGCAGATGAAAGAGAAATATTCTACAAAACTTTTTGATGTTGGATTTAAATGACATGTCCTGATAAAAAGTTTTACTTCATTATCTGAGATTAATTTAATCCCATTTAAATGAAGTGACAGACCAATTAGCTGCTTTTTTAGAGACTGTGATCAAAAGACTATATAACTTCTGTTTTGTCTGCATTCAAAAGCAGAAAGTTGAGAGTCATTCAGGTTGTTATGTCTTCAAGACATGCCTATAATCTATGTAATGGGTTATCTTCATCTGAATTCATAGACAGATATAGCTGATCATCATCAGCATAACAGTGGAAATTAATCCCATGCTGTATGATAATTCTACTAATTGAGAGCATATATATATAGTAAAGAGAATTGGTCTTAGCACTGATCCCTGTGGTACTCCACAGGTAACCCTTGAGCATGAGGAAGATTTATAATTAACATAAACAAACTGAAATCCGTAAGATACGTTCGATTTAAACCAGCCTGGTAATGTTGCCTTAATTCCTACAAAATATTCACGTCTTTCCAAAAGGATATTATGATGAACAATAACTCTAAAGCTTGGTTTTTAAAGGATCTCTCTTACATCAGTGCTGTAATGGTTTGGTGTTGTTAAGAAAGTGTGGAAATCCAAGAATCAAATCAATAGCCTGATTTTAACCTGGTGGGCAATATGGATCAACACCCAGGGCTCTGTTGCATAAATAGGGAGCAAGAGCATTTGACAAAGGAAGTATTGTCAATTGTTCTCCAGAGGAGTTTACTGTTAGTTGCTATCATATCCAGTTGAAATTGAGTGCCTGTCCCCCTGTGTTTTTAATATTAAGCATTTTTAAGACTGTATGGCTTTACACTGCTGGAGATCAACAAACCTGAAATAAAACATAAAGCTTTGCTGTTTTGATCCTAATGAAATTGTGGCCTGTCTCTCCTTTGGATGGGGGATATGATTCTAGAACACTAGATAAAAGAAATAACAAAAATTGCTTCTTACAGGTGTTTTCTGTTGCTCATTTAAATGTTCAGTTAATGGTTTTTGGGCAGGACTTTTCTCAACTGTTGTAAGGGCAGTGCCTTTAACATCAGCAAGGCCTCAGATAAAGCAACACCCCAATGTCAAATGTCGGCTTTGGGGTCCAATTTGGCATGTGCTACTCAAATTATTTGAATTATAACTGTTGACTCCGGTTGCTCTTTGTTTATTTTTTTGTAAGCATTTCTAACCATTTTGTTACTTGCAGGCAAAGTAAAAAGATTATTTTCTGACCAACAAAAATGGATTTTAAATTTATGTTAGATTGAGTAAAAAGTTCTAATTAGTACAGAAGTTTTTGTTTAACTTAAGGATTCCCTTTAACAACCTAGCTGTTAAAATCCAACGTTCATTCAATTCTATTTTGTTTCATAATTCAGCTGTTTGTCCATTAATGGATAAATCAATTTGTCCTTCAATATACTATTTACTTAGTTATCATAGAGCAAACAAACATTTCAAAACATAAGTTATAGATCTACTTGCATGTCTCTGAATGGTTTTAGTTCATGGCCCTTTGTTCATGTGTGTGCACTTAGTGCAGTCACCCTTCACTCTTTTGTAATTGTTCTGCAAAGCCCTGCGAGGAGAATCATGGTCACATATGTCTTTCGTCCTTGGGTTGTAGCACCACAGGTTCACCTTGTCAGCCAAAGTTTAATAAATGAGAGGAAAACGGAAACCTATCTTGTTGAGCATGCACACTGATAAAAATGAGTATAGAGACATACTGTATATGTTAGTGTGTCTCAATAGGACGGACATCATTATCTCCACCCTTCACACCAACCTGTCCTGGGGAAGCTGTTAATCTCGCTGTTAAAGAAATGAAGGGAAAACTGATGAATGAAGTAAAAGAGAACACCTTCACTGCTCCATATGTGCCATCCTCTGATGTCGCTAGGGGACAATTTTTATAAGAGCCAGTTATGGAACATCACATGGCCAAAATAACATTAGCGCGGTGGTGACAAGCATGTGAAGGCGAGATGAATCTGGGATAAAAATAAGGGGAAATGAATACAAATGGTGTCTCCTTCACCTAGAGGGGGAAATAAATCATGGGTGGACTAATGTGGTGAATTCTTTCACCTTCTCTCTTTGCTGTTTTTTTTTTTTATAATCTCCAGAAGACACTCACTCTTCTTTTTTGTGGCCTCCCTTTTCCTGACTCACTTCCTCTGATTAAGTTGGCTTCCAAAGTGTCCTCCTATATTAATAAACCGCTCTGGGAGCGAAGAACACAGAGGTGCTTGTAGGTATGTTTCAAGTTGTTATGGTGTAAAAAAAAAGCAGCAGATTTTACCCCTCAAATCAAAACACAAGTTTTGGCCTAAAACGTTTATTTTTCTCCTGTTCTTGTTTTATTGGATATGAGGTTTTAAATCATTGATGTGTAAAAAAAAATGCTTTCTTGCTTTATGTTGTCTGCATTAGTGAAATACTGCTTTTCAAGGTAATTGAAAATGTCCCATCTAATTTACAAGCAGAGATGCACGCAGTCTTAATCTGATATCTGCAGTTTTTTCACCTTCAGTGGTAACAATTAACTGTTCAGAATAACCATATATTAATCGAGCCCTTGCAATTACAGTTTTAACTCATTCACTGGCTCTATTTTAACTTAGTTTCATGTTGACAGTCTTAACAAGACTAGACCTTGTATTCCAATGGAAAGAATACAAATATGTTTGTTTTTTTGTTTTTGTCTTGTATTGTGAGACATTTTCTCTGAAATTCTGAGTCAGTTTTAGACCAGACATAACAGGATGCTCATCCAGGTGAATTCCTCGAGCATGATGTGCAGCTTTTTTGGATCTTTTAGCCTACAGTACTTTAAGTTGTCTGTCAGGTTCTTTGTCAGTAATATTTTGATTTTAAAGATTTAACACTAGAGAGAGGAGAGTTCCTGCCTCAAGTGGAAGAGTTTAAGTATATCGGGGTCCTGTTCACAAATGAGGGGACAATGGAGTGGAAGATTATTAGACAGATCGGTGCAGCTTCTGCTATAATGCAGATGTTGTCGTGGTGAAGAGAGAGCTGAGACATAAGGCAAAGATGTTGATTTACCAGTTGTTCTACTTTCCTCACCTATTGTCATGAAATCTTCATAATGACGGAAAGAGCGGGATCCCGGATACGAGCAGCTGGGGGAGGAGCTTGGCTATTTGGGAGGAGCTCGGAGTGAAGCCGCTTCTCCTCCCCATCAAAAAGAGTTAACTGAAGCGGCTCAGACATCTTTTTCAGACGTCTCCTTTACGCCTCCCTGTAGAAGTGTTCCAGGCATATCCCATGGGGAGGAGACCCAGGGGAACAGCCAGGACATGCTGAAGTGTCTCTCGGCTGGCATTAGAGCGCCTTAGGCTGCCCCTAGTAGTGTTGGAGGAGGTGACTTTGGAGAGGGAGGTCTGGTAGCCTCTACTGAGACTGCTGCCCCCCAAAAGGGTCTCAGATGAAATTATAAATTAATGAATAAATAATTATTTTAATATTCCAGTTTATATTTGCTTTGGCAGTTGTTAAAATGTAAACTTTGTATGATTATATAACAAAAAAGATATATATACAGTAAGAAGGCAATACTAAATCTTTCTATTTTTTTCAGCTGCCATCATATTATTTTTGAGATACCTCTAAACTCAATTTCGTCCAATATGGAATCATGTTGACTACTGTAACGTTTTAAAACTGAGCTAAAAATAGTCAAGTATTAGCTAAAACACCAGACAGTTTTTGTCTTTTTTCATACACACGATAAAACTTATGTAGAGAATGTAAAGCAAAAACTATTTAATATTCACTTTATGATTAAAAAAAGATCAAGCAATTATTTAGGTTAACATTCAAAAAAGCTTGTGTTATTCCTTTTTTGACACCGCTTCTTGGTTATTGAGTTGTTAGACGAGGAAACAAGCCTGATTTAAAGGCGTATGGAATTTTCTGCCTTTCTTCTCTGTCTAAAATGTTTAAAGATCTGTCAGGATGATATTGGCTGGTTAGTTAACTGCCTCAGGACTGGACATGCTAATGCTTAGAATTTGCTTCTAAAAAGGGAAAACCAAATCTTTTTGGGTGCTTTACTTTTTTATTTTTTTTTATTTTTACAATAAACATTACTGGATACAGACATATTTCTGGCATTCTTCTCTCTGAAAAGATGTTGGGAGTTTTTCAAGCTAATTACTGTAACTGTTTCCAGACAATGACAGTTTGGGTAGGGTGACCAAACGTCCGTATTTCCCGGGACATATCCGTATTTCACGTCCTGTCCCGGGCGTCCCGGTTTTTTTTAGAAAGTGAGGAAATGTCCTGATTTCACTGCGCACGACGCTCTGTGTGACGTAATCCCTGAGCTGCGTCAGTGCAGGCAGCCCTGCTCTTAATCAGAGGCTCTGTTCAAAAACCTGGGCTGCATCCTCCAAGGACGCGGTCTACCTAGACTGGATCCTTCGAAGTCCTTGAAAATAAGGAGGCCGGAAGAGTTTTGGCTGTAAATTCGACCAGGTCTACCCTTCGGCGGGTTTTACCGCTGTATGCTCTGTTGCTTAGGAACCGTGAAAGTTGACACACAAAGCAGGAAAAGAATGAATACCGAGGTTTTCAAAACTGTTTGTTTATTTATTTATTTTAAAAAAAGTTAAAGTGAACAAAGACTACACTCACAAGAATCCAGAGTGGAATAAATGTTCCAACCACCGGGAGCAGGAACAAATCGAATCAAATGTAATGATAGAAACCTTAGTCAGTTAAATAACCTGCTGCTGTCATTCTGCACATCTCTGATGTTGCTGCTATTTTCAAATATCCATTATTGTAAAAATGTCCATAGCTGCATATTGGTTATTTATTCTCCAGTTTTATATTGTTAAAACACTACAGAATTTTACTTTTTATATTTTAACTCTTCCCTATTATGTTTCCCTATTATATTTCTCTAAGGTCCTCATTTGTGTGACCATTTTCAATAATCTTTTTGCTGCAGTAAATTTGCCCATTGTGGGAAAATAAAGGGATTTTCTATTCTATTCTATAAAAGGGTTAGAAATATATAAGTAAATCTAAACAATGTATCTACAAAATATATCTGCAAAATCTCTAATATTCAACAACAAAAAATACTTAGTTAAGCATATTGTGCAAAACAACAATAAAAAAAATTAAACTCCTATCAGATTTATAGTTCCCACTCTGCAGATCTCTTAGAATCTGTCCTTAAATTACAGCCAAACCCATTTACACAGTAACAGATTAAAACCTTTAGATAAACCAAACATTACCGCCACATATCTGACTCAATAACCATTAAAACAACTATTTTCATAAATTTCAGACGGAACTATTCACAGAGTTGTATTATTATATTAAACTGAACTTCAAATTTTCACAACTGTTCTGCGCCAAGTAACATTTCCTCTGATCACGGAGCAAATCCCGATGATGAGACATTTGTTCTTTCAATATCAATATATATATATATATATATATATATATATATATATATATATATATATATATATATATATATATATATATATATATATATATTGTTCTTTTCGTTTGTAGTCAATGCAAAATGATATACCAACAATCTGAGTTTTAACTTGATTTTTTACAAACCAAAAAAAAAAACAGAAAACTCTAATATGACTTTTTATTTGACTATTATCATTTTATCTGCAATGAATGCAATATAGCAACCTTAATCTGGCCAGAACTTTGGTTCAATCCGCTTGATTTGACAGTTTGCTTTTGGCTCCCTAAACAGTGCAGTAATCCACATGATACCCAGTGTCCATCTGCATGCGTCCGAATAATTCTATTAATTCTGCTCAGTTATCCACAGTGATGTTTAAGGCAAACTGAAAATCACATCTTGAGTCTTAGAAACATTGAGTCAAGCCTCTGAAAAGCATTCAGATACGAAGATATCTAAGGTAATTTGTCAGTTTGCTGATTAGACATAATAGCCTGATAGAAATGAAATGGAATCATTGCGGATTAAATACACTTCAGATTGAGGACATTTTTTTAATTTAACTCAGATAAACATTTAAAATGTACCTTTTTTAAAACCAAAAGCACTAAAAATAGGTCTCTGGTAGATATTAGTTTTTTAAGGAACCATTTGAACTTTAATATTTTCCATTTATTTCATTATTAACAAACACATTTAGTGTTACATTTAAAGCAGCAATTAGGTGTTTAAATATTGACAATTTTAGACAATTTGCTGTTATTTATCCCATACCAACAACTTTTTGTGATATTAATGTGTTAATCACCAAATAAATTAATCAATTATTACTTTAAAGGCTTCAACATCCTGTAGAGACGTTTCTTCTCCAATTCCAAAAGTTGAAACTGCTACCTTTATTTTCCCTGAAAAAGTGGAAACACTGCGGTGTAATGGGACCTGGCTAGACTGATTTGAGGGAGCAGAGGGCATGTCCCAATTGATGGATGGTGGGGGAAGAGGTAAAGCCTCGCATCAGGTGATTGTGTGTTACACGCACACCTGCAGGCAAGCCGACCTTGCTCCCCGCAAATCTCTTAGAGTTTAAAGCGAAGCTAGAGGTTCAGTCCCAAGAACAACACTTTGTATGAGCACTTACCATGGATATAGGAGTTTAAAGGCCAGGGCTGGGGAAACGTGCAAGGGATCACCGTGAATTTCACCAAATATAGGCTCTCCTTGTTTCTTGTGACCTTCCGTCCAGTGTGAATCAAAAAATGCAACATGTTGATTTTCAAGTTTCAATCAAAAGCAGATATATTTACTCTTTTAAATATATTTAGTTTCCTTTAAAGCCATTTCTTTTCTAGACGAATATTGAATAATTCATGTCTGAAAAATATGATATCATAGTTGACATATTTTAAGTCATGCCAAGTCCAGAGAATTAATTTAACTGCTTATGTTCAAAATGAGATATGTTTCATCTAGTATTCATTCCTAGATGGCAAACAGATAAATTAGCTCTGATGTGGCTGATACAGCAAACATACTACCAACACGCTACCAGATAATGAAAGCTTACAGAGATAAATCAATGCAACTTTAAACCTATGTTGTTAAGCCTTCCTGTTATTAGACTGAAGTCTCCCTCTCCAAGGCCAAAATAAACTTTGACATTTTCACACAGCAAGAAAAAGGCAGTTTTTTTCTATGAAATAGCTTCTTTTTTAACTCCCTTATTGATACTGGAAATAGCAAACTTTTAATTTTCTCTTGTTAGTTGAATTTCATGCCTGATGTACTGGACTAACTGTGGCTGTATGGTGGAAAATGTAACAAGGCATGCATGAAAAGAAAGAATCATTTCTTGGGAAACAGACAGATTTATTCTGCACATTTACTAAGCCTCTGATTTAAAGTTAAAATAATAAAATGTTACAGTCAGAACTGTTATAAATATATTATTCAGTGGTCTAACAGAATCTTTTTTACTATCCTGTCCTGTTACTAAAAAAGTTGAAGGTGTCATGTTTTTATTTACTTAAAGTTTAGCTATTGTCTTCTAAAACAAGCTCATAAGAAATATTTACTGTCCTATATATAACATTTATAAAATGCCAATTATTCTACTTTTAATCTTTATCAATGCACTGACGTAAATGGTCAAAAACGCTGTCAGATCTACCCCCTAAAAAATCCAATATAAATAAAACCCTCAGTAAGATAATGTACGAGTAAACAGATATCATATTATAATGCGTCCAGCTGTGTCTGGAAGAAGCTAATGACCCACCCTTTCATCACTAGCACTAATTACGCTCATTAATATTAATGGTCTCATTAGCATAGTGACAGATCATGTGCAATTTATGAGCTATATGTTCACGTTTGGCATTCGGAAGGTAGCAGAACGAAGAGAGAGAGGTAAAAATAGTGAACATGAGGAACCTTGATAAGACATATTTTCAACTATTTAATGAAATATTGCACAAGTTATGAAATTCCAATTGCCTTTGAATTGATATGACAGAGCTATCCAAAGTTGAACAGTTCTGTGGAGTAGGAGTATAAGGATACAGATTTTTAAAACAAGAAGTCATTCACCTTGCTATCATTTCACAAGCATCCACAGAATGATGCTCCATGATGCTGCCACTGTCCCATTCAAAGGGGATTACATGCTCAGAGTAATGTGCTGTATTAATCTTATTTCACAAATAATAAATTAAGTATGTTTTCTGTTCAACTAAAGGCTTCTGGTAGACTGACTTTAAAATGAATCTTGTATTGCTGTCTTTTTTGAATGGCCATAAATACAGGTTTTGTGTCGTGCCCTTCCCACCATACAGATTGTGCCTCCTGCTCTGTTGGTCCACGGACCTCTTTGTTGCTTCTCTGACTAATTCTCTCCTTGCCTGATCTGTTAGTTTAGGTGTCTTGACTGGAGCAGTAACCTTGTTTTTTGGGTGACGGTTGCCCTGGGCTTTGTTTTGAATTAACAGAGCTGAAGAAAAAGCAACCCCACAGCATTGGCACAAATTATAAAAACGATTTTCCTTCAACATCACAATTATGCACTATTTTTCAAGGATAGTTGATGAATGTGCTCACACAGAAGGTTTGGGTATATAGGAATTAGTTATGCTAATTACACATACTCTCAGTCTGTCTAAAACTAAGTCTATAAAAACTAGAGGATGCAAAACAAGTATAAGTAGTAAAAACAGTTATATTGTAAAACTCAAATTTTTCATTATTGTGCATTATAAAAAGCAGTTACAACTTTCCTTGTAATATTAAATAATTATTATTGCACATATTTAGGTTGTAGAAATTGTGAAAAATGCTTGTTTAATAGGGCGAATTGCTAAAAAAAAAAAAAGGAACATAAATTTACCTTCCATTACTTTATAGTTTACTGGGCAGGATTTGATGGGAATTTTGGTAATTCCTTTAGAATCAGTCTGTAGTAATTTAGTTAAATCCAATTTACATTTTGAATTTAAAAAAAAATTACCTGCAGATAATATATCAGTTATACGTAAAATGAACTAAAACTTAATTCAAGAGAACTACAATATAGCAAATGCCATTAGAAAACAATTAGTAAAACATTTTAAAATAGTTTAATAAGGCATTATCAGATGTTGTATATAATGTATACCTTTCTCCCTTTTCAGATTTGATGTGGCATGGCCGTAACTCAAATAAAAAAATAACTGTTTATATTTTTAGCTGTTTGTGCCCCCAGAGACTTTTGCCTGGAGCATCAACCCTGAAAATCACGAGCAAGACTCCAAAGGTCTTTTCTCATATCACCTCTCAGGCATGACATGATCTGCTTTTCTGAAATTATATTTCATTTATGAAGGTTCAGACACCAAAACAGAGAGCGGTAGTTAATACCCCTCTCATATTCCTCTGAGCCAGCTATAGTAGTCCTCCCGCTTTACTGTATGTGCGAGGCAGGAGGCTGTGCATGCACCATGCTTTTAATATCAACGGCATTACTGTCACTCCACAAACACATCGCGTCGAGCTGCTACTGTTTGTCAGGTGTAAAGGCAGTCAGCTCTTTCTATGCAACTGGATGATTTACTTTTAATTTGGGTGCAGCAGAATTTTGCAAAGCCCTTTAGGAGAACTAGGGGGAGCCAGATTTCTCCACAGATTGTGCCCTCTATTTGCACTGTCCTGGATGTGAAAACAGCATTAATTTAGCTGCCTACTATGCGTCCATTAAAAAAAAAAAAAAAAAAATCACTACTTTTAAGCCATTTGGGAAGAAACAAAATGTAAATCAAGAAGATACAGAAAAAAAGAGTGGTACATATTATTCACTCCGTGCAGGTGGCTGCGTCTTTTTGTACATGAGCAAGGATACATGTGCATAAGATGAATGACTCCTGTGGGAGACGGGATCATCTCTTGAGACAGGCCAAAGTCAATATGGAGAGTTACACAAAGCCCAAAGGGAGCAAGCCACCAGAGGCAAGACGTATACAGACTGATAAAGATGAAGAGGGATAGTGGGAACAGCGTATATGCTTTTTTTTTTTTAGAAAAGAAGGGTTAGAGGGACAAAACAGCTAAAGAGCCCTTTAAAAAAGTGTACTGTGTTTAAAGCATAGATTATCCACTGTTAGAGTTTGCAATGATGTTAATACATATATTCTAGCGATTAGCATATACTAAAGTGTCTTTATGCGCCATATACAGTAAAGTCATAAATCAGTTCTTGATCATTAGCAAAGTAAAATAAATGTTTTTGTTTTCAGGTCATCATCTGAAATCATCTTTAGAACAAACCATATTTTCTTTACTAGGAGTATAGGAGGAGTCTGTTGTGATGTGGACTATAGGGGGAGATACCATGATGGGAAAAAAAATGTTAAATTGCACCATGCTCAACCATGGCATAAAGAGACATAAAAAAAAAGAAATTTATAAGATTATTAAGATGTTTTTATTTAGAACAAAAATGGTAGATTTATATGAATTCTCCCACTAAAATAGATTTTTCTGATTACAAGTAACAATGGTTTATTAGTTATAATGATAAGTTATTTAATTGTGATTCATTTTGATGCGTAAGAGCATGTATTTAGAGTAAGATGAGAGTGCTGACACTGTGTAAAATAATCCTAATTTAGCAATAGTTTAAATAAACATAGTCAATATGCAGCATACTACAGCTCCTACCTGACTTTTATATAACTTAAGCGGTCTAAAAAGCTAATGATAACTAAATAGCCCAAATATTAACTTGTATAGCTGGCAGCTGGCCTGCTTCTGCATCTTAGCATGTACACTGTACTTTACAAAAAGCATTGTTTTTATAACAGGGACTGGAAGTGCTTCCTTAATTTATGTGCCATTAAGTTTTTGTCAGGGTTGGTGAATGTTATTGTGGAGCCAAACACAGGGTAGAGGGAGGCAGAGAAGATTGCTTATAAAATTGAATGAAAATGTAAGATACAAAGTCCAGCATTGAAAGACAAACAAACTCAAGAAACCAAAATACTGGCAGAGAAGAGAGAGGAATAAACCTAAAGATGATGAGGATCCAGCAAAACAACTGAAGGGAAGGAGTATATGCCAAACAGAACAAAGAATTGAGTAATGAACTGGGAGCAGGTGTGGACAGACGTATCTAGAAGGGAGCTAGGAGACGGAGACTGACACTAGAAGAACTCAAATACAACCAGAAAACAACTAGAAAGACACAGAAGTGAAATGAAACCAGTGGAAACTCCAAAAGAAAACTTAAACAGAACTAAAAAGTGCAGAACCATGACAGTTTCAAAGAATGTGCAATCTCTCTATATTAGATATATCTAAAGAATTTACTGGTACTGCACCAAAGCAGTTATACAGGGACAAACAGTATGATTTTTTCCAGCATAAAGCTGGAGAACATTCAGAATACTCTACAACCTTTTCAGGATTTAAACTATACAAGCAGAATATCAAAATATTTAAATAGTTTAGATTATAACCAACCACAGCATTCCTACGTTCTGCAAACAACTAGTCTCCTTTGTGTAGAGTATGTTTTATGGAACCAGCGTCCAGAAGTTGGGTTTGATTCAACCAACTTTTGGATTTAAACTGAAGAGATATGCAAACATCAGAAAGTGGATTAGTTGTCACAAATGGTTTGTCCAGATTTCTAACTAAATCATTCTATGATTTGTAAGATTTGTTCATTAGTGGTTTAAAAAAAAATGGAAAAAGCACTTTATCAGTGCCCTTAATAAAAGTGGTTTATTTTACAGTTCAATTATTTATTGTATAATTGCAGTGCATTTGAAACAACTTCTTTGCTGCCTAAAATGCTTTTAAAAGTAATGATAATACTAATGTTAAAAATCCAAGTTCTAATTTATGTTAATGGATTTTTTCATGATTCAACATGCTGTTCTATATTATTAAAATCCTCAAAACACACACAAATTCACTTTATAAATCTAGATTTTGTTTCTAATCTACCTTTTTAGTTATCGAAAAAATGTATTAACAGAAACTATTTAAAAAAAATAATAATAATACACTGATAGATTTATTAATATAATGAGTAGTTTTTCTGTCTTTTTTCTCAGTTTATTTTTAATTTTATTGAAACTTTTTAAAGGATACTAAAGTAAAAGAGGCTAAATGCAAATGAATTTCACATTTTCCACTTTTTTTTATTTGTAGAGCAGGTTAATTTATCACATAAAATCTGAATGAGATGCATTGAATTTGATAGTTTAACATGATTAATCTTTAATTCCATACTTCTACAGTAAAGAGTATCCTTTAACACACCACACAAGAAAACATAAAAACATGAAAACCTAGAATAGTCTTAGTTAGTGCAGAAAATATTGTTTGATAGATTTCCTCTCCAAAAAACATGCAGCTGGTTTGATACCAAATAACACGAGTATGAAATAATATATCTGTATATATATATATATATATATATGTCTAACACATGAATATGGAAAAAATTTTTTTTAATAAATTTCCTTCTTGTTCTTCTTATGACACCAAGTGTGTATAAATCCCTTGTGTATCCCTAAGTACAGAATCTGCCTTTTATTTTTAGCAATTTCCATACTAATTTAAACTAATGCTTTTTTTTTACTGATATAGCTATAGTTTTTGAACATTTTCCAGCTGAAAAACATTTTTCAAAGACAAACATGATTTTTATTTTAAATATATGGTGATTTTGTGGCTATCTTTGGTCATTCTAACAAAATTTAGAAACTGCCTCTAATGATACCTTGTGAAGATAAACAAACATGTGTTCTTAAAACAAAAATAGATCTTAGGTCTGTTTTTCCCACAATCATTAATGTTTCATAGAACCAGTTTTTGGAATCTGTGTCCATGAAGCTGTCCTGTCATGTATGTAGGAGTGTATTACAAACAACACAACTTGCTGTAAGAACAGAAAATCATCATGTTTGGTCCATCAAAAGCAGGGAAGGAAAAAAGGCCATGATGGAAAATACTGACCAAAACCTCCTCTGAACCAATGCTCCCAAGGTGCCCAGTTGTTGGGCTGCCTTTAAATTTGTCCAGGGACAAAGCAGCACAAGGTATAATCCACCTGCCAGTCCCGTTCAGCATCAGTAGCACTCTGGCAGGAACATTCTGCCCCCCACTTAAACACAAAATACCATCAGTGCGGAACAGTGGAACCCATTCTCTTCTTCGTTCTTTCTCCTCCTCCTCTCTTTTCGGAGCGCAAATGCTCCACAGGAAAGCGAGCGTGGGTGGTGGTGTAGAAAGACTGCAGAAACAGACACTGTCTGAGGAAAAAACAGACATGGAGATGCTTCAAAGGTTGAGCAAGTATTAGTGGGAGTGGAAAAGAGATGAGCAAAGGAAGGTGATAAGACGCAGAGAAAGAAATGAGTGAGAAAAAGGAGGTGGAGTGGGTTTTTTTCTTCCTCTTTCTACACGCTCTTTGCTGGCAGGGAGGCCCCAGGAGAGACACAAGATTGATTGGTTCATTTGGTTTGGAAAAGTGGATCTCTTCCATGAAAAAAACTTGTTTCCTTCCAAACCAAATGACAAATGAGCTATTGATTTGTTGTTTACAATCTAGGGGGGCACAATGCCCCCTCAGTGCACATGATGGACCTCATAATGGCCCAGTCTCTGAGCTTTACTGTTGGTGCTAGTGATACCAGGCTGTTCAGCCTACCATAGAAAGACAGAGAGCGCCCACCAGCACTACATGAGGTCCAGTTTGTGCAGTTACTTTGCTGCTTTAGATAAAATGAATTCAAATAAATGTATTCTGATCATCTTTTGCTAACTCCTTTCATTTAAAAATTATGACAGTTTCGCTTTTTTATTGAAAGGACTACATTTATTTAACAGTAAGATTATGATTTTATTAATTTATATGGATGTATATGTGTGTGCCTTGTTGTATGTCCCATAGACTGGCGACCTGTGCAGGGTATACCCTTACACCCATATACTGTGAAGATTTATCAGACCCACCATCACCCTTACAGATAAGCTGAAGAAGTTTGTCCTGCTCTTTAACTGTACTCTTCTGACTGCCTAAATTATCATCTATAAAATTATTAAACAATCGGGACAAGGGAGTTTTAATTGAACCTATACAAACTACAAACATATGGGTAACCCTGTCAGCATCTTGACCCTCATTTGATCTAATGCCCAGCCTCCACAATCCTACCTGCAGGTCTTTGTATCATCATATATCGTCTTTCAGGTGCAGGGGATGAATCAGTACTCTGCCCTTTCCCATTGCTACTCCTGGTTGGATTAGGGATGTTTTTTGGCGCGGGTGAAAAGTAGCTTGCGGCCTGCTTTGGATCCCAGTTAAGGGGGCCCCGAATCTCCTATAATGGATCATCTTGTAAGTGGCTGCTGGGCTGGTAGTTTCACCATGATTTACTAAAGTTGAGGAGCCACTGCTGTGGGTAAATAGGGGCAGAGTAGGACAGGTATTTTAGTATTTCTTTGCTAGCGCGTGTTAGTCCTGCCTTAGCTTTGACAATGGGGCCTGGTCTTGTAATTGTTGGTTTGATGGTGTACTGTAAGCCTTTGCTCTGTCTGTGTCAGTCGTCACATCCTTCTACCAAACACTTCACCTGTCAAACCTGCTGTTGGTAGTCAGAAATTGAGCCAGTTGTATGGCATTCTGGATTCTATCAGTTTGCACCAGGATAAACGTGGCTACCATGTAGACTACCACCATTAAGTGTATGCGTCTTTGTAGAAACAAATGTCAGAAATTAATATACATCTAGCTAGAGTTTTATGATTTGGTAATGCATCATACAGGTATAAGCTATATTTTTTTTTCCATTTGACTTGGGCAGCCAGGAGAGGTTGTGACCTTGGGGGCCTGTTCTTTAGTGGGTGTTTCTGGGATTCACTGGGTTACATTCAAAAGACCTGACTTAACCTAGATAGCTCCTGCCCAGAGGGCCTCACAAGGATGGGGTGGTATTTTAGAGTGCTCCTTGATCCACTAGGTCTGAGCCAAATGTTACTTTATTTTCACCAAGAAGGGGGCGTCTCCAAAACTTTAATTTCAACCTTACTTCCCCTTTAAAGCTGCATATTTTTCTTTAGCCACAGAAGAACCCTAATATTGTCCTTTAGCAGAACACTATTTAGTGCAAATGTAAGCAGGGAGGGTTATGTTACCTCTTTTGCCCAGGTCCCCCTTTTTTCTGTAGAAAAAAAAGAAGAATTAGACTTAGACAAAACTTTGTCATTTTGTATACACAGAGTTTTGTGTACACAATGTCAGTGCCTAGTTTGTAGCTTTCTTGGGGGCATATTTTCTGAAGTTGTCGAGAGCTGTGGTAGTTCACTGCCTGTGACGCAGCCATTTTTCACTCTGCATTAAAATTAATGATCAAAAGTCATTCTTGTTATTAAGTAATTTTACAATATACTTACCTGATAAACTACTTTGTGGAATTTAAAACCGTGGAGGAATCCGATAATGACAGTCAACAATAGTTGCTCACTTCCACACCTCAGCTATAGAGGGATTCACAAGATATTACACTGAGTCTGATTCTGCTGGAGGCTACTTTCTGTTAAACGGGAGTTTTTCTTTCCACTGTCGCTACAAGCATGCTTGGTGTGAGGAATTGGCTTCCAGTCAATGAGTTGATGCAATCAGCTGGTTTTCCTTAAATAGAAAACTTTGAATCAAATGGACTGTATAATCTGGTTGAATTGTCTCTGTAAAGTTCCTTGAGATGACGTGTTGTGAATTGGCACTATATAAATAAACTGAATGGAATTGCACTGAATATTAGAAGAAGGATTTCTGGTTGAAATCTGGCAAGTTGGATTTGCAGACTTTTTGTAAATCTTCCTAACACATACAAATATGCCGGGTAACAGTACAAAGAACGTCCAAATGCAAGCATAAAAGGTATAGAAAATGATAGCCTATAAACATGTTATCTGGCTGATATGAAGCTGCTATTATTTCACAAACATGTCATAACCTTCTATCAGTACAGATAAAAAAAAAAATGTTATTAAGGCATTTGCTCACTGTGGTCAGACTTCCTGTTCCCAAGGCCACAACAAGCAAGTGGTTAGTGCTTCTGTGACCTTTTCTATTGATCCTTGCTGATCCTTTGAATTTCCAAGTAAAAACTTTACATTTCCCCACAGGCATACTAATACACAGCCTCTACAAAAACACAAAGGCAACACACAATCAAGCATTTTAAAGTGTAATTTAAAAGCCCGCTCTGAAGTGGAATTACAAGACAACATTGTCTAACAAGTGCTTCTAATTATGATAGTTATTGTTGTATTGTACCTCTGAAAAAGGTGAAATAATGCACAAGCTTGGTAATCATCTGCCTATTGTTCCAGACCTTACTTACACTGTTTATTACCTTCAATGAGCTTTTTCAAAAGAGATTTCTTTAGTGCCTGTATTTTTTTCTTTTTACACAAAACTCTAAGACATTGCTTCAGTTTTATGTGGGTCACTTGAGAGGCTGTTCTAAGTGGTAATTATTTACAGTGTGTGTCAGAAGGGGATTGTTATAGTTGAGTGTTTTTATCTTTGGAATCTAAACTCACTAAGATAAAAAAAAAAAAAAGTTAAGAAGGAAACTAACAGACAGGCTTTTTCATTGGTCCTAATTAATTCTATATAGCCACTATCACAAAGAGTCTCATCTTGCCATGTGTAGAATATCCCTTCTGACCAATCACCCTTTTTATATTGCATTTGTATTTGGATTAAGAGTGTGAAATGCATATTGCAGTTCTGCATAAAGACTGAGTAAACTACATAAACTGTGATCATCTCTATTTTTTGTATTATTATTGATCCCTTGCTCATTCAGGGGTCAAAGTTCCCTGCTTGATATACAGTCATGTATGAGTGCCCTTATGTGGTCAAATAACAATTTGCTAAACCAAAAACCAAAAAAAAAAAAAAACAGGACCAGGTTTGCCACAATTTGAAAAGGTGGCTCTGTCCTCGCTAATGCAGACTAGACGTCTGGGAAAGAATAGTGTGGAATTGACTACTGATCTTATTCCAATGCTCTCATACTGCCTGTTTGTGATGTATGGACAGATAGACAGTGTTATGAGGTATTAGCTTACAAAATGCAATAAAAGTACAAAGAAATCCTAAACTGTCCATATATAATCAATATATATATTATCAAATGAAAAGACTATCTAAAATCTAAATAAAACAAATTAGAAACAGTTAAGACCTAAACAGAGTAAAATATAAAAGTATAGTATAATACTGTAAATGATCCGCACCTTGGTAAGAAGTTTTCCAAGTGCAACTGTCATCTCCCCACCTTTTCATTTATTGCAGAGCAACTTGACCGTAAAGTCACTCTAGCTCCCTGAAAGACTTTTTTTTCTACACAAATGTGCCGATAAGTTAAACTGATTTAAACAAAATAGAAAGCAAGTTCTTTAATGTCTTAGCAAACAAGCCTCAAGCTAATTAAGCCAGAAACTGACGATAAATGACTGTGGAAAAGGCTGGCAAAGCTCAATGCTGTCGAGTACCGGACCCAGATGATTGATGCTGTAAGTGCAACGCTAAGGTAGTAAAAACTAAACTCAAACTCTCTAAACTTTAATTAACTTTAGTGTTTCACAATGAAATGCACTACTCTAGGGTGTTTAAAATGAGAAAAATTGATTTATTCATTTTTAGAGGACAGTTTTGTATTATCTTTTTCGTTCAGAGTATAATAGCAAAACAATTTGATACTTATTAATCTGAATAATATTTTGATAACATATCTTATTGTTAGTTACCTCAGTTAGTACTGTAAACGTTCCTTGCAACAGGAAGATACATGGTTTAAATTTTGGTCTGTGATCATTCTGCATAGAGTTTACATGTTCTACCTGTGCATGCCAAAGTTCTCTCTAGGTATCCAGAATCATTCCCTTTATCTTAATTGGTCACTTTAACCAATCTATTTAGTTTTCTGTCGATTGATTGATAGAAGACTTCAAATTCATTGAGTTGACAAGTGGAAACGTTTTTAAATTGTAGCAGTCAATACGCTTAAATATTGTTAAATTATCCATGAAATCAAAATGAAGTTATCCCTTGATTTTATGTATAGTAGGATTTCTCCCTGGTTCATCACTAAATTAATTATTTAATGCAGAAAAAATAAAAACTCAACCCAACTAAGGAGCAACAACCTTAATTTTCGCTCAAGCAACGGTCTTCCATGTGTAACACAGTGAATACAATTCCTTTATGATTTGCTGCAGCAAAACCCTTTAAATAATTACATTTAGTAAACAAAAATCTTAGAATTAATGTTAGAAATATTTAGTAGCGAAATTATGTATTAAGAAAACATCTCGATTCATTTATCATATATTTAAGTGATTCTCAATTCTGGTCCTCATGTACAAATGCCCTGCATATTTTAGAGGTCTCTGTTGCTTGCAACATAACATCAAGTGATTATACGGACTCCTCAGCAGCCATCAAGTGCTGCAGATGACTAATTAATTTTAATCATGTGTGTGGCAGCAAGGAGACACCTAAAGCATGCAGTGGTACCTAAGGAACAGTATTCGAACCACTATTTTATAGACATATCTCTACTGTTATTAATGATACCTAAAAGAAAGATCTTTTGGCATTTTCTATTGAGTAGGCTTGGCGTGGCCTTTAAAAACAAAAACCTGGTCTATGGTTGTGGTGTTTGCGGGGTAATCCTGACCAAATTATGTGATTTTATCACCCATTATCCTTCATGCAGCCTACATTTCTGCACCATGCACCTAGAAAAACTTGTAACTGTGAGCGGCTTCACATTCAAAAAACACTGTGGACAAGCTATTGCCCCTACTATCTAAAAAATGAACAGTTGGCCCGTAAATAACATTACGATCAGCAAATTGGAAAAAAAAAAAAAAAACTCTTTATAAAGAAATAATAACATGTTTTTCTCTACTTCTACGTGTTGGAGTCTGTGCCGTAGATGTCCATCTTGAATTGGCCAAATATTCGATACAATGGGAAAAGCTGCATGAAGTATAAAAGCTGCAGACGTTCTGAATACAGTATGTGTCTCTTTTTCTGCGTGAAATACACAGCATCAATCATAACTAACCGTTAAGGGGTTAATAGCTGATGTGCTGGACTATGATATATCAAGCTTGGTATTATTTCTCAATGATTTCTTGCCTCAAAGTAAAATCCGTGTGTTTTCCCCTGATTTCTGTGTTTTTTTTAAATCAATCAAATTAAAAATCTATTAACTGGAAGGATCTACTTGTAAGAGGTTCTTCAATTAGAAGAGTAGTAATAGAAACTCCTTTGTGGAAGACAGGCTGGTAATTTTTTTCACCTTTTCACTAATACAATCTTCAATAGCAAGGCCAGCCCAACAATTGTTCCCTAATCTGCTTTCTTTTTATGTGATATTTTTTCTCTCAGTTTAAGGAATAATAAATGAAAAAAAAACAGTAATGAAAAATCTTGAGGCAAAAATTAATTTACTTTTCTAATCGGCTCAAGTAGTTTGGTTCTTGAATACAAAGCTTGCGTAACAGAATATGTATAAAATTGTGTTTCCTGAGGCTCAGAACAAGCTCACCTTGGTGAGGTAGTGCTCATACAATTACAGAGCCAATAAAAGGAGATAATAAATGAAGAATTGGACAGTAGGAAAGTTTTGACATTAATCTAAACTTTGCTGTTTGATCAAATAAAAAAAGAAGATAAAATCAAGAGCAAAGGCTGATTTGCCAGATTCTTATCTGTGCTTCAGCACTTCTTCTGCAAGGAGGGAGGACTGAGGGTGTGCGGGTCGAAGAGTTGTGTAGGAGTGAGAACTAGATTGTTTTCCTGATGCCTTGTTTGGAGGAAATAGCATCAAAAGTCAGCTTAAGAAGGAGAAGCAGAGCTCAGCCGAGCAGTACTCTAAATACATAACTAAGGTCCTTTGCAGTGCAACTAGAGTCCCAGCTCATTTATTGTCTCAATAAAGCTTGTCTGATGACTTCTGCATTGGCTATCAGTCACAGAATTGTCTGAACTAGGTCAGGACCGGTGGGCGGTGGAGGGACAGTAGTGGGGGGCAGAAAAGCACAGCTGGGGCCCAGTTATCACTCATGCTTAATGAAGAGAGTTCCTGAGAATTCAGAGTATCAGGACAGATATATTTGGAGCGTTTATCCTTTGAAATACAAACATGCAGCAGATTGAAGGACACCTGGTTCATAATAGATGGGCTAGAATTAAGGCCCACCGTTTGAGTCCCTTTGTTGTCTGATAAAGAATGCGTTTTACTTTTAATCGTATGTTCTAATTGTTTGATGTCTGGTTAAGACACTTATTTTCAGCAAAAAGCATGCAGTAATAAAATCCTGGTTGATATTAAGGCATTGCCATGATCTCTTTTACAAACTCCAAACTGCTCATTTCTCAAGTGTTTGATTTATCATAATTTTTTACATTTTTTTTTATGTTCTTTTCAGCAGAGTATTTTTTTTTCTTTTTTTTTTTTAAATCTGGCTTTCTTCCTGCTTCTTCATCATAGAGAATTAGTAGTACTGCAGAATGAAGGTCTATTTCTTCTGAAAAAGGTGATGGTAAAATTAAATTCGATAAAAAAAAAAGGGTTTGATAAAACCCCCCTGGTTAGCTTGTGGTATTTTTGGAGCTTTAGACACTTTAACAAAATGAAAGGAATTATCACAGAAGCGTTCGCTTATGGGCCAATTCTGGTAAGACATAAGAAAAAGCCTTAAAGGTGTGGTTCCTGTAAATTGTAATGTTAACCAGAGACCTACATGCTGCTTATACAGACCCTCATAACTCATGTTCATTAAAGGTTAATGTGACGAGCTGATTATCAGACATTCTCCTGTATTAGGTTCTCATATAGAGGGGAATTTAGTATTCAGTTAAAGCAGGTCGTTGGCAATTATACATGTGAAAATGTTTTTTTTCTACTTTTACCTTTTTGGTTTTAGGAATCTTTTTTTCTTCCTCTTGGTTCGGTAGGTAGATAAAAAGATTGTCAGCTGAACCATAGTGTTGTCAAAGGTTGTCCTTCTCTCCTTAGTTCTTCTCAAAACTAAGAAGCCAGTCATTTGGCTTCGTTTTGGACATTTTGATATGTGTGACATCTTTTAGTTAGTCTGGCAGCAAGTTCAGCTTTTTTATGTAAGATATGCAAGATATGTAAGACCCGCTTCAATCCCTTGGTCAAGGTAGTTGCCGGTGTTCTGTCAGAACAGCACACGCTGTCGGATCAGCATACATTTGTCTAATACGCATACGTGCTAATGCGCAACCGAGAATTATTCCCACATTGAATTTTTGCAGCAGTATGCCGACCAGCAAAAGAATATCAGCTGTTATTTCTTTGATGCAGAAACAGCCATTTTATCAATTAAGTAATATAATGGAGTGTGGGTACCCATTCAGTATTAATTTAAAATAAGTTACTTTAGTAGTAAAAAACGTGTGCGCGGGAATTTAAATTAGGTTAGACTTTGTTTTCATTTTTAACATCATAGAAAACTTTGGCTGTGGATGATATTGTGACTCTGAATTCCCTTTAGGTTAGATAAAAACCTAAGCGTATGTCTATCTGACAGCGCATGCTGTTCTGACAGAACACCGGTAGCAAATAGTTCTTAAGAGGCTAAATCCCAGTTTGTGATTCATCCTTTCCTTCTTTGGAGCAGATGTTTTTCAGCCCAGTAAACAGCTGCTTTAAGCCGGATCTACGAACCACCAGCCTGCAGATAGATTCTCTTCTATGCCGCTTCCTGTTAGAAAGAAGATCTTACTATCGACTGTCATCACATACTTTCTGCAGTCTGAAACACAATGTTATTGGGTGGATTAATTTTATACCAACAGAATTAAAACATTCACTTTACTTTTAATGTATTGACCTGTATTTTATAGTGATTTGTAATGGCTAAAAGTAAAAATAAGTTTGGTTCATACAGGAATTACCTAGATGGGTTTATTCTTATCTTTTTTAATAGGTTTCTTTATAATTGGAAACCAAATGTATTGCCTTCAGACAGCATTTGGTGTGTCAATGCTATAATGAATTAAAACTATATAAGATAAATAATTAAACCACTGTGCTTAAAATGGCGATGTTTGCTCTCAAATAAACATGGAAATCTTCACTTTAATAACCTCCCTTACTCCAAGGTTTTTATAAATGTGGAATCCAATTTATGATATCATACCTGACATCATTCCTCTGTAATAACCCTCCAGATTATTTACAATGTGCAGCATTTTTTCTCTATTGTTGACAGACTGCCACCCCTGCATTGAATATAAATTTCTACCAATGCATAAGAGGTCTGTGATGTTCAATGCTTGCATGGATTAACAGCTTTACCGTGCAGTGTGGTACTGACAACAGCCTGTTTGATCTCATTACACCATTTCAAAACTGCACTGTAGTAAATTCAATGCTTTCTTTTCTTTTGTGTTTTCTTGCATCTTTTCTTTTTTCATTTAGTTAGCCTTGGCATGCATTATGCAAATGTTTAAAGGTGTCTGAGGTGTTTAGATAAGATGAAATGAAATAGTTTCTCATTCTGACTGGCTCAGGAGCAAACGATCTTAGAGAAAATATATTTTACTTTAAAAAGAAACTGCTTAAGAACAGTTGCAGTAACTCAACAGACATACTCCATCAGCATTCATACAGTAGAGCGCACTCATTTCATATTCATAAAAAACAAATGACCAAGAAAAACTAGGACTAACAGGATTTGAGGGAACCTAACAATCTTGTATAAAGTGCTTTACATATATAACTGGAGCAATAATTATGCTTTTATCTGCTTTGGGGACTGTGCTCATTTGAATTATCATGCATGCAGTATTGCTGGTTTGCTTAATTGGAATTTGTTTAGCAGGCTTTGTGAGCGAGCAAACAGGGAATAAACAGATTTATGGAAAGCTCTGCCAAGTAAAAGGTTATGCATAATCTAAGGTGGATTACTTAGGATGCAGAGGTCAATAAGGCTCAATATGTTCCATTTCTACTTGAGAAAAGGAGGGGTAGAGTTCAGGACTTCACAAGTTGTACTAATTCTTTATAAACAGGCTCAGAGGCCTGTGTACAGGCATTCCAGAGCATTTCTTTGCTCACATCAGCACACACCTTTACAGAAATGAACAGAGGCGCATTAGATGTGTGCAGACTAATTATATCAGCGCACCTATTTCTGTTTGCAGCCTTAAGCCATTGTTCTGCTTTGGTGTATGTGTGTCACTGTGTCATTTAACATCAGCTTCAATGTAGTCACCTTCATTATCGTCAGTCGCATCACAATAACTGATTTTATCACCACCAGTCTACACTGCACTACCCTTGCTGCTTTGTTTGTCCATTTGTATTGTTTATGGCATGTTTACTCAGCTACTGATTATAGCAAGTACTTTTTGTTCCTACAGTACCTTTTGTTCCTTATTAAGGGTTGCTATGTACGTTTGACAAGGTTGGAAGTCTCCAAAATAAAGATGAGAAAATAGTCCACTTTAAAAATGTTTGCGATCATGAACAGTGAAATAATGCACCCACGTCAAGAAATGGGAAAGATATTATATTGAAGGCTCAATATGAGCTTTTAGCGACACTTTTGGGAAAAAAAAATGGAATCCAATTGTTTTTCTAGGTACTTCCCTAAAACACAGTAGATTTTATGATTAATTGTCTATTAATTCTTACTTGAATTATGATTGTTCCATCTGATTAATTTATTGTGTCTATTTAAAAGGAATTTCTTTCAGTGTTGTTATTCCTAAGCCTTTGGTAGAGCCCCTGATATTTGCAACAGAAATAATGTCAGATGAAGGCATACCACAGCAGAAACCTGGATAGATCCTAGCATTTGATAAAGGTGGACTCCATGCCTGCATCGTAAAGCTTTCTGTCTCTGGTTCTTTTTCCTGAAAAGGAATCACTCGGGACAAATTCTATAACTGACACTTCATAACGATATGTTTTACATAACCATGAGACATGACAGATTCTGATAGAAATTCTAATCTTACGCAGATCAGAGAAGTTTATGTAACTCATTGGTTAGTGAGAATAAATGTCAGTTGTTCTTGTTCCTATTTTTGTTGACTATTGTCAATTTTCTGACTAATATCACTTGATAAAGCCTTTTGTAATGTTCCAGACTACAAAATACTTAAGAAAAGTATAAATGATTAATGCTGGTATTGTATTGGATTAATGCTGGCATTGACTGAAAGCTGCAATATTGTATTAGAAAAGAAAAAGTTCTATCAGGACATTTGTTTTTCACACATTACATTCTTTTTTTATTTAGTAACTTAATAGGTCCCTGTTTTCTTTTTTTTTTGTTCTTATAAATGTATTTACGCTTAATAATGTGATAAGAAAACTTTTTTTTGTCAGTATTTGATACGACTAACAATTAAGTATTACATTTTTAACTTAGCTAATTGTAAAACAAATGAAAAGAAAAAAAAATATATACATTTGCAATATATATTTGGATCTATCTAAAAACAAATGAAAAGAAAAAAATATATATACATTTGCAATATATATTTGGATCTATCTATCTATCTATCTATCTATCTATCTATCTATCTATCTATCTATATAGATATTTATTTTTTTTAGGACAAGATTATCTTGATTCAAATAAAACTCAAAACTTTAATAAAATAGCAATTTTATTAAAGTGATTAGTCATCTTTAGATTAAATGAATCCCTAGTCCAAACATCACTGTCTGCTATTAGGTTGGTCATAATAAAACACAAATTTTTAAGGTTTGCTGGTCCACTTTTGTCTTTCACAAGGAAAGCAAAAGTTCGACAGAATATTCTCTTTTTCTCTTTTCTCTTATTAATGTGAAGTTATCCAATTTAGGTTTGATCAGGCAAATTGTCATTCCATAATTGCAGCTAAATGAATGCACCAGCAGTTTGTAAAATTATTCCTTCGGTTTTAGTATTCTACCATCTATTCATGAAAACCACCTGATAAAATATAAAATAACTTGATACATCCATTTGAAACATTCAATTATTTATTTATTTATTTATTTTTTTATATAAATCTTTTTATTAGGTTTTAACGTCAAAATACAAAATGTGCAAAAATATATGAACAAGATATGTAGACTTTTTTTCCTATAACAGAACCGAACATAAGTCGTACAGTACACATGGATAAGCCTTCCCAAATAGTGAGAGAAAAAATAAAAAAAAAAGGGGGGGGGGGGATTTAAGAAAAAAAGTGCATCAATGGGTATTAATGACAGAATAAATAATTTGATAAATAATATGATAATGCAAGTAGAAAGGTCAGGCAAAAGCAAAACTTAGTTGGGCACCATACGGGACGGCAATGTCTGAATAAAATCAAAAAAACGGTTGCCAAATCTTTAAAAATTTAGTTGTGGAACCTCGTAGGGTAAATTTAATCTTATCAAGTTTACTAAAGTGCAAAGCATCTTTAATCCAGATTTCAAATGAGGGAGGTAAAGCTGATTTCCAGCACAGCAATATTCTACGCCTCGCCAACAGAGTGAGAAATGAAACCAGATCAGACTAAAGTCTTGACAAAGAAACCGTCTCAGAAAGTACACCAAACAATGCAGTTAAGGGATCAGGCTGGATGGACATATGAACTACTTCAGACAAGGCTGCAAAAATGTTTGTCCAATATTGCTTTAGTGATGGGCATGACCAAAACATATGGATCAGTGAGGCAGGTGTTTGATGGCAACGATCGCACTCCGGGCTAACGTTTGGGTATATTTTAGAAAGCCTGGCCTTAGTCCAGTGAGTGCGATGCAGGACCCTACACTGAATTAGTCCATGTCTGGCACACAGTGACGAACCATGTACACGGTAAAGGATTTTATCCCACAAGTCATCTGAAAACAGAAAACCCAAGTCCTCCTCCCATGCCGCTTTGATTGAGAGAATTGGGGACTCACGAAAACAGCACAATCTCTCATACAAACATGAAATAAGACCCTTTTTCGGTGGGGGAGGTGACAAAAGTATATCCAAATCATTCACAGGAGGTTTAGAGGGAAAGAGAGAAGTTTTTTCCTTAACATAACTTCGGACCTGTAGGTAACAAAAAAAGTGGCTCTTTGGGAGGTCAAATTTTGCAGAAAGCTGATCGAAGGAGACGAATGTACCCTCCTCATAGAGGTCACCAAAGCTTTTGATACCATGAGAGAACCAAACGGAGAAAGCTCTATCCATCATAGAGGGCCGGAATAAAGGGTTCTTAAAGATAGGAGATTGTAAAGAAAAAAAGTTTAATTTAAAATAGCGGCGGAACTGAAACCAAATTTTCAGAGTCACCCTCACCATTTTGTTGTTTGGAATTTCAGCACCTGATAGCAATTTGGGAGCATAAACTAAAGCAGACAAGGACGATCGTATACAGGATGAGGCTTCCAAATCCAACCAAGCCGGGGCACTGTCAAAATCATTTGCCTTTAACCAATAATTAAGAATTCTAATATTGGATGCCCAATAATAAAACATAAAGTCCGGCCATGCCATTCCACCCACACTTTTTGGTCTCCTAAGATATGATTTACGAATTCTAGAGGGTTTATGATCCCAAATAAATCTAGTGATGATTTGGTCCAGTTTGTTAAAGAAAGAAACGGGGATAAAAACAGGGACACACTGAAAGAGAAAAGAAAACTTGGGAAGCACGTTCATTTTAATCGTATTAATTCTCCCAGCAACAGATAAATGAAGCAAAGACCATCTATCTAGGTCTTGTTTGACCCTGTCCACCAATGGCTCAAAGTTAAATTTAAAAAGTTCGCAAAATTTACTTTTGACCTTAACCCCTAAATAAGTAAAACCATCAAGGGCAACCCTAAATGGGAGAGAAGCCAGTGAATATTTTCGAGCCACCGAATTCAATGGAAAAATTTCACTTTTGCCAAGGTTTAGTTTATAGCCAGAGACGCGGCTAAATTGGTCAAGAGTTGAAAGTACAATAGGGACTGAAGAGGCTGGTTTAGAAATATAGAGAAGCAAGTCGTCGGCGTACAAGGAAAGCCGTTGTTCAAGGCCTGATCTTGTGACCCCACTGAAATGTATATTGGATCTAAGTGAGATGGCCAATGGCTCTATAGCTATTGCAAAAAGTAATGGGGACATGGGACACCCCTGTCTAGTGCCTCTGAAAAGAGGAAAGTATTTAGAATAAATGGAATTTGTTTTGACAGAGGCAAGCGGGGAGGTGTATAAGAGCTTTATCCATGAAATAAACTTATTACCAAATCCAAAACGTCGAAGTACATAAAAAAGGTAACCCCACTCCACTCTGTCAAACGCCTTCTCCGCATCCAGACTAATCACAAATTCACCTTCACAAGAATCTGTGGGGTTATAGAGCACATTAAATAACCGTCTAACATTGGAGAAGGCATATCTCCCCTTAATAAATCCAGTCTGGTCAGGACTGATCAAAGAAGGCAAGACAGTTTCTAAACGGAGGGCTAAAAGTTTGGCGAGAATTTTACATTTAAAAGGGAAATTGGGCGATAGGAGCCACAAGATAAAGCATCTTTATCCTTCTTCAGGATAACAGAAATAGAAGCCTGTAACAAGGATGGTGGGAGAGTTCCAGTTTCCAATGAGTGCCTAAACATGTTCAGCAGGAGGGGAGCCAATTTAAGACTGAATTTTTTATAAAATTCGACAGGAAATCCATCCTGTCCTGGGCATTTTGAACTTTGCATAATATTAAGAGCACGTAGAACTTCTTTTACTGTCAAGGGCTCTTCCATTTTAAGACTATAAGTTCGGTCTAATACAGGAAAAACAAGGTTATCACAGAAAGAGTCCAGAGACAGAATATCAAATGGACATTCAGACACGTATAATGACGAATAAAATTCTTGGAACTGCTTATTAATTATTTGTGGATCCGAAGAAATGCCATTGTGAGTTTTGATCCGTGGGATAAAATGTTTTGTTGACGCGTTACGAAGTTGGTGAGAAAGTAATTTACTGGCCTTGTCACCATATTCATATTGGGCGTGCTGCGACTTCAAAAGCATCTCCTCCACTTGTACTGATGCCAATCGGTCAAATTCTGCCTGTAAAGACAACCTAACATTGTATGCCTCGGGTGAAGGGGAAGCTGCGTATAGCTCATCCAACTGCAGAATTCGAGTTGTAAGTTCTGACAACCTTGCCTTTCTCTGTTTAGTTTCGAAACTACTGTAGGATATAATCTGTCCTCGTATAAAAGCCTTAAAAGTCTCCCACAAGAGAGAGGGTGATGTACCTGGAGTATAATTTGTAGCAATGAAGAAGTCTATTTTTGAAGTAACAAAGGCAACAAACTTATCATCCGACAGCAGACGTGTGTTTAAGCGCCAAGGAACAACAGAAGGAGAACCACCTCCCAACACCAGGTCCAATGTCACAGGAGCATGATCTGAAATTACAATGGCATTGTGAGAACAAGACCGGATATGCGGTATCAGACGGCTGTCCAAAAGAATGTAATCAATACGAGTGTATGTATGGTGAACTGGGGAGAAAAATGTATATTCTTTACGAGTAGGGTTAAGAAAACGCCAGGCATCAATAACTGAGAATTCTTTAAGAAAATTATTAACAACTTTGGAAGAATGTGATTGTCTAGTAATATTGTTTGATGACCGGTCCAAAGGGCCCAGCCAACAGTTCAAATCGCCAGCCAAGATAAGAAAATGTGAAGATAAATCTGGAATCTTGGTGAAAAAGGAATTTAAAAAATTATAATCGTCCCAATTCGGTGCGTACACATTAGCCAAAACTAATTTTGTATTAAAGATGCTCCCACAAACAATAATGTATCTACCATTAGGATCAGTAATAATGTTAGAAGACACAAATGGTACTGATTTGTGAATTAAAATAGCAGCACCTCGAGATTTTCCTTGAAAAGTTGAATGATACATTTGGCCAACCCAGCCCTTCCGGAGTCTAGAATGATCTGAAATTTTCAAGTGGGTTTCTTGTAAAAAAACAATTTGAGCACCCAAATGCTGTAAGTGATGGAGCACTTTACTCCTTTTAATGGGTTGATTCAAACCCTTACAATTCCAGCTACAAAACTTGAAAACCTGACCCTTTAGTAAATTATCACGATTAGATTGTGACATCCATCAATCTGTGTAAAGGATGACCCATTGATAGCACTTAAAGACCAAATAACATATAAAAAAACAGTACGACAAAACAAGAACATTAGAACTTACCCCTGATTGCTGAAGCATCTTCCCAAACAAGATGCGCGCATACCCCCTTTTGCTAACTACTAGATACCTCTTCCCAAGCATCCACGGACCCAGTAGAACTCAAGCTCCCACCAGTGCAAAGCAGGAACAAAAATAAATGGGTCAAATTATATGATCTAATTAAGTGTATAAATATATATGCATCTACACACCCATGCATACACAGAAATATAAATAAACCAATAAATTATATATAGGAAATAAATCAGTAATAAGGATAGAAAAAAAAAAAAAAAAAAGGGGGGGGAGATTTTAATAAAATATAAGTAGTATAATAGTATAAAAATAGAATTAAACAAAAATAAATAAAAGATCGTAAATAAGATAAGAAAATGATTAGAATCAAATATGTATAAAAAAAAATTTATAAATAAAAATAAATAATAAAAAAATTAAATAAAAAAAGGGAGAGAAAAAAAAAAAGAAAAACCCCCTGCAGTTAGGTTACCATTTCACGGATATAAATCAGAAATAACGAACATCAGCCTCAAACCAAATCACAGTTATTAGTCAGAAGGAGCACCCCCTCCCAGTTTCTTAATAAAGTCTGTGGCAACTTCGGGGTCGGAAAACTTGCGCACAGTTCCATTTGGCAGTGTGATTCTTAACTCAGCAGGATAGAACAGGCCAAACTTAACACCAGGGCACGAGTGTAGGAGACGTTTGGCATTCCCAAACTGTGAGCGTTTTTTGGCCACTGATGACGTAAAGTCTGGAAAGATAAAAATTTTCCTGCCCTGATAGAGAAGAGGTGCAGCAGCTCCTGCCCGGCGCAGAATCAGTTCCTTCACATGAAAATAATGCACTCTGATGATAATTGGTCGAGGTGGAGCTCCTTCTTTAGGTTTTTCCCTGCTAGACCTGCGAGCCCGGTCCAGAAGCGGCACATCCTCCAATCCCAAAAGGTCACGCAGAAGCTGTGAGATGAATTCTCTAGGGCTGGGCAGTTCCAGTCCTTCAGCCAGCCCGATGAGACGAATATTATTACGCCTTGATCTTCCCTCCAGATCCTCACATTTAGCCTTTAGATGTTTAACTTCCTCTGTTAAAACAGATACGGAGGACTGCAGGGAGGACAAATCATCACTGCAAGTGGTAGCAGAGACCTCGAGCTCTTTGATTGTGGCTCCCTGAGTTTCAACAAGAGACTGGATGGAGTTTATATTAGCATTAAGCTCAGCCTTTACGGAATTAATTTCTGACCTTAATGTGAGAGTAAGAGAGTCGATCCTCGAGTCGAAAGTATCACAAATGTCTTGCTTCAGACCCTGCAGTGCTTTGGTGAATGTTGCCTCACTGAGCGGTGTATCTGATCCACGCTCGTCGCTCCCCAGCGGCGTCTCATCCATCCGGAGCGTGCCCGATCCGGAGCTCGTCTCAGCGGCAGTACGTCTCTGACGAGGTCCCTTAGTCTCCCTCTTGTCCATTTTACAAGAGTCGGAGTACTTTAAAACAGAAAATGGTCCCAAACAGTACCGAAGAAAGTTGGCGGAAACGATGACGTCACGGTCCAGCGACACGGGCGAGCACAACCAGTAATTAGCTTTAGCACAATGGACCGTCCAAGGATGGAAACCACTCTTTTATGCTCACCCGTGCCCGCAGTAATATCAGTCCTAGTGCCACCGTGCAGGGGATAAGGGATCAACCCGAAAGTGACAGACCAGTCCGTCTAGGGCCCGGGTCGAGCGCTATGAAGCTAGTGCACGCTGGCTAGGTCCGAGGCGGTGACCGCGGCCTGCTACGAAAAGTTATTGAAGCAAACGACTTAGCGACCAAAAAAGGTGTCAAATGAACCAGGGATTAGAAGCGCACCATTATATACATATGCGAGGCTGATTTATAAATAGGGGTGTACTTTAAAATAAATGTTTTGTCCCTGCTTTTGCGGAGCCTCAAGAAGCACGTCTTCACTCCATGGTGTTCCTCCGCCCCGTCAATTATTTATTTTTATTGCATGTTTCTTTTATGCATGCTTCTGGCAAGGTTTGCAGCAATAAGGTCCTAGAGGGAGTTCATATCTTATCTCCATGCATGCATGAGTTTTCTTTGGGTACCCACATTCCATTAAATTACTTAATCTATCTACTATAAATGTTCCCCTTACTCTAGGTCTGTATGTGTGTGTGCTTTTGCATAGTTTGTCTTGTATTTCTCTCTTGTTTCATGATGAAATGGTAACCTTTCCGGGCTGTACCCAGCTTCTTCACTACTGGAGATAGGCACTTTGCACCCTTGCATAGATAAGGAACAAGGACAAATGCCAATGCTTGTAATATTTAATAACCCAAGAACATATAGCATTAAATAGTTGCTTAATAATTTTATTCTGTATCAAATCATTCCAAGTTCTAATGAAATGACATTAACTCTGATATATTTAGTAGCTCGTTTCTAATTATTCTTATAAAAAGAATCTTGTAGCAGGGCTGAAATTAGAGTAAAAAATATAATTATATAATTAGAAATATAATTAAACATGCAGTTAATCACATGCTTGCAATTAACAGGTTTGAACAGTTATATTAGTTAGCCTTTATAATAAAGATATAGTACCTTTGGTTATATCAAGAGAAAGCTGTTCTGTTAATATGGATAGCATGGTTTGTTGGGAGGAGTGACAGAATCAGTCAAAAATATTTTGTAAATATGAAAATAGAGTGGGAAATTCTTCTGGTCTACCAGTAATGTTAGCCTAGGGTTAATTATATCATTTGTTGTGAAAAGCACCACAAGGTCAAATATAAAGAAAGAGGGAGTAACGGCCTAGTGGTTGGGGTATAGAGCTAGGGAATCCTGAGGTTCTGAGTTCAAGCTCCCTCACACTGCTAGTCTGGGTCTCTGAGCAAGACACTTAACCCCATGCTGCTCCCGGGGTGCCGCGCGATGGTAACTCACTGCTCCCCAAGGAGTTGGGTTAGATGCAAAGGTAAATTTCTGCAATGTTAGATCAATAAAAAAAAAAGTATTTTCTCCCAGACATAGCTATGGGCTTAAGTTTTATTAGCTTGTTTCAATTAAACTGAAATTTTTAAGTGAACGTTTAAGGTAATGTGCAGTTGCTGTGTTTTCATTTGGTTTCAAAATACCAAGCACACAAAAGCCTTATATGTTGCCATCCACATTATTTTGTCATGAATGGCTGTAGCAAAAAGGAAGTAGGGATGCAATCTGGTGCAGACCACAGCTCATTAACGATAAAAGTTTTAATGAATGTGCTGCTATGAGCTAATTTTTTTCTACCACTAACATGTTAGTTAGTAATGGTCATGTTACTTTTAGTCTTTTTTACATGCATAATAGTAGCATCTGGGAAGACGCTGATCAGTCGTGTTGGATCAAAGTTTGATTCGAAAAAAGCGTCTCTCGTTTTGCAAAATATCCCTTTTTCACAAAAGCCTAAAACATTAAAACTTTTTTGCAAATTTTCCCATGTCCATCAAGCTTTTCAGATTAAATACTTCAAAATGCACATTAGAAAAGGCTGACGGAAACACAATGTGTCTAACTTTATGTGCTCCTTTCATCTCTTTGAGATGAAATCTGGCTCCGAGCTTGTCTGCTTAGCAGTTTCTTTCCTAGACAGAGCCACCTGTGCAGCTAGTTTACAGCATCTTTTCTCACATAGATTGCATTTGCAGATCAGTGGTTCTATTTTTGTGTTGTGTATTTGTTTTGTCTTTATGTACCACCAGTCGGGCTCTGCAGAAATCCACTCACACTGATACTGATTGTTGGTTCTTTTTCCTGTTAAAAGGAACTGAATTCAAAAAGGTTATTGGATGGGAAGCAAAACGTCCTCACACTTGGAAACAAAGTCCAGTGGATTCTTTTTAATTATATTTTTTTGGAACTGTTAAAAGGGAGTTTTTCCTCTACACTGTCGCTACATGCATGCTCGCTGTGAGGGATTGCTGTAGAGTTGAGTACTAAATGCAAGCGAATATCTACTGTTGCGACATGCTTATCCAGGAGGAGCATGTCCTGTAAGTCAATGACTCAATACAAACAGCTTTAGTCCTTAAAACATTTTTACCAATCAGATTATATGATATGATTGTATTGTCTTTGTAAATTGCCTTCAGATGACATGTGTTATGAATAAAATAAACTGAATTAAACTGAATAGAAAGAAATCAAGGAAAGTGAAGGACACCATTCCTTTTTGCTTCAAAACATAAGTTATAATTGTAAGTGCTAGTAATAAAGAACAAAACTTTATCATTTGAAGCTCATACTAACAGTTTAAAAAAGTATTTTATCATAACAAAAAGTGTTCCTCAGTTTTATCATTCACAAATTTTCTCATACTACTTATAACTTAGAAATAATAGCACTTTTATTCACTTTCATACATAACTTTTTCACCTACTATACATGCTAAATTTTAAACCCTAGGTGTCACTGTGTCAATCCAAATCTTAGTGCCTGCTAACAGCTCGCCTAACACCTTAGACAAATTGACTTTGTGTTTGAAGTGCACAACCTAAAAACCTAATATTTATTTTGCATTAATGCAAAACGTCTTTGTAGAATTCAGTAGGTATTAAGTGTTTGTTGGATGAGCTTGTGATATAGCGGGAGCACCACACTGTGGGATTTAGCACTTCGCCTTCTGTCTGAATGCTGAGAATACCTTGAAATCCTCACCTGTGACTTTTTGTGAAGGATAACAGGTCTTTGATTCACACATTAAAAGACTGAACACAACTTACTTCAATACAAAGGCTTAGTGATAGGAGTCTAAAGTGGAATTGATAATTTTATGTTTAATTAAAAATGGAAAAAATTAACACACCTTTTTCTAGCTTTAAAAATAATCAGGATATATTACAAACTTATATTTTCTAACCACCTTAAATTACCTCTTCTGTGGATTGTAAATCAGTATTAATCTGTGCAAGCTGAGTAAAGGCTTAGGTACAAAACACAATGCAAATGATGTCTGTAGAGTATTGCATCTTGTGTGTGAGCTGCTTCCAGATGTATCTGTCTGGGATTTACCACTCAAAGCTGATGTACTCTGTCTCACTAGATGCTGCTGGTAAGTGATCTCTTTCCCACTGTCTCCAGTTCATCGTGACATTTCATCCGGTGGCTGACTGTGCCTTTGGGCTCTCCTTCTGCTTTGTGTGCTTGTGTATATGTCTGTGGTAAAAGCACGTGTCCACCAATGCGGGATTGCATTCAGCTGAGAAGAAATGTCAGAGCACATCTGCGAAAAAATGATATCAGCGGCAGTTGGTGTGCAGCAGATACCTACACACACACCCAAGTGTGTGCTTGCACGCAGCAGAAAAAAGCCCAAAGCAATGGAATGTCCCACAACCTGGCAGTTATGCACCACAGAGGCACCTAGCATAAATAGTGTGAAGGGAATGAAGGCTGCAGCTGGAAGCAGCACTGTGACAGCTGGACTTCTGACACTTAGGGATGAGGGAAAGTTAAAGGTCCTACTGGTTCTGAGTAACAGAACAAGTATACTGTATCTTAAAGTGTTTTAGGAAAAAAATCCAAGTATTTAATCTCAGGTTATTTAAGGAATTGCTGAATTAACTCATGCAGTTATTCATAAACTAGCTACAAATTTGATTTCACACTGCTCTGGGGCAGTTTGCTTTGTTTTTTAAAGGGTAGGGGCAGACAGATGAGTTTCCTTCGCAGGGTGGCTGGGCGCACCCTTCGAGACTTGGTGAGGAGCTACCCGGGAGGACTTCGGAGGAGAGTTGTTGCTCCTTCACGTCGAAAGGAGCCAGTTCAGATGGTTAGGGCATCTGTTCCGGATGCCGTCTGGCTGCCTCCCCCGGGAGGTATTCCAGGCATGTCCTATTGGGAGGGGGCCTCGTGGAAGCACCTGGACATACTGGAGGGACCATGTCGCTGAGCTGGCCTGCTGTCGCCTTGGGGTCCGCCCAGAACAGCCAGAGAAGGTGTGTGTGGATCAAGAAGTCTGAGCATTTCTGCTTAGACTGCTGCCTTCGCGACCCAGTCCTTGATAACGCAGAAAAAAATGGAATGTAAAAAAAGGGGGGCAGACAGAAAAAAATTTGAGAAAAAACAAAATTCTGTATATTTAAAAAAAATATAAAAATGGAGATTACCCAGACTTCATTTGCAAGTATTCAACTTCAATTTCATAGTATTCACATTAATGAATCTTGTTGTAAAATACTGTAGCTCTACGTTTTTCCATCAATGGCTTTTTCATTAAGATCACGAAGCTACTGAAAGAAAGCAGTTAAATAAAAATCCCATTGGACTTTTTTTCTTCAAATGAATATTATTAAAGTTTTAAATAGAATATTCCATGTTTTTTCTTTGCTTTGTATTATATATGTTGCATTATGGAGTTTAAAGGAGTATTAGGTGTCTTTGTGTAGTACAGGCATCCCCAAACTCGGTCCTCGAGGGCCGCTGTCCTGCAGGTTTTAGAGGTTTCCCTGCTTTAGAACAGCTGATTATGATGATTGCAGTAGAGCAAAAGCCTGTTAATCAACTATCAATTAAAATCAGCTGTGCTGGAGCAGAGAAACATCTAAAACCTGCAGGACAGCGGCCCTCGAGGACTGAGTTTGGGGATGCCTGGTGTAGTAGGTGCGCACACATGGAGAGTACACCCACACAAGCACACACATGCATGCACACAGACACAGGGCCAAGGTCTGGAAATGTCAGTCAGCATGCTATCTCATTATTTCTGCCTCTTGAAGTTTCATGAGTGCAGAGGAGCTATTTGAGACACATATTCAATTCATCAAAAAAAAAAAAAAGGAAGAGAAGAAGAAAATGAAGGCTTTTTAAAATAGGGGGCTTGACAGATTTTAGCGTGGAGATACTCATCAAGGCAGCCAAACGGGTGGAATAATCTTATGAAAATCAGGCAAAGCAGTTGACTGGAATGGAAGAGGCATGGAGAGGTGAAGAGAGGAAAAACAGGAAAGTAAAGGAACGAGCACGAATGG
Organism: Cyprinodon tularosa; assembly: GCF_016077235.1. Classification (NCBI taxonomy): domain Eukaryota; kingdom Metazoa; phylum Chordata; class Actinopteri; order Cyprinodontiformes; family Cyprinodontidae; genus Cyprinodon; species Cyprinodon tularosa. The sequence goes on from NW_024039696.1 coordinate 1,078,582, forward strand.
GAGGTGGACATAATGGTACAAGAAAAAAGAAAAATAATGGCACTGTAGAAGGGACAGATGAGAGAGAAGAAGAAAATTAGCCAGGAGGAGCTCAGCTCTGTGAGCTTGTGAGATGGTGGCTAATTACAAAGCACTGGGATTTATTTCTTTGCATTGGGTTTTTCTCTTACACGCTGCAGAACATCCTCCTAATTCCTGCAAGGCCTCCTTCAGTTTTAGGGGATGTCTGCCTACCGCGGCAGGTCAGATAGTACGCTTAATTATCCAGATAATAGATCCACTGTAAAAGGAGACATAGGAGGGGATTTTGGTGATTAAAGCAAATCTTGCAGTCTTAATGGCACTCAGTTGGGCCTTCTTTCAAGCTGCTTTTTTGTTTGACATTGTTGCCTGACTCGTCGGCAAAGAGATTACTTTGCACGTGCGTGGGGGTTTGCTTGGATATCCGCAGTGCAAATTCTGCTCTCTACTTCCCACCAGGCTGAATCAAGGGCTGCACAGACTAATCTTAAATTGGTTGGTAAGTTACAATGAACCTGTGGGTGCTGGTAAATGCAGATGCTTTCATATGAGAGTAATATGCATGTCCCACTTTAAAAAAATGAAAGAAACAATTCATTTGTTTTTTGTTTTTGTTTTTTGAATGTACCTTTCATGCAGTAGCATGATATCAAATTAAGAATTACAACCTTTGATATAGGTGCTTTTATTTTCTAGATAAAGCAATGTGTTCTTCTGAATAAAAACACTTATTTTTTTTAAATATATATAATTTCAATTTTACTTTCTCAAACTTGATTTTTTTTTGTTGATTGCTGATTCTGTCAATATTTCAGGGTCATCAAAACGATGAAGAGGCACATTGTAATAAGGTGTAGGATTGGGGTGCAGATAGAAAAGGGATTGTTTTGACTGTGTTTCTTGTCTTGAGAAACTAGTCTGTTTAAACTGCTGGTATTAAAGGCAAACTATTAATGTTTTTCTTTTTTTCTTTTACATGTAAGCAACCAAATTCTGCTTGCTGTATGAATGCTGACAGTATTGATCAGGCCTAATTTTGCATAAAGTCACTTTAATCTGAAAAACTCACACGAAGAGAAAAGACAATAAGGAAAAATGTATTGATACAATTACTTTGTCTTTGGCGCTCAGACCTCTGCGGGAAAAATAGCACTTAATTTTGATAGGTATGCATGAACAGGAGCAAAGAGTAGGGCTGTTTCCCCCCAGGCCTGAAAGTTGGTCAGTCTGTAGACTGCTGGTTAGCTAGACGGTATGCTGAGCTTTATGGGGAGATCCAGTGGACTGCATGGGCTGATACTAGAGCTTCAGTGAGGGACCTGGAAGTTGGAAGTCCAGTTTGGATAATGCAGGTTGAGAGAACCTGTCCATGATGAGCAAGCATGAAGCAACAGTGGAGAGGAAAAACTCCCCTTTGGGAAGAAACCTCTGGCAGAACCAGGCTCAACATGGCAGTCTTCTGTCGGACCGGTTAAGATGAGACAGGGAACGCAGTAAGAGTCCGGGAGGAATGACACTCTGAAGAAGCTTTAGCTACGATGGAGGCATCCATTGCTGCGCACAGGAGCAGACAGGTGTGGATCGGAGGCCTTTTAAGATGAGCTTGGATGCCGATTGGCTTTCGTGGAGGTGTGGTTCAGGTGGATGCAGGAAAGCAATTTTTCTTCAGCAAGTTTCTTCAATTGAACTTCCGCCTAGGCTCCCTTACAAACTATGGTTGGTGATGCAATTTAAAAACTTTAGTTTTTATAGTTTTTTTATTTGTTTTTAATTATCCTTTTTTCTTGAGATTAGCCAAAAAGAGCAAAACAAGATTAGTCTGTATTGCAACCTGGTCCTTTCAACCCATAATAATGAGGAACTAAAACATAATTATAATCACTTCAATGTCTAAGAAAACCTTGTAATACTGACAGTTTTAGTAATTCTATGGCCCAAAAAATGAGAAGTCAAAACTCTCTAAAAATCTCTATTAGGGATGCATGAAGTGCTGAGGAGGTGAAAATTTAAGAATAAATTTTAGCAACAAAGTAGTAAAAGGTGAATTTTTTTTACCAGCATAGTACTGGGGCATTTGACAAATATGTAAGATAAATGGTTTGAACCATAAACAACCCTAGAGAAAGAGTTTGACACAACCTCAAAAAGAGAACATTAAATAACTTCAATAAAACTAAGTAGCATAAGATGCCACTGTGCTTTCTGGAAAAAAATACCCTATGGATTAGGCAGCATTCTCTTTTCAGCATTGGTGCTGCTTCAGGGTTGCTTTCCTGCTGGTGACTCATAATTGTAGGTGTCTTGTATGACAGGTCACACTGACTTATAAGTTCAAACGAAAGGAGGAACAGAAAGAAAGAAAACTTTCTTCCAGCAATGAATCATACCTGGATCAATGGTTCTACTATGTATCCTTGAATCACAGAGGCTGCATGAGTTCAACTGGTCATAATTACACTTATATTGGCATAAATACGTAGCTATTAATAGTTGTATACACTATATTGCCAAAAGTATTTGCTCACCCATCCAAATTATTGGAATCAGGTGTTCCAATCACTTCCATGGCCACAGGTGTATAAATTCAAGCACCTAGGCATGCAGACTGTTTTTACAAACATTTGTGAAAGAATGGGTCGCTCTCAGGAGCTCAGTGAATTCCAGCGTGGAACTGTGATAGGATGCCACCTGTGCAACAAATCCAGTCGTGAAATTTCCTCGCTCCTAAATATTCCACAGTCAACTGTCAGCTGTATTATAAGAAAATGGAAGTGTTTGGGAACGACAGCAACTCAGCCACGAAGTGGTAGGCCACGTAAACTGACGGAGCGGGGTCAGCGGATGCTGACGCGCATAGTGCGAAGAGGTCGCCAACTTTCTGCAGAGTCAATCACTACAGACCTCCAAACTTCATGTAGCTCAAGAACAGTGCGCAGAGAGCTTCATGGAATGGGTTTCCATGGGCGAGCAGCTGCATCCAAGCCATACATCACCAAGTGCAATGCAAAGCGTCGGATGCGGTGGTGTAAAGCACGCCGCCACTGGACTCTAGAGCAGTGGAGACGCGTTCTCTGGAGTGACGAATCGCGCTTCTCCATCTGGCAATCTGATGGACGGGTCTGGGTTTGGCGGTTGCCAGGAGAACGGTACTTGTCTGACTGCATTGTGCCAAGTGTAAAGTTTGGTGGAGGGGGGATTATGGTGTGGGGTTGTTTTTCAGGAGCTGGGCTTGGCCCCTTAGTTCCAGTGAAAGGAACTCTGAATGCTTCAGCATACCAAGACATTTTGGACAATTCCATGCTCCCAACTTTGTGGGAACAGTTTGGAGCTGGCCCCTTCCTCTTCCAACATGACTGTGCACCAGTGCACAAAGCAAGGTCCATAAAGACATGGATGACAGAGTCTGGTGTGGATGAACTTGACTGGCCTGCACAGAGTCCTGACCTCAACCCGATAGAACACCTTTGGGATGAATTAGAGCGGAGACTGAGAGCCAGGCCTTCTCGTCCAACATCAGTGTGCGACCTCACAAATGCGCTTCTGGAAGAATGGTCAAAAATTCCCATAAACACACTCCTAAACCTTGTGGACAGCCTTCCCAGAAGAGTTGAAGCTGTTCTAGCTGCAAAGGGTGGACCGACGTCATATTGAACCCTATGGATTAGGAACGGGATGTCACTTAAGCTCATATGTGAGTCAAGGCAGGTGAGCAAATACTTTTGGCAATATAGTGTATTTATCTCTCTCATTGCACAACATTTCAGCACACTGAACAATGTTGCCATATGGCAATAATTACTTTATCCTAACTTTCTAAACAAGCTGTGATATAAAACCTAGGTTTTTGCAGTTTGTTGAAAAAAAGAAGGTTCTTACTTTGATGTAAATGGTTTTTATGGGGTCATATGCACTGTAAATCTTGTTAACAAATCCTTTTTTTCTTATGGAGCAATGAGACATGTGAACGTCATAAATCTGAGGGCCAAAAGTATCGCATTTATGTTGAATTTTGGAAAATTTTAATCAAATACAAAAAATGTAATTCCTGTCTGAGATTAGTAAACTTTAATTAAGTATCATTAAATTCAGTTTTGATGGTAAAATATTTTTATAATAATCTAAAATACAATTTTTTTCCATAGGGCAACTGTAACTATATATGGAACGTCCTGGTGCATTCAAACCAATAGAGGCCAATTTACTTGCATGCCATGAAATTACATTGAGACTGTTTACACATTTTACTTATATTTCCAAGGTAAGAAATATTTTCTGTTTTTAAAATATTGTGTTGTTTAAGGTAATTTTTAGGTTATCGGTCCAATTTCCCCCATAAAAGATGCATCCCATCTACTTCTATGGGAGAGGGAAACGGGACAGGGCTGAAATAGCTGTTCCAGTTGAGGAGAGGGAGGATGAGCTGGTAGACAGTGATGAAGGCAACAAGGTTGATGTAAACCTATATCAGAGTAGAGGCAGCTCAGAATCAGAGAGCCAGAGGAGGCAGGTAGAAGTACCATAGTTCATCCCCAGAAGTGTGTGCATGGTTGTGTGAATTTGTGCCTGTGAGAGGAAACCAGTTTCAGTGCCTGAGTAGCTAAATGTTTCATAACACTTTCCTTTGCTGTAAATGGTAAAAGAACTGTAATTATTTGCAGTTTTCAAATGCAGGGGACTTTACCAAAGCACTTTACACAACATTTAGTTATTCACCCGTTCATGCACAAACTGATGGTGGTCAGCTTCATTGTATCCACAGCTGCCCTGGGGCTCAATGAGGGAAGCGAGGCTGCACAGGCGCCACCGGTGCCCAAGGACACAATGACATAGAAAGCCAGAACTAGGGCTTGAACCATCAACCCTTTCGGTTACAGGTCAGACCCCTGCATCCGACAACACTGTAACTTGAAATAATAATTTGAAACTAAGTTCTCCAAGTGTGCTGTTTTTCTCTGGATCACTGCTGAGAGGCGTTTCACATGGCATAAAGAGAATAAAATAAAAAAAATGACTGACAAAAATGAAAATTAACTACATAAATGATATAGCACGTTTTGGGTTGATTTTAGCTGATATTTTAGATAACTGCTGAAATTGTTTCATATTTTAAAGGTACAAATGTTTTTCTAAACACTTCATTAAGTATGAAAAGAATTTGTTAAATCTTGTTTTGAAAAGAAAAAAATAAGGTTTTGGTAAAAATAATGATTCTATGGTAGTTTCCACAATTTGAATCTTGCTGCCATTGACAACAATTTCCCATGAATCCCCGTCTTAACCTTTTTCAAAGATTTTTTTTTTTTATAAATCTGTTATTTAGCTCATTTTAAGTAATAGTTACATAAAAAAATGTATGATGTAATATTTCATGCAATAGAGAGTTAATTCAAACTTTTTAAAAGATTTGTATTAAACTTTCACTTTGATGTGGTGTCCAGGATCTCAAGCCTCTGCCTGCTAAGGTTATATCTTATCTAAACACATTACTGTATCACCTTGGAGCTTACTGACTTGCATCAGTTATTTCAGAATCTATTTTTTTTTGTTGGCTATCTCTTGGTTTCCTTTTACGTCTGTCTTTCTGCTGTCATCTCAAGCTTGTCATCACATTAGACGGAATTTATTAGGCCAAGATGGTGGCTGTACACATGTTTGACTGCTATTAACCATTTATAATGTCCCCCTCCTCTCTGCTTTTATCTCCTTTTGATGAAACCACTGCTGATACTTTGCTTACACACGCACCCATATGTTTCAGACCTGTGTTTTTTTTTATATGTCCATGCTGGCTACACTTGGCCTGCATGAGTAGAATGTATTTATTTGATATCTCCCTTAAATCTAATCCTTTTCAACATAAGCCAGTGCCCTCACACCACCAGCACAGCAGTAATATGGTCCAAATGGAAACAGATAGTGTCACTGAGAGCCAAGATGCTGCTGGGAGATGAGTTTAGTTAGTGATGCGGGACCAAATGTGACAGATAAGGTTTGCCTCCTAACTCGCTTTTACGCTTTCCTGTTGCTTATGCGGTAAATCTGGTTTATTGAACTAGTCAGCTGTTATCAAAATAAGTATTCACAGTCTTTACCCTTCCTTGGAAATTGAATTTTCAAAGCAGATGTTTTGAATATTACTTTGTTGGCTATAAAGTCTAAAGCAATAGAAAAAACATTAATTTGAAAGGAAATGTTAAAGGTGCTCAGTTACAGTATTTAAACCTGTAGATATATGATTAAAGAAATAAATTATAACTTTATCTGACCATATTTATTGTTTTTTTTTTTTTTTATACTTTTTTTTGTTGTATGAAAATGAGTGTTTTGGACCTGGGGTTGTTGCAGGACCTTCTTTGGGCCCTGTTCATTTTCAATTATTCCTGTGTTGTTGTTACTTATGTTGAGCAATTTCTCTACATGAGCTTTTTGTTCTTTCAGATTGCAGATTTTTTCGATCGCTTCATCTACTCACCTATCTTGCATGCTAGTAATCACAGTCCTCACTTGGATTATCTTTCTACACACCCTGCTTGTGAGGATTTTATCCTGTGTGCTCTCTGTTTTTCTCCCGTTTGTGTTAGACCTTTTTAGCTCACCAGTATAAATTTTCAAAGTTTGTTTTTTCTCATTCAAGTTTTTTTTTTTTTTTTTACCGATCACCCTGTGCATATCTATTTTTTTTTTCTTTCTTTTTTCCTTTATTTAACCAGGTAAACCCCGTTGAGATCTGGATCTCATTTTCAAAGGGGGACCTGGGCAGAGATCTGCAATACATTGCAACCTGGTTACAAAAATAAAACCAATTAATACATATACACAAATATAAAGCAATAAAAACAATTTAAAAGCAGTGACACTGTATCATAGAAGCTTGTTTTCTATCTTTAAGAACTGCTTGAAATGTAATGTGTATATCTAACTTAGTTCTGATAAAGTTTTCAGGTTATATATATATGTCATAAAGTGAAGATCTGTGTGCTGATCTATCAGCCGTGGAGGATTTATACTCCATACAGATGGAAAAAAAACAAAAACAAATCCCACCTTTATTGAAAGTATTTTAAACTTTTGCTGTAGGACATTTTTTTTTTAGTTTAATAGTAACTTAAAAAAAAACAGTGAACAAATGTAATAGTGGTTTCTCAGTAATGGAGATCTGGAAGATTCTTATCAGCCTCACCTGGGCCACCTGCTGATGTTCCACGTTGAAGCTGAAGCCATTCGTCTTTAAGATCCCCTTCATTTAGCTTCTGGTCAAGCTTCCCTCGTGCACACCAACGAACTATCACCCACCTCTGCCCCAACTCCTCCATTACTCTCACGCTTTTCTCAATCCTGCTCACCCTGTGGCTTATGTCATAGGCAGTGTCCAGGCCCCAGGAGGAACATTACTCTAATTCTTTTCACAGGTTACTCATCCAAGTGAATGTTGATTCACAGCATCAACGTTCTTTGCTGGAAAAAAAGCACCAAAAAACGTTTCATTCATGTCAATAAAACCACTCTAAATGCAGCTTTTCTCCAGCTTGAAATTAGATTATTGCACTGAATGTTATTCCTTGTGATGTGTTTTTTTCTTTAATCACAAGTATGACTATAAACTAACACATTGTTGTGCTTCTTTTAGCTTTCTTTTTAACTTTTTAAAATATAATCATCTTTTGTTTTCATCCAGCTGATCGGTAGTGCACAGATTGGGATGTGGGATGCCATCATCTGGGTTACTGGGAGCTCAGTAGAGTTGACAAAGATTAAGTTACCTCCCACACTCTTCTTTGCATCTCATTAAATTAGACTTTAATTTGCTGGAATAGAATAGCTAAGCAAAATTTAAGGAGCTGGAAAAGCATAACTGTTTCCTTTAATAGCGCTAGATTGGTTATGTCCATACAAAGCAGATTTTAGCTGTTATTTGGGTTTATGCATCTCCCAGGTTGTAGCAACTTTACTATTATAAGTATTAATTTCTAGATCAGGTCAAAAATCTTTCACATCAATAAATGATTCCTGAAGAAAGTTGCACAATTCCGATTAAGTTTTTGTTTTATTGCAAACATATAATCAAGATGTAATCACAACAATTTTACAAATTCCCACTTCATAAAGATGCAAAGCAAAGATGTAAGACAGCTGACATCAATCTGGAGAACAATTCATTACAGGCAGCCTCCTGACCTTCTGTTAATGAGAAATTTTTGATTTGTGCGATTGTAATTTGAAGCTGTTATTGTCAAAATGCTACAATACCAGCAGGTCAAATCTCCATTAATCAATTCTCAAAGCAACTGGAATTGCGTTGTGTCGACTTGAAATGTCTGTGCTGCCATCCTTATTAAATCTCGTCTGACGCGCCTGTGATAGCTTATCTCTCAGCTGTCGCTACTGATAGAGTCGGTTTGTAGGGCCTGCTGTCAAAAATGACATTTGTAGTATACATGCAGACAATATCGCCTGTACACACGACACTCATTCCCTCATTACTGATGTTTACCAGGCATTGGTCTACCTCTTTAACAGCTGAGGGTCACCCCTGCTAGATGGCAATTCAGAAGTGAAACAAACCCGTTTGTGAAATGAATAAGTGACCTTGCTGACAGTGTTCATAATATGAATTCACAGCAACAGATTAAATAACCAAATAAAAAAAAAAAACCCTCTTGAATACCCTGTCGGACGTTGGGTTATTACACCTGACAAGTTTTTTTCCTATCTCTCTTGCCTCTGTGATGTATTTTCTGTATATCTTTGAGCAGTCTCTTGTTCACTCATGCTTCCCTTTTCCATTTATACAGGCATGTTTTATTCTCTCCCTTCAATGGCATTTACATACACTGCAATAGTGCTAGCTATAGAGCCATATATACATTAAAATTTGTTTTCATTCCTGTCACATATGGAAGCCTAATAAGTGAAGATACACATAGGTGTTACAGTAAGCGAAAGCCTAAAATAAATCCGAGAAATAACTTCTGAAATAGACCAACTTACTTTACAAAGAACAATTGGTAGTCATTAGGATTTTTTTTTTTATCTCTTTCTCTTTCAAACTGCATTAATGTCACATTAAAAATATTTTGGGGATAAATTTGTAAAGACAAATAACCGGGTATGATATGGGAACTGTTAGCCAATACTTTTTTTGTTTCAAGAAAAACATAAATATGAAACTATCCTCTTAATCATCACTTTTGAAACTTTGAAAACACCATGTCATATATCAGTTATTGATATGTCACCTACTTTTTCTGGAGTTATGAGGGTACTTTCATTTTATTTTATGGAGTCCTTTAGAGAAAGTGAACATACATTGAAGTTTAACTGATCAGTATTTTGCGCAATCCCCTTTTTGTTTCTGTAGATTTCTCATTCTCTTGAACTGTACCATTTATAAAAATATGATTTAAATAGTTTTATCTGTCTTTTTTTCACCTCTACTATCAATATGGTTCAATTTCGTTATCTCCCTAAAAAGAACCCCTCTCTCTAAGCCTGAATGAAAAGATGCTTAGGCCCCTGTGCTTCCTCTAACTATTACAAAACACTACACTTCATCTCTCAACACAGTATTGGTTTAAGAGGAACCTAGAGTTAGATTCATTTAGAAATTGTTGGTTTCTTTTTAACACATGCTTTATTAGTGCAGTGACAACACATATTTAAAATCAAAACATTTAAAGGAACTGCTATTTGGCCATCAGCCAATTTGCAGCCCATGTAGGTTAGAGATATTTAACATCTCTGTTGGATAATGTTTCCCACCCCATGCATGAAGCTGGTGCTGAACTGGAAAGCTCCTTCAGTGACAGAGTGCTGCACCCTTAATGCACCAGGGAGCGTTATCACAGATCCTTCCTCCCTGCAGCTCTAAGACTTTATAACCATCACTGTTCCCAACATCCTCAATAAGTTGTTACATTGATGATGATTTTTGCACAGTTTCTGTTTTAGTCACTTAAAACCATACTTCTGTCATTTCATTTTGTTTTTTATCTCTGGTGTTGCTGCTGTTGTTCACATATCCATTGCTTTAAAAATGTTCACAGCTGTTATTGATTTTTTATTCTCCAGATACAGAGTATTATATTGTAAAACACTGTACATTATAACACTCTATTTGTTTTATTTTCTTATCTGTTATTTTTATACACTTTTCTAAGGTGGACATTGTGTGACCACTTTTACTATGGCCTTTGCTGCCGTAAACACCACAATTTTCCCATTGTGGGACAATAAAGGGATTTTCTATTCTATTCTATTCTATTCTACTGTATTCTATGTTGTGTATTTTATGTACTGTATGTTACTTACCTAAACAGGGACAAGGTGTGCATGCCTTCAATGCAGAAAATATATATTTGCTTTTTGTGTCCAGAAGGCCTCAAGGCACAAAAAAAAGTAACCCTCACAAGTAATTCAACCTCAAGAAGCTTGTCAGCAAAATTCTCTCAACAATAATAATGCTTCACATTGGTGTCATTTTAAAGCTCTTTCCTTACTCTGCTGACACTATGCTAATGATACATGTATTATTTGGCCAAGTGGTTTCTGAGAGGGTGTGCATGTATAACAGATTGATTGCTATATACATATTGTTTATGGTGAGGAGATAATGGCTTTGAGTTTCACTCTCTCTAATGATTTGCATGCAGGGTGAATAAAGGTGTTGAAGGTGCCCTTAGAGTAAATTTATAGGTAGCTAAGTGAAAAGCATTCCCATGCGTGAGTAAGCCAGTACAATGCAAAAGTATGAAGTATACATGCTCTGTAACGCCACCCAGACAAAACATTGCCTTGCAAAGGTGTACTCTCTGAATGCTTTCACATTTAATCAAGTTATTGTACAACCACTAACTCAGAGTACTTTATCAGCCTTACTCTCCCAATCGGAGAAAAACAGATAGTCTCTACAGCACCATTCCATTGCTGGATAATGTATAAATACAGGTTTCCTACAGTTCTTTTTTATCAGAAATGGAGTTTTAGATTAAAATACGTTTGTATTAGTCTACGGAAGTCAAGTGTTTAATCAGGGGCCAGCAATGACCAAAGAATAAGAAAGAGGATGGGTGGATGGAATGAGATATGAATGTTAGGATGGATAGCAAAATGGAGAGAGAGTTGAGGAAAGCCTAGACAAATAAACCTCACAAGTTTTGTTAGGCTGTGTAGTTGTCCTTTCGGTGAAGTCTTTGCCTTTTACTTAATGTCTTTGTTACTATAAACTGTGTTAGTAATAATATTTAACCCGTCCTATATATACAATGCTGTAGCGAAATATATTTTCTTCGGAAACTTTCTTATTATCCCAAAAAGCACCTCATTATACCACATAGAGTACATAATGACCCTTGAATTCACTTTCTCTAATGGGTTTTTGCCCTGCAGCCATAATTTTCATGAACCCTGTTGAGTTTTTGTAGAGCAAAAATGATCATGTTTGTTTACAATGAAACCTCTGTGGGGAGCCTTAATGTCGCAGAACTTATGAGGAATTCTTCTCATACTTTGTGTCATCACCATTTGTTCTGTTAAGAGGTGATCTGAAGGTTATGGTTTTAATAGAGGGAAAGTTGTAGCATTAAGTTCTGATCCTTTAAAATTTATCATGGAACATTTTTCCTTTTTCTCATAAACACAGTAATATCTTTATATGTAATTGCCAGTCATCTGGAGGTCTTTAAAGTTCATTGAAGATTTTTTTTAAAGGGCTTCTTTTGAAATTGTGGTTTACTTTATACCTTTGGGAATGTTAACAGTCAAGCTTTTAGAGTTTAATATCTGCATAACTGTATGATGTGTTCATTAGTTTGATATTGGATTTGAAAATAATCTATAATGATTGTTTTTCCTTTCCCGTTTAACGTTCAGGCTTAGCAGTTTCTTCACGATCTGAACTGGACTGAACAATTCTTTCTGTTTTAGATAAAATAATACATTATTTTTTGTATTTGTGGTAGTTTATAATTGTACATTAGATGGATATTTTAAGAGGTCAAAGGTTTTCTTGTATGTAGTTTTCAATCAAATACAGTAGCAGTTATCTAAGGAAACCTCTGGGGCTTACAGATGCACCAATGGGTTCATATTTGAAGCACAAGTGACATTACAGTCTCCATTTTCCAAGACTTTCTCTAAAAAAGGCAATGACAGTGATTATAGAATTTTAATTGTAAAGTGCTTTTTATTTAATCCCTCATGAGGGATTGGAATAGTTAGTATCATAACTCAGCAGTACCTTGTTTAGTCCCAACAGGATCCAATCCCTTACTAAGGATGTAGAAAAAGTCAAGGAGGATTTTAAACTCAGTGTACTATAAAAGAACAAAGCACATAAAGAGAGTGATTGGATTTTTGTATGTTTGATACTATGAGCTGCACGGTGGTGCTGTTGTTTTAAAGAAAGAAGGTTCTAGATTCAATTGCCAGCCCAGGGTCTTTTTCATATGGAGTTTGCATGTTCTCCCTGCAGTGTCCCTGCATGAGAGGGTTCTCTCCGGGTACTCCCGCTTCCCCACACAGTCCAAAAAGATGACCGTTAGGTTAATTGGCAACTCTAAATTGTGGTTATATGTTTCTGTGATGCCCTGCAACAGACTGGTGATCTGACACAATTATCCTGAAGGACAGAAGTTTGAATTGGGAAAGGAACAGACTCCAGACCTCTAATCGAGCCCCCTCTAGCCTCTCCTTGCCTCTCCTATACTTATTTGAGCAACATATGCAGTTCCTTGAAATATATAGAAATTGTGAAAGTATGTCTATGACGAATTACCTGAATCCCTTTAAGCAGTTGGGTATTGTAATTAGCTTTTTCCCCTCTGAAGAACATCAAAACACATCTTCATTGCCTCAAGGAAATGTTATCATGTCTTTATATGTTAAAGAACAACTAACAGAAAGCTTGCAACTTATATTTTTTTTTTACTTTATTTAACAGTTAGACTTAGTTTTTGTTATCCATTTAATTATGTTCACTTATCATGAGACACTATACAACGGAGATCCTTTTTAAATTTTTTAACTAACGCAGGTTATCTGCTTCAAGAAAAACATTTTAAAAAAGTATTATCAAATGTATAACAAGCCTTTGGTTGTGATTAAAGTGAATGTTTGTTTCTTCTTTGCTCTTGGTATCTTGACAGTCTTTGACAAAGTAGATAGTTTTAGGTTCAGTAAAGTATTACAGAATGTTATCTTTTCATTTCATGCACACTGGTTGCAGTGAGATACTGGTCTGCAGAACAAAGGCTTAGGACAAAACCCTTGGCAATATCCAGACGGCAACAATAGAAGGAGGCATTGAAAGGAACGGCACGGCACAACAGTCCTGAAAGTTTTATTGGATATGAAAAGCGACACAAAATGCTCACTGCTTCCAATGGCATTTTATGCCTTCAGAAATCAGGGGTTCCCGGCAAACACTCACTGAACACACAAGAGTAGGTTCAAGGGGTGGCTGTTGAATAAATCGTTGTTCTGGAGGATTCTGAATGTAAGAATATTGCTTTGTATGAATTATTCATTTCCTATTTTCTCACTTTGTTTGACCACTGGACTCAAGGTCTCCATTAGTCCTGTGTGAAACAAGTGTTTGTTAAGGCTTAGGCAATAAATAAAACCATTTATCCATAACTCTGGAAAGGTCCCAGATTTGTATAAATTACACCCTCATAAATCTTTTGGTGTTTGTAAAAAGACAACTTTCGTTCTGCTGATGAATGTTATTATATATATTTTTTTTCATTTTCAAGTGCATGTAAAATAGAAGGTAAGGATTGCTACTGTACAACTTGCTTACCTTTGTTTAACAAAAAAAACTTGTGTCAGTACATGCGGAGAAATCCACTAAGCTTTATGGATGTGGAAGTATAGAATCTTATTTTACTATATTATTGAAATGATCAATTTTCCGTTATGAATGTAAACAGCGCAGCATCCTGTTTAGCACTGTAGTCTTTCATAGAGATGGTTTTGAGTGCAAATCCTTGCCGGGAGTCATCCTGCATGAACATTGCATATTCCCCATGATTATGTGCATCAAGCTCCCTTCTGTAGTTCAAAATCCTGTTTGCTCAGTTAATTGGTTTATTCTCTTGTTATTTCTAATATAGAATGTATGCATATCTGGTTGTTTTTCCTGCCATGTGATGGACTGGGGACCTATCCCAGGTACCTCTGTTGCATGAGGTGTAATAAGGTTTAAAAAACATTTCCGTCCATATTGACATGATAGCTTCACAGTTTGTCGATTGCTTATCCAAAATGTGAATCTTTTAATTCTAGGTTATCCCAAATGGGCTCAAATATATTGAGTTCTGCTTCTTGTTGATACTGTTGAAGTACACTGGATTAATTTTCTTATTGAAGAAAACATTTGAGATAAAATGAGTTTTTTTTAACATCGTTAACTATCCTGCTGTTTGTAGCTATCATGAGATTTGTATTCTGTAGCTGTTAAGAATTTGAGAAAATAGTAGATAGGAGGGCTTTGGAATTTAAGCTATAATCAGTCGCTATAGAGGCAGTAGAAGTGTGTTTAAAAAATATTCTTTGTACCACTGAACTCCTGAACTGATCAAGAAAACTGGGATGAATGCAACCCACATATTCTTTAATTATCTTTAGACAAAGTTCTAACCTCACCATCTGAATATAATCATATAAATCTACACTCATTGAATAGATTTTTCTTTTCTTTTTTTTTTGAACTATAACCTTAGCTTCCCATTCTTAGTTAAAATGTCATATCAGGTTGTAACAACTAGTTATTTGAGCCGATGTTGGCTTTCCTCAATTCCATTCAAACTGAAATAAAAATCACATATCTTATATTTTTAAATAAACTATATGCACATGCATGATTAAATAATGCATTTAGAACCTTGCGGGTATTATTTGCCACCGAAAACATAACATTTTCCGAACCCTATCTGATCATATGTGGGTTCCCTCCATTTTACCACATTGCAATATTACCACTTCTGACAGCTGAACATTCTGAGACAACTTTATTTTTTCAGGATGTAGAAATTAGCTTAAAAGAAAAGTTGCTTCCCTGCGCTGAGTACCTGCTGAAAGAGCCACTTTGTGCCGGAATCATCAAGCTCTGCCTTACATCACCTCTCCCTGATTAGAGAAAGTGGGTGATTTTTTTTTAAGTTCTGGCACAGCTCGGTTGAGGTAGGTGTTACCTGAAGGGGTCTTCTATGTGGATATTTCTCATCCACTATTTTTCACAGGAGAGGAGAGGGATGATGATCGGACAGCAGAACTCAGACAGCAAAACTTACAAAAGCATGGATCGAGCAAAATACCACTTTGTCCATGAATTTGAGGAAGGAATTGCATTTGAACATAGTTAACTGACCCGTATAGACCCTTTAAGAAAGCTTACTGTAAATGGGAATTAAATGTTGTAACTTTCCATTTTTAAATGTCCTCTCAGCAATTTTGATGACAGCTTTGGGTAGAAACAATCTCTAGTTGACAGTGTTAAAGCTGTTATGAAGAAACTTCTGACTTAAAAGATATGGACTGTTTCTGAATATCCTCCCTATCCTTTAACCCCTCAATCACTACACTGTACAGTATAGAGTAGGGACTACAGTATATTGTGGACTTTATAGTACTGTAAACTCAGTTAAAGACGTCTACCATTCTCCTCTTGCATCAATAATAAATTTTTTCTGTCTAAAACAATGGTTGCTTACTAGATTTTGTTCTCTTTTCTGACAGTTTTCAAGAAAATCTTAGTACTGAGTAATAATAATCCCAATAGATCAGCATTTCTATCTATTTACACCCACCAAATGCGTAATTTAAACTTTAGCAGGCTGTCTAAAGTACATAAATTCAATACGTTTTTGACAACTGATTAGCTGAGTCATCACCTGTACCACTTTTTTTCTGATAAATTATTAAGCAGTTTCAAAAGACTGTTCAGTATAGTTAAAAAGATGCCTTATATACTTTCAGCATGTGTTGAATACAAAATCAAAAATGACTACTTTATGCATAATCAATTTGCACATAACATTCATCTTGCTCATTCTTTCATATCAGTTCATGTTTATCACTGCTGCTCTTTATCTCTTGTTATGCTTAAAGCTCCCAAGAGGTGTATTTATTTGAATTTTTTAAAAACACAAAGAGACTGTTAACCTCCATAAAAATAATTTGAAATGGTTGACTTTATTTACCTGACTGAATCGTCTCTCTCTCTACGATTTTGTTTTCTCTGCCTATTTCTCACATTTTTCAACTCATCCCTTAATTTCATTTTATCCCCAATGTTTATCTACATTTTTTTCACTTTCCCATCTTTTTTCCAATCTTTTTGCATTAGTGTTTTTTTTTTTTTTCCTCCGTGTCTTTAACCGTTCTCCCTCTGTCTCCTCTGCAGCTGGGATCGTTCGAAAAAGGCAGTGGTGTGAGATGGTTCCGTGTTTGGAGGACGAAGGCTGTGACCTGTTAGTCAATAAATCTGGATGGACTTGTACACAGCCTGGAGGCCGAGTTAAAACCACCACGGTAAGTTCAGAGGCCCTGTGAGCTCTATGGCTACATAGACAATACATACAATCAGTTCCAGTAAAAACAAATCAAATCCAATGCAACTCTTTATGATTAATTTGATATGTTTCACTGGCATTTGTTATAATGAGAAAACCATTATTTTTCCTTGAAAACAAACAACTAAAAGGAAAATTTTCTCAAAGAAATATAAACATTACCACTGAAAAAATTATGCAACTTTTTTTTGCATTTACTTAATCATATTTAGTTACTTTAACGCAATTGTTTCATTTTAGCAGGGCAGGACATAAAACAATTGTGTTAAAGTAACTAAATATGATTAAGTAAATGCAAAAAATCGGTTGCATTCTTTTTTTCATTGTAGTCTTACTTTGCAAAACCTGCAATACCTGCTAATATATAATTTGCTTCATTGTGCTTGAGTGACTTGCTAACTGCCTTCACCTGAGCCCTATAAGGTATATATTAAATATCGCCAAGAGGAACCAGAACCAACCATATAGAAAGGCTGAGGGTCTCTTGTAAATGCTGCATCAATGCAAAAGGAGTTCATCCACATCCTTATTCATCAGTTAGATGTTGTTTTCCTGCTACTGTAGGTTGATTGACTTAAGAAAATAAACTATAGCTGTCAATTGCAACCTTATTTACATCAGAGAGCTGGGATCTTTCAGTAGCACATGCAAATGTCTCTCCATAAACAAAAAAATAAATAAAAACCATTCCTTGGAAAAAAATCTTTCTCTCCAATTCCTACAAACTCTATGGGCTTTGTTTACTTCCTCATCAGCAGTAATTAGTTTAAATTAGAGACTCTTAATGGTAATGATGGCAGCAGATGGGGAGCTGCAGCTTGTGTTGGTTAAAATGCCGCCCATTCAATCCTCCACACCTTATATCCACTCAGCTGAGGCTCCTCCTCTGCTCTGCTCTCTGCTACTTCTCCTCCTTACCCTTTGAAAATTGCAAACATCCTCTTATTGTCAAGCCTTTTTACTATAGCGTCACAAACTATTTCTCCTATTACAGTTTTTAATGTGGCAATGTACAATCTCTACAATGAGGCTCCATAAAGTCCCACAGCAGTTGCCTTGTATGTCATTGTCATTGTGGCATCATTAATGCATGTGTAATGATTTATTAATCATCAGTGTTTATGTCTTCATGCTACACACACATGCATGCATGCAAACATGGATATAAGCCCAGCAGACTTAAAATGTCAAACATAGGAGCGCACTGAAACATGTATACGGATATAAACTGCAATCATGAGCGATGACACAAACCTGAAAATGAGCGTTCTGTGGAAAAACAGCGACATATCACTCACACTAATAGGTCAAATATACAGTAGCAGATGTTATTTATTATATGTGAAATACAATATACAAAAATTAGCATCTGTGTATTATGGTGTGGAGTTTGCAGATATAGCCCCCATTGGACTCGAGTGGATCTGTTACGTGTGTGTTGCATTGATTGCTCCAAATATGTGGGTTCCAGGGTTTGCATATTCATGACATGTATCTCCGCTTTACAGCAGAGAGAGACCCTACAAGCTTTGCCCTACATGTGCACTTCACATGGTGCTTTAAGGTGTCAGTCAGTGTAGCTCTCAGCCGCTTACGCTGACAATATGCAGAAAGTGACAGGTATTGCTTGCTTGCTTCATTGGCTACTTTAAACTTGGTGACAGCTAGTCAAATGGCTGGACAGCTAGACGCACTCATCTGTGCCAGTGGCTGTGTGTGTTAGTGTGTGCGTGGTGAGGAGTGTAAGTGTGTTTAAGCTGCTTTCACTTTTGGGGTGAGAAAAACTGGTAATATCTTAAAGAAAATTTAAAATATTATATATATTAATATGTTGGATAGAAATTTTCCTGGCATTACCACCTTGACAAAAAAATAAACCTTTGGTTTAAAGTATTTGTATTAAAATAGCAGTTCAGTGTTCTGCAGCTGTTCAATCTTTAATACAGTGTATTTTTAATTTAAATTATAGATATAATTATGTGGGGAAAAAATAAACGCCCCTCTGTTTAATTATATGTTTTGAGTAATATTATTATCGATATGTCGGAGGGAATAAATTATTATTTGATGCACAGGAAGAACATGCAAGCATCTTTGATTGTACCCTGGGATTTACTAATTGCCAGACAGCTACGCCATTGCACAATCCTTTGCGATTTAATTAAATACTTTTATTTGATTTTCAGTTCCTTAACGTTTCAATACCACCACTGTCTGATCTGTATTCAATCAGAAATTGCAAGGGTTGGTTGATGTAGCAGGGGACCCAAATGCAGAGTAGAATTAGGCAGGGAAGATTACCTGCAAAATTGAATGAAAAAGTCAAAATGCAAAATACGAAGTCCAGAACTGATTGACAAGAAAACTTAAGAAACAAAAAACTAGGAGACACGAGGAAGGATTAAATAAAAAAAAGAATGACGAGGATCCTGCACTGAACAGGAGGTGTGTGTATATATATATATATATATATATATATATATATATATATATATATATATATATATATATATATATATATATATATATATATATATATATATATATATATATGAGACAAAAACAATGGGAGGGAGGACTAATTAGCTAATAGGGAGCAGGCGTAGACAGAAGTAACTAGAAGGAACTAAGGGAAAGGAGACTGCTACAAGGGGGCAACAGAGAGTAACTCAAAAAATCAGCACTGCGTAAATATAACACAAAATGGAATAGAAACCATTGACCAAGAAAACACAGAATGACATAAATCAAAGTGTAACTGAAACGTAAACAGAAGTCCACAAAGGGCACAATCATGACAAGAAATATTCCTGAAGGAATACATTTATTTATATCGGATTAGCACTTGAAAAGTGTTGTAGGTTTTTATCAGTCAGATAGCCAACAGTCCACAGGAAGATGCGGGAGAGGGGAAACACTATACTATTCTATGCATTTAGAGTGCCAAACTGTTCCTTTCAACAGCTTGTATATCTAATTAAAAGTGTTTCCAAAGCACACGGATAATATAAAAAACAACTTTTTTTTATTTTGTGAAAATATTGATTAACCTGATATTAGAAAGTAATCTATACAGTTTGATGTAAAGTAAAACAAGCTGCTATGATTGCATTACTCACGACTGGAAGTATTTCCAAACAAGCAAATGTATCTTGTTAAAATAAATTATGATTCAAATCTTATTTGGTGACATTTATTTAAAAAATGCAAATTAGAATCAGTTTTAATACAACATGATTTTTTGCATAATCAAGAAATGTTACTTAAAACACTGGCAGATATAAGGTTACTGTATACTCTATGGATATAGATTGTATATGTTTTTATTTTTAAATTACGCAAGCATCATGTTAACTTTGTACTCCTTCTTTAGAGTCCCCACTTTTCCTTCACTGGAAAAAGATCTAGAAATAAGTAAAACTGTCTCAAATTAAGTGCATTTACCCTTAACTTTAGTAGGTTAATGAGATGATTTGCCAATGGAATTAGTATTTTTACTCTTTAAATAAGATATTTAGATAAAATGCACTTGAAATAATAAAAATGCAATTGTGTTTCCTTATTTAAATGTAAATTGTCTAGTTCCATTGGCAAAATGTCTGTTATACCTTCTAAATTTAGGAACAAACGCACTTAGGGCCGGATTTATCAAGATCCAATTTTGCGTGCAGTAATTTGCGCGAGGGGCTGAACCATGGTTTGCGGGTGATTTAACAAGAGTGATTGCGTAACTGGTGGCAGGTGCAAAACTGTTGGAGACTCCCTATTTAAATGATGGTTTTGCGCGTTTTGTGGTTTGCGGCAAAGTAGTTTGTAGTTTGTGCAAACTAGTGTATTAAGAAATTTTAATCTTACAGTGACACCCCCACCCCCTCCAAAAAAAATAAAAATATATATATATATATATATATATATATATAAATATATATATATATATAAACTTTGGCAACCTTTATTCCCTAAGGTGGTATGTGGCTGACTTTCTACTTCACTGCAGTAAAAAAAAACAAAAAAAACAGGTGTTTTGTATTGACCTGTAGAAAAATATGGATAAGATGACTGCGCGTACGCATCCCCGCAGCATTGGCATGATATCTGGTATTGCGTGGGTCCTCCTTGTGGCTGGCTCCAAATCCATTCGGAGTTCCCCCAACAGCTCCAAAATGGCAATGCTGGATAAACGATATGTTTTGATGATCGTTTCCTCGTTCATTCCAAAAATATTCACACGGAGTGAAAAAATGCATTCTCTGCGTCTCCTTGCTTCATTTCGATGTCTCCTTCTTACAACAATAACCGCTGCCATGTGTGCGCAATTACGCATACAGACCATTTGCACCTTCTTTTGAAACGTGTTACATATAGAGTCAGATACCGTTAGCAAAATTGCTCTCAGGTTTAATAAATCACTTTGCAAGTGCTAAATTAATATATTTACATGTTCTCCTCCCACAAGACACACTTTAGCGTGTAATCGCCCCATATTGCATATTCATTGCAGAAAAAGTACTAAATGGATAAGAGGCGCTATTTAGCACGTTTTAAAGACCAAATCCTTTTAGCACGCTGTTGATAGATCAGTTTGTACATTTTTAATCGTGCGCAGTGAAATAGCTCACGTTTTTATACACGCAAACCTTTGATAGATCCGGCCCTTATTTTAAGAAAAAAATGACTTATCTAGATTTTGATTCTTTCCAGGGTTGCATGATCTTTAAAAGAATAGCTTCTTCTCTGAGGCGTTTCAAACGTAAACCAAAGCCACCCCATTCTTCTTTAAAAAGACTCCTGGCTGTGCACACTCCGCTGAGCATCTCTGACCTGTTGTCAGGTGTTTCAGTTTAAAAAACACCAGTGGTGACAAACAGACACGTCCCATGGGACATTTGACTAAGCCCAGTTAATTTAACTCAGCCCCATAACCCCATGAGGAGCTGACAAATGTCAGGACGTATTGTGTATTTGCTTGTGCCTTAGTGCATTCCTTAATTCCCTATTTAGAAGCTTTTGTTTTTGTTTTTTTATTAGCGTTCTGAAATTCAGTAGGCCTTATTAAGAACAAAGTCTTAGGTGGTCCACCCCCCATCAATTACCTATATATATTACCTATATATCAATTCTAGGGTACTAGATGTATTTATTAATAGAGTAAATGCAACTGTTGATCAAAAAAATTGTGTGGTTATTGGTGAAAAAGCTATGAAGTGGTGTTTTCTCAGCTGAACAGAAGGAGATTGTTGTTCAGAATGACACTGCTGACCTCTTTTTCACAAACCTGAATGTGAGTTGCAAGACAGATGAGATATATGTGGGCGTCCTCCCTCAACCTACAGAATGTCACAAATTTACACCTATTGTTTTATGCGTGTAGGATAAAAATAACTTGCATAACATCCCTTGCATACATGTCTTCTCCCCAATTGACTCCTTTTTATTCCCTCCCTCCCAAACTCTTTTTATCTCTCACCTGTCTGTACTTCTGCCATTTCCCCTGTGATGCATTTATCTTGGTCTGACCCTGCTTTGAAGAGCACACAGTTATGCCTATCAATAAAGAAAAACAGTATGGATTTCTCCAAGGCCAGCTTACGATGAAACATAGGAAGATTGATGTATGCCTGGGTTATGGCTGACTGATGTTTTGAATGAGGTTACTTTCAGTGGCTGCACTCAATGACAGAAGCCGCAAAAGGGCAACACCAATCAAGTGCATAATTTATAACCCAAGCGCTAAATTTATCATCTAAATAACTGGAGATGTAGTTAAAATAACAATCTAAATGAGCAAATATAGAAAAAAATAAATGTAACTATTAGACGTTTTTAAAGCAGATTTTGATCTAACTAATAAACCACAAAGACACAAAAATGTATTCACATACCACCACATTATGTTTAAAGCTATCCAACATTATTTTGCATGTTCCAAATAAAGCCTAGCTGGCATTGAATGATGCAAATGTTTTGTTAAAAGCTTTTGGGTTTTTGATGTAGTGCAATATTTAAATAGTTACAGTTTCTTGGTTCAACTTTATTTAAAACCAGCTAACTTCAGGTGTTTGTTCTTAAGTTTAAGTTGGACAATATGTTATACAAAGGTAAAAGTGTGAGGCGTACTTTAAATATCATTGACAGGAGTAAATCAAATGTTGTAAAAAAAAAATTAACTCAAAAATTAAATGAATAAACTCATTCATTTTTTTAAGTTGTACTGTAGTATCCTTAATATAAAAGAAACAATTATCTTTGTTATTAGTTTTGCATTATGAAATATAATTCTGGTAGTCCCAGCTGAGTAAATAGCAAATATTGATTCTAAAAAGTAAAAACAAAAAAAGAATATGGTGCCTTTTTAGCAGTATATAAAAAATATATGGTGTCAAATGCATGAATTGTACAACTTTGTAATATTTTTTGTTCATATGTTCAAATGTGTAGTTAAGTTGAAAAGCATATTTTCTATGGTTAAAAAAAGGTATTCTTTGGAGGAACATACAAGCTACACTGCTTCCTGATATGTTAACTGAGTTAATTATTTTCTGTAAAACACAAAAAATCTGTTTGCACTGATATATTTTCCTACAAACCATGTTGAAACTGTAAAAAACACAGGGTAGAAAATGTAAACAGGGTCAGCATAGCCAAAACATTTCCCTCCCTCGTTTTTTTTTTTGTCGTACTTAAAAAAAAAAACTTGAAAGATTTGAAGAAGCCTTTTTTAACTTAGAGACACAGCTTTAGATTTAACAAATCTAGTAGCGTTCTTGTACTATATGTTAATAATGGTTAGAATGCTGTGCAAAATTTTGGGACTGGCTTTATACAGAAAAAACATACAGTATGGTTTAAACTAGTGTTGCTCCGATACCAGTATCGGGCAGGGCCCCGATCCAGCACTAAAATGATGGTATCGGCGAGTACCAACAAATAGGGCACCTATACAAAATCTAGAGCCAAAAACTTTTTCAGCTATTGTCACCCAAAGTTCTACTGGATTCACTTTGTATTAGTCATTTTTTCATATGTGCATGTCCACTGTGAGAGACATAATCTAAAAAATACAATCCAGAAATCACATTATATGATTTTTCAACTATTTATTTGAATGATACAGCTGCAAATATGTATTTGAACACCTGTTATTATTTAGTACAGCAGGGTTTGTTTGCAATTCCAGAGGTCAAACATTTCCTGTAGATTTTCATCAGGTTTGCACACACTGCAGGAGGGATTTTTGCCCACTCCTCAGCACAGATCTTCTCTAGATCAATCAGGCTTCTAAGCTGTCGCAGAGAAAGACAGAGTTTGAGCTCCGTCCAGTCTGAGGGAGATTTACAGTCATGTTTAGCTTCTTCCATTTTCTAACGATTGCTCCAACAGTGGACCTTTTTTCACCAGGCTTGGCAATTTCCCCCTAGCCTTTTCCAGCCTTTTTGGAGGCGTACAATTTTGCCTCTAGTGTCTTTGGACATCTCTGTGGTCTTTGCCATGTTATTAGTTGGATGTTTACTGATTGTATGGGGTGGACAGGTGTCTTCATGCAGCTAATGACCTCAAACAGGTGCGTCTAATTTAGGATAATAAATAGAGTGGAGGCGGGCATTTTGAAGTGAGACTAACAGGTCTTTGAGGGTCAGAATTCTAGCTCATAGACAGGTGTTCAAATAATTATTTGCAGCTGTATCATACAAATAAATATTTTTAAAAATAATTTATTGAGATTTCTGTTTTTTTTCTTTTTAGATAATGCTTCTCACACTGGACATGCACCCACGATGACAATTTCCGACCCCTTCATGATTTCTAAGTGGGAGAATTGGTGAAATAGCAGGATGTTTAAATACTTAGTTACCTCACTGTATATCTTCTATTCTTTACTGTTCTTAAAATTGTTCAGGTTCACTATTACTTTTACTGAAGAGACTCTTTTTCTTATGTTCCCTTTTTACATCCAACCAACCATTTGATGTACAAATGTAAATGCAAGTACAAATTCCACTTTTAGTACATTTTGTACAGCACCGAACCAAAAAAATAACCAGAAACGTCATATCAAAAATGGAAAAATAAATATGAAGTATTACATTTGTGACAGGACACCTCAAATTAAGTGTTGGAAGCTACTGTTAGGTTTTTTAACCAAACCTAGTCACTGATTCATCTCTCATTGTGGCCTGCCTCTTCTATTTTAACACGCCCCTTGAGGTGCAAATGTAATCTGATTTTGATTTCCTCACCCACTACGGCCACCTGGTGAGCATAATCATCCCTGGAGGTGTTTCCTTCTCAGCCTGAGCTGCAGAACTTCCAACTTTTTATTATTCCAATGCCTTCTGGAGCCTTTAGTGTGGACTTAAACATTAAGATGGCTAGATACTTGAAAAATAAATTCTGCTTTTATGTATTTGACTGCATGATTACCCTTATTTTAAAATTTAAAGCAGTAATGGGAAAGGTATAAGCTGGGCTATATACAAAACTGTTTTTTTTTTTTTTGATAAAGCGACATGTGGGCAGCATGCAAGAAGTTGTGTTTAATGTCTGTAAAAATGTTATGATGGTAATAAAAAAGTTTTGATTTCCCATAAAAAGTGACTAAATCTTTACTATTTTCTAAGTAAAAAGATTAGATATAATTACCCATTTATATTAAATTTCTTTTAAGTTATGAAATACATTTTGATATTCTTTAAATTTAGCATTAGCGGTTTTGCATTTAATATCAAATGTTCATATGTCCTTCACTCCCTCTCAGTCACCTCTTTCTCCATCATGCTGCTCCTCTCACCGTGCTTTGTACCGCTCGTCTTATCGGGCTGTCAGAAAAGCCTCCAGATAACCTAAGGTGATTTTTCTTTTCTCCTTTAACTGTGTTCTTACTTTTTTCCTCCCATTCTTTCTAAGCACTAACCCCTAAATGTGCATGGAAGCAGAGATAGCTCTCTGCACCGTTTCATCTGCCAGTCAGAAATGATGGAGGGTGCAATACAAAGCCTGCTCATCTCTAGAGAGAGTGTGGCTTTTGTTGAGACAGGGAGCTATAGGAGATGACTGCTAGGACTAAATACACCTAAGCTTAAACTTTGTGCCCTTCAGAAGCACCCATGTGACACTTCATTGTGTTACTACATAGGTAATTTCAGGTCATACAGCACAGTGGATAAAGAGGAGAAAAAAGGGTATGTGTACAAAATACTTTTTTAAAGAGAATATTCTAAAGGTTGATATAGTAAAAAGACATGATTGATATAAATGTTCATTTTTTGTAGGTATTTAAGCTTTTTTAGATCCATTTTCATTTTGCTTTTAACTTATTTGATAATTATGTAATGAATAACATGGCTCCTTGGCAGATTTTTATTTAATGATAGAAAAGTGTCAAAGAATTGTTTTTTTTCCCAATATGAAGAGTTCATTCGTAGAAACAGATAAGTTTATTTTTATAATTTATCAAAAAAAACATACTTTTTATTAGCAGCAACATGCAAAGAGTAAATTACATGCCTCAGCTCAATTTTTACAAGAATGGCGTTTATCTGTTTTTCCAAAGGAATTCTTCATATGTGTTAAAAAAAAAAGGAAATAGTACTAGCAGGAAACATGCATGGGCCAGCATGCAACTTAACATATTAAAAATAAGGGTTGTAATGCAATCATCTTTTTTTTATAGCCTTTAATTGAGAGTGATCTCTATTTTTCTTAGGACCTCGACTCTGGAAATTGAAAATAACTTAAAATGAAAAAGATGTAAGAAGCTTGCATTGTTAAAAAAAAAAAGAAATATTGACCGTTAAAGTCATACATTTGGAGTTGTAGCCCACAATATTTGTAAAATATATATTTTAGCCTTTACAAAATCCCTCAATGACAGTGAAAGGACTTTTGTTCTCATGCTATAACTGTTTATTTTGATTGTTTCCGTTTTGATTCCCAAAAGCCAGTTTTGAGGGATAGTGGATCAGCCTTGTTTTCAGCCAGCTGGCTAACAGTGTGCATCAGTAGATGAGGGACCAGGTCTGCTTATCTGAGCTCCATACAATCAAACAAAGCTACCGTATTTTCACGACCATAAGGCGCACCGTACTAAAAGGCGCAGTCTCAGTTATGTGTCCCATTTCTGTATTTAACACACACATAAGGCGCACCGGACTATAGGGCCCATTTTTTATATACAGGTACATGTCCTCTACTACCTTTAAATAGCTCTACTGTGTATTTTAAAAATACAGCGGGCCCAAAACTGAGTATGACTGTGCTTTATTCATGTATTTATTACAAAGTATTAATCAAACCTGCCAGCTGGCCATGAGACAGACACATCGCAGATGACACAGCGCTGTGATTACTCCTAAATGAACTTAAAATCCTGAAACCTGCCGACGGAATATGTTCGCTTTTATTGCCGGTATCCTGGTGCCTGCACTGTAAATTATTTAGATGAAAAACACCTGCCAGCCGCCGCGGTGAGGCTGCTGTTGAAGGGATTTCTGCTGTCGGTGCACCGCTGGTACACTATATTGCCAAAAGTATTTGCTCACCTGCCTTGACTCACATATGAGCTTAAGTGACATCCCGTTCCTAATCCATAGGGTTCAATATGACGTCGGTCCACCCTTTGCAGCTAGAACAGCTTCAACTCTTCTGGGAAGGCTGTCCACAAGGTTTAGGAGTGTGTTTATGGGAATTTTTGACCATTCTTCCAGAAGCGCATTTGTGAGGTCGCACACTGATGTTGGACGAGAAGGCCTGGCTCTCAGTCTCCGCTCTAATTCATCCCAAAGGTGTTCTATCGGGTTGAGGTCAGGACTCTGTGCAGGCCAGTCAAGTTCATCCACACCAGACTCTGTCATCCATGTCTTTATGGACCTTGCTTTGTGCACTGGTGCACAGTCATGTTGGAAGAGGAAGGGGCCAGCTCCAAACTGTTCCCACAAAGTTGGGAGCATGGAATTGTCCAAAATGTCTTGGTATGCTGAAGCATTCAGAGTTCCTTTCACTGGAACTAAGGGGCCAAGCCCAGCTCCTGAAAAACAACCTCACACCATAATCCCCCCTCCACCAAACTTTACACTTGGCACAATGCAGTCAGACAAGTACCGTTCTCCTGGCAACCGCCAAACCCAGACCCGTCCATCAGATTGCCAGATGGAGAAGCACGATTCGTCACTCCAGAGAACGCGTCTCCACTGCTCTAGAGTCCAGTGGCGGCGTGCTTTACACCACCGCATCCGACGCTTTGCATTGCACTTGGTGATGTATGGCTTGGATGCAGCTGCTCGACCATGGAAACCCATTCCATGAAGCTCTCTGCGCACTGTTCTTGAGCTAATCTGAAGGCCACATGAAGTTTGGAGGTCTGTAGTGATTGACTCTGCAGAAAGTTGGCGACCTCTTCGCACTATGCGCGTCAGCATCCGCTGACCCCGCTCCGTCAGTTTACGTGGCCTACCACTTCGTGGCTGAGTTGCTGTCGTTCCCAAACACTTCCATTTTCTTATAATACAGCTGACAGTTGACTGTGGAATATTTAGGAGCGAGGAAATTTCACGACTGGATTTGTTGCACAGGTGGCATCCTATCACAGTTCCACGCTGGAATTCACTGAGCTCCTGAGAGCGACCCATTCTTTCACAAATGTTTGTAAAAACAGTCTGCATGCCTAGGTGCTTGAATTTATACACCTGTGGCCATGGAAGTGATTGGAACACCTGATTCCAATAATTTGGATGGGTGAGCAAATACTTTTGGCAATATAGTGTATGTGGGGGTCTGAGCGCCTCCGACAGAAATAGATAATCTGGATGAACTGACTGCAATTAAGTTTTCAGGTGGCCTTTCTCACTTAAAAACATATTAAAACTACTTTATTCCCACTGATCACAGCAAATATAGCTGCAAGATTTAGATTATTTAGATGAAAAAACACCTGCCAGCCACCGCGGTGAAGAGGAGGAGACCCGCCCAGAGGCTGCTGTTGAATTAAGTTTTCAGGGAGAAAAATAGAGCGGGAGCAAAACTGAGTATGTTTGTGCTTTATTCATGTATTTATTACAAAGTATTAATCAAACCCATCAAAGTCATCATCCTCTGTTTCTGAATTAAACAGCTGCGCTAAATCAGACATGCCAGTTTCCCATTCTTCGCTGTCAGAGTCACTTTCCGTGCAGCGCAGCTCCTCAGAAATAATGCCGGCTTTTGCGAAAGCTTGAACAACAGAGCCAGCAGACACGTTAGTCCAAGCATCTACAATCCATCCGCAAACGGTGGCGTAACTTGCCCGGGGCTGCCTTCCACTTATCCTGAAACTGTGGTCTCCGTCTGTCATCCACCGCTCCCACGCCGCTCGCAGCCTTACTTTGAACGGCCGCTTCACACCGATGTTGAGCGGTTGAAGCTCCTTTGTCAGACCCCCGGGATAACGGCGAGCACAGCGTTCATTTGATTCACCTTTTTTTCTCACATCGGCTGTGAGATGGGCCCGCAGCGATGGTGATGCGTGGAAAAAAACACCTGGTCTCCTCACATACACCTGCCTTTCATCATCTCATCATCCATCCAGCCCGTTTCATTTGCGTTAATATCATATGTCATCAGAGCGCTGTGTCTGTCTCGCTGTCAGCTCCCAGATCAGCTTCTCTGATTTGTTGATGCGGCGCGTCCAGCAGCAAAACTTCAATTTTTCCATCTCGAGCAGCAGCAGCGCGTTGGCGGTGCGTCAGATGCTTAAACGCTCCCGACGTGCTGCACCTGCAGCTCAAAACGCGCTGCAGGACCTTTTGCTGCACCTATACGCGCGTCAACCATTGACTTTGCATGTAAACTCACTGCTTCTGCTGCACCTGCTGGGTCCGGTTCACACCGATGTCGAGCGGTTGAACAGGGAGCACAGCGTTAATTTGTTTCCCCATGTTTTTCACATCAGCTGTGAGATGGGCACGCATGGAGTTACATATTAACAGCGATGGTGATGAGTGGAAAAAAAACACCTGGTCTCCTTACATTCAGCCACTCTTTCATCATCTCCTCAATGAGGTGGTCTCAAAAGTCGCAGTTACAACACACATAAGGCGCACCGCACATTTTGAGGAAAAAAAAGACGTTTAAGTGCGCCTTATATTCCTGAAAATACGGTACACTCACTCTGGCATATTCTCTAATCTCTCTTTAAAAGAGAATATAGACATCAGGCTCATCATGATTTTATATTAGGTATGGTTAAAGCACATCCATTAAGAGTCATTTTCATTTGAATTTGCTTTACTGGAGACATCCATGTTCGTCAAAGAACTCTACTGCAACCAATCGGTTTGTGACGTCATGGTGCAGTATCGGCTGTTGATCAAGTCCTAGTGCTGTATCTGGTGTTTGTCACTACACACTATTATCCAAGTCATCTTTAAAACATTTTTCGTCAAAATGTTGGCTACATATCACATGTTTTTTCTCTGGCCAGAAGTTCGATAGCAAATCCTTCCTCTTCAATCTGGCAATCCAATGACGAACCCGTGCAGGATCATTTGTCATTGGTAATACATTTTTTTTTTCACTTTTTTTGTCAGTTTTACCGGATGTATTACAACATCCAACTGACATGCACGTGGGCATTGTCAGTTTAACGAACTTCAATGGTGAAGTCGTCTGGAAATCTTAAATTATTGTTGTTGATTGCAGATGTGTCTTGTAGTTCCTATTGATTTTGCTTGTAAAGCGGTGAGAATAGCCCTAAGCTTACCGCACAGTGACGTCACTGCCGGAAGATGTCGGGAGTGAGGTGTTACTATATTTGGGCAAAAATGGCCAGTCCCTGACCAAAAATTGTTTTGATTTTTTTACTGATCAATGCTAAATCATTGAATCACCGCTTACGTATTAGTTTTAGGTATAGATAATGATCATTTGATTATTTCTTGCTGACTGGACTTTTACCTTTAAAAATATTATTATCTCAATAAACCAGCAGGAACCTCTTAGATGGTTTTCCAAAACAGTAATAATTCAGAACAGCATTTACTATAGTAAATGCTGCTACAGATTTTAAAGGGAACTCATCTCCATAAATATGAGACAGTCTTAAACTGGGAAGGACATTAGCAAACACAGTAATAATCTTCTGACTGGTTCTTAATCATATGTTCCATTAGGCTGATTCTGAATGGCAGTGTTTGAGGATGTAAACAGCGTGCCGGAGCAGAAAGTGGCACCTACAGAGAGAAAGATGGTGATTACAGTAATCAAGACGTTTTCACCAAGGAAAGCAGAAGACAGAAATGAGGGGAAAAAAAGATGAACTGTCACACTCCAACCCAGACAAGTGAAGAGAAGATATTATAATATTTGATAATGTACAATTTCTGGAGTTGACAAATGCATAATTTCATAGCCTTTCAAAATACCATGGTGGAAGAGGGCACTCTTTAGTTTGTAATATGCACTGAGCTGAGGACTGATTTTCTTCTTTCTTAAACATCATTTTACTACAAAAAAAGAACTGCCCTATCAAATATGTTTTAAATTTAATTTAAAAAGAAAAAGTATTTTGACTTGGTTTTGTAACCCCCCCACCCCACCCCCCAACCTCTGCATCACTTACATGGACTCCCACTACTCTCCACTATTACCATGCATCCCCATTCCCCCCAGTAGTTATGGGTCGGTACCAGCATTGGTAATTGATCCCTCTGGGCTCTGCAGATGGATCCAGCTGAGCGCTGAATAGGCGCACAGCTAAGAAGACAGCTGCTCGGCTGGCCCATACAAACTGATAGAAAGAGAAGGAAAACACTGTTGCTTCTAACCGTTAGCTCTGTCTCCAAGCCTCCTTCTGCAGTGAGCAAACTCAGCACTTTGCTTTTTGGAACATGGTAAAGTCTGCCTTTTAAATTTCTTATCAACAAACTAAGAGCTTAAACTCAAAGCTTCTTCTGGGCAGTTAGTGGAAATGTCCATTCATGTATTTCAGCCAAGTTTCTACATTGCTTTGCTTTGCTGCTTTCGCAATATAAAATCAAAGAAAGTAACTTTATGAGTCTTAATACGTAGCCTCAAGTACTTCTTTTTTTAGTCTTCTATTTGTTTAAAAAAATACAGTAAATTAATATATGTTGACCAAATTTAATATAGAGTAAAGAGTTCAAACATTAGTTGAAAGACTATCTGAAATTAATATTATCATTATGGATCAGGGTGTCCAGCTGCATTTTTGATTATATCCCATGTAAAAACTTAAACCACATTTTCTGTTCAACCTCTCTCTAAAACACAACAGCTTTCTAATTAGACTTATTGGCTGGTTTAAAAGAGGAAAGTAACTTTTATTTTAATTGTGCGATTTATACATAAGCTTGTTCAATTTGTTTTAGCGGGAAATTAGGAACAGCACTTAGCAATATATGTCTAATAAAACCTTAAAAACATACATCAGAAGGGTTATAATCATATCTGAGTATTATGTTAAGTATAAGTTAACACTAAAATACTTTTTTTAAGAAATGAAAGCAAGAAAATTAATGCTTTCAAGTCAGCCATATTTTTTAGGGAGATGAAGCTTAAGTGAAAATCATATCTGGGAGATTTTTAGTCTTCACCTGTGCCACCTGCGATGTCCGTTGTTCAGCTGCATCCAATCAACTTGGGGCCGCACCTTTTCCGAAGCCTATCATCTTTCAAGATCCCTTCATTTAGCTGCTGGCCTAACTTCTCACAAGCAGTTTAACTCACCTCCACCCCATGTCCTCCCTCATTCTCAGATTATTCTCAGTCCCACTCATACTCTGGCTTGTTCTATCAGCAGTGTCTGGGCCCTAGGGGGAAGACTACTCTAATAATTTTCTTGGTTGCTTATCCCAGCGAATGTTGATTCACAGAATGGAAGTCTTCTGCCAGGGCCCAAGCTCACACTGACCTGGCTGTTTATGAGCCTGGTTTCTTCCTTTTAAAAGGGAGTTTTTCTCTCCACTGTCACTACATGCATGCTCAGTGCTAGGGGTTGCAGAGAGTGAATGAATCCTTGCATTCAACTGGGTTTCCTAAGATATTTTTGAAGAATATGTTTGTGTTGCATATATAAATATAAATTGAATACTTTCCAATTGAAGCTTTGCTCTGTGTGAATTGGTTTGGGAGTTGAGTGTAAAAATAAGATGATCCCTTCCTTTGTTTAATAACTGGGAATATTCAGTGAAAAGGTCGACATGGCTTTCGCCTGACAGCAACTCTGAAGTGTTTTTACCCATATTGTTAATTAGTCTCTTAACCAGCAGGTATCTATCTATCTATCTGGCTGTATCCAGATAGATAGATATGCATGATCCTGTTATGTAGATAAATTAAACAACGATTAAAAATATACTTCATACCTAGACCTTCCTTCCATCATTTGTTCCTTCGTTCCTTCGCTTGTTCTTCATACGTTCCTTTGTTCCTTCCTTTGTTCCTTTATTCTTTCCTGCCTTCATTTGTTCCCTCCTTTCTTCCTTTGCCCTTCCGTTCGTCCCTTCCTTCGTTCCTTCCTTTGTTCCTTAATTCCTTCTTTCATTCCTTTAATCGCTCACTCCTTCCTTCCTTTTTTCGTTCCTTCCTTCCTTCATTAAATTTTGACTAAAATTATTCCAAGAAGGGTAGAAAATTCATGTTTAATAATTTTCCTTGTTATAACAATGATTTCGACAATAAATTTCATACCACTGGAAAGCCTTTTAGTTTTCTTAAAATTTGGCAAACTATATTTTGTAACCCAAATGTATTGGTGAGTTTAACAAAAGTAAAGTATGTGGATTGAACCCATTGAGAATTTTACAGGTCATCATTAGCAGTGTTTTCTCTCATTGACTTTTGTTTAGTGTCGTTTTTTAATAAAACACTAAAGCTGGGATGCGTTTAAAGATTAATGGTCTACTCTTTTAATAAACAGGGGCTTTAGTAATAATACTGACCATCTTTTTGTAACCTCCTTCTAATGCTGGTCCCAAACTTGGCCATACTTTTTAGTGGATTAGCATCCGATCGTGGTTCTATTCTCAGAGGCAGAGGTCAAGACTTCAGGCATTTCATCTTGTCATGTCCAAAATTATCCGATAAACCCGATGGACATAGTTGACTTTCTTATATTAACACTACGTATTACAGGAAAAATGGGCATTACTTCCTTTTGAGTGCTGAATATTGATATTTTTAATATGACAAATAAAAATATTAAATACTATATTTCTACATATATTCTATTTTCTACTTTGGTCAGACACCTTTGCTAACTCGGTAGGTTAAACTAAAAAAGAAGCTTTTTAAAGCTCACTAAAATAGCTTTTGTAAGATAAATGAAACACTTTTTTTTTTTAAAGAAGAGCATTACTGTGCTAGTATTTATAGTTCAAGAGCTCTGCTAGTAATGTAAAATTTATAGCAAAACACTATTTACTGTTATTTTTACATCTTTTCCCTATACTTGCACTGTTTGTTTAATCTAACTGCCTTACAGCAACAGCTAAAAAATGCATTTAACCCCCTAAATCCCTCTTTAAAATTTGGTAGTGGTGGTGTTAGTTGGGATGAGACTGTCTACGTTTTTTGGACTTGATAACCATCGCCCCTTCCCCTCTTCCTCTTTTCCTTTAGGCTCTATGACGCGACAAGAGTTCCCCACGACATTCTTGCACTATGGAGAGCTTTGACGACCCCTTGACAGACAGCCAAAACCCACCAACCAACACCACCAACACAACAGCAGATCTACCTTTACCTTGGTGCCACAAAGGCAGGACAAGCAATCGGAGAGCACCAAGGGCCTCTTTGAGGCAGCAAGGTACATTAAATACCCTGTTAATTTGGATCTTTTTTCTAAATCAAAACATCTTTAAAAAGAAATCATTGACCAGATGCTATTATTTAATTGCAATTGTCCAAATTCTGAGGTAAAATGGTATTTATTTTCCTTTTTCTTGATAAATATCTAAAATGTGAGGTTTAAATAGTCCTCACCAGAGTCTAGGCCAGATTTGAGTCTAGGCTCTCTCAGTTTGTGAGGACAAATGGTAATAGTACTCAATTAGATATTAAAAGCTTGGAAAATGGTCCTAAAACTAAACAGTGCTTTAAATATCTGCCTATCTTTACCCCAGACCTTTCTTGGTCATTGTTTGCTCTTTATAATGCGTTTTTGATTGAGCAGACTAGATAAACTCTAAAAGGATTGCATAAGACTTTTCTTGGAATTATCTGAGCAAAAGGGGGCTCAATACAAATTTAGAAACATTTTATTAGAATTTGAAATGTAAAAATGCATTTTAAAACTTACACTGCAAAAAAATGTAAAGCCAAATAATTATTTTATATATATATATAAAATCAATGAATGAATAGGAATTTATTTCAGACAATTCCTGTTAAACAAATTTTGTATCTAATATTCACACACAAATATATATATATATATATATATATATATATATATATATATATATATATATATATATATATATATATATACACACACAATTATATACACACAATTATATACATTTGTATACACAAATATATATGTAAATATTTTCATCTCCATACATACATGTAAACAAACATTTACATACCAACATAATATAAAATGAGCTGATTTTATATAGAATTGAACTGGAAAGTGAGACAGTTTGCCAATTGGAACAAGTAAATTCACATAAAAAAAAAAGAATAAATAATTGCCTTGACTTATTTCACGTGAATAGTATCTCATTTTCTTATTTTAAGAGCAAAATACTCATTCTCCTGGCAAATCATCTTTTTTACATACTCCAATTAAGGCCAAATATACTTATTTAAGAATTTTTATTTTTTTTTTATAAAAGTGTAATTATAGTTTCCCTGTGCTTTGTAATTATGCGTTAATTTGTATTTGTTATAACTTCAAATCACCATGGAGTAAAATTTAAAAACATTTAAAGTGTATGAATACATTGGAAATATCCTGCATTCTCTAGTGATGTCTCCTTAGCCTTATCCTTAAGATGTAATACTGCAAAGAACAGCACAAATTGTAAGTTTGGCTGTTTATATAGCTTATCGATTTCCCCTTGTGTATATTTAACTGCTGAAGATTCATGTGTGCAGGAAATCCAATAAAACTGTTTTATTTCATTTTTGCTGGCTTGCTTTTATAGGCATACCTTATATTTTCCCTTACAAATACCTTCTATGACAGGTTGTGTCTTGTAGACAAACAACACAGGGCACCAGACAGACTGGGATTTTAATACATGTGACTGGGAAATAGAGTAGCTGTACTGTAAATTTAACTTGCAGCGCAATAAAAGGGTCTAGACCCAAGTCATAAAGATGGCCCCTCTCATGGAGAAAGCCACGCTCTTCTGTTGGGTCAATACCATCACCATTTATGACCAATGTTATGATTAGGTTTTAAAGCATAGATCCTGCAGCTTTTCAGTCCAAGTGATTGTGTCCACTGCTGATGCAAAACTATATTTAGAACCAGAGCTCAATTTCCGTTGTCGACTGTTGGAGCTTTACCCTCGGATTGGATTGAGGCATTTGTTATTTAATCAGTCATCAAGAAATACTATATACTTTGTCTACCTTTCCACATTTGGTCCTATTACAACCACAAACTGCTTTTTTATTGGGATTTTTTTACCATATTTTTTATAAAGACAGCGTTAAAGTTTCTTAACAAATGAAAAAGATGAAAAGTGCAGTATGTATTTCTGTACTCAGCCTACTTCTCGCTAAGATACTGTACCAAAATAAAATCCACTGCAAACATCTGTCTTCACTAGTCACCAAAATAGGAGATATAGTCCAACTGTAGGAAATCCTGCTTTTCTGTTCTCTAAAGGTCTGAGAGGTTTGTTATAGAATAAAAACATAAATCTTAAATGTATTACATTGGCGGGGGGGGATGGAACGGGACATGCTGATCATGAAAAACTCAATTCTTCATTTTATCTTCATAGTGTTTATTGTGCGTAAAACAGTCTAAGGATGAACAAGAAAAGAACATTTGCAATTGTTTTTCATGAGGCACATTATTTATGTGATGAATAAAGAGGTGACAATGTCCTGATTGCATTGTTTATGACACATAAACCAGTTTATAATGAATAACAATATAAAGTTAGATATAAAGTTGTAAAAGGTTAATAAAAGAACTCTGTTAAAAGAAACAATATCCCAAGCTGCAAATATCTACTGTAACTTTAGATTATTATTACTTATAGGAAACAAAAGGAGAGCATTAATTAGGAAAACAGACACAGCCTCATTTTTAGTTTGGTGGAGATGTAGAGATCCTCAGCTAAGGTGGAAAAAGGAGAACCTTTATAGAAGAGCAGGATAAAATAATGACAAAAAAGATCTGGCTTGTTTGTGCACCACCAAAAACTAGACCCATGTAGGGTATAACGACGTTTCTCTGATCAGATGAGACCAAAACTGACTTTTTTTTGGCTTACATGCACATCTTCTTACACACAAAGGGGTAAAGCACTGTAGGGACAAATTGAAGCTGGGAGGATGTTTGTCTAAACCTAAAACTGAATATTTATCATCCAACAATAATATTACACTAAACGTACATATCAGCTACTATAGGAAAGTTATAATATACCATGTTTATGTTCTTTACATAAAGAGAGTGGAGAGATACATCTAAGTGAGATTTTCCTTTGAAATCTCAATAATATAAATTCATTTGTAAGGTACGAATACTTTTGATGATCTACAAGTCGAAGAAGCTATTTCATAGCTTTAACAAATCGTGACATTTTGTTGTGACTGTCGGATGCCACCAGGAGTAAATTTTGCTTTAATTTTCTGTCTGGAGAATTTAGTCTTGATCCTATTGTTGAATGCAGATAGTGAAACATGTTTACTTTGATGTTCTAAGGAAATGCAGTATGAAAGGGCTGATAATGACATAACATCCCATATAGCTTTGAAGTCTTCCCTAATGTGAGACAGGGACTTGCGTCTGGAGGCCCATGCATACATGTTCATGGATTTTGATCTAGGCATCTGCTTAAGGCATTATCCAACATCACAGCATGTAATGAGCAATTTCCCGTCCCTTATTAACCTGTGGATCATTCCTAACCTACTCATTCTCTTATGAATATTCATCCAGGAAGCTTTTGTTGTAGTCTGAAGGAGAATATGCATTAGTGTACAAGATTTAAGGCATGAAACAAGAAGGGTAAAAAGTCTTTAGAGCAAACAGAGAAAGGTGATGCAAAAAGGAAGGTCGCTTTTTCAGGGTGAGATATTCATGGATATAAAAAAATTATTTTGTCATTTAACTATTGCGTTATTCGCATCTAACAAAGATAAATACTTTGAGGAGCCAATGGAGATTTGTCGTCTGTGTAGAGTGTCCACTCACACATTCCTGGCAGGTCTCAGAGTGACATTTTGAAATGGAGTCAGGAAGAGTTCACACTGAAAATTTCAACCCAGGACAACCATGTTTGCACATTCTTACCCCTATAACTCCCATGGACATGGTGACTCTATATGCCTTGCTTATGCTTTTGAACATATTCACCTCTAATAAATGGGGATGCAACAATTATCAATTATAAATTAAAGCCCAAGTGCCCGCCTTGAGAAAAGATGCTTTAAGTAACATCACTTAAAGCAAATGTTTTCCTTATACTCATTCTAATCCTGCCAGACAAGTATTGATAGGATTCAAGAGAAGAGTCTGCCCGCTTAATAACAAGAGAACAAGAACAAATTATGTTAACACTGATGATTTTTGTCTACAATATTCCCTGGCAAATCCTCCAACAGCTATTAATCTGATATAATAGCTTAATTTGCTTCCTCATGTATCTACATTTGAATTGGGTCTATTTCACTTACATACATATTATCCTTTTGTCAAATCTACTGTTCATTTGGACCCAATGAATTTGATTAAATAAGGACAGATTTACCTTGGTTGCATTTTCACCTTGTTGAAAAAAAATCATAGCTTTTTGTTTGGGTAAGCTTTCAAATGTAGATAATGACATTGCTAATATGTAGAAGTATCAAAAGTATTATCAAGATACTGAATTGACCATTTGATTAACTTTTCATTTACTGTAAAAATAAAAATAAATCTTCAGACAGAATTACCACAAAACCTGATTAGCCTATTTAGATGAAATGAATGTTTTACTTCTACAGTAATGTTAATAGTATTTCCTTTGGGACCTGATTAGATTAATTTCTGGGTAAAATGAGGGCGTAATTTTCCACAACTGACACAAGACTGCTCATGTTATATCTTGCAGTAGTGCTATACTGTATCCATATCAGATACACTTCCTGAGACTAAAGTCTGCACTTCTACATGTGTTAAGAAATCTAGTCCTAAAGAGCAGCAGGATTAGATTTTTGTTGCAAACCCAACTTTGGAATAAATGCTCACTAGACGTTTAAAAGAGTTTTCAAGATCTATGAAACTGTTTGCCCTCTGACCAAATGTGGCTGAATTTTAGTTAAATTTTATACTCATCATTAGGAAGTGTTTAAAGGCATATTCAAACAAAATTCTGTTGGAATTGAATCAATTGAATTTTTGAGTGGAGGCTGTCCAGGGATCTTAAAAAGTGGTACAGAGTTTTGGTCGGGACAATGTGGTCGGTTTTTGAGGTTACAAAAGATGGTTCATTAACTTCCTTCTTGGTGCTATTTAATGTTGGCTCAAGACATAGCATACTTCTCCAAGAACTCGTCAGCAAAAATTGAACATCAGTTGGCTTTCTGCCAAATTTTTACACTGTTCAGATAGAATTTATTGTTGTATTTAGTATGAGTTGCTTATAGACAGGTCTTAATGTGGCAGTTAGTGCTAAAAATTGCAACGCTGAGCTGATCCAATTAAATATTGTGTATTCAGTGTTGTAGAAAGATAGTGAGCCATAAAGCTCTCCAGAAAAACCCGACTATGCATTATTGTATGTAGCATAAAAGTTTGATCACCAGATAAGTCAAACTGCCCCATATATTTTGGATATGTCAACGAATTCAGCTGCTTAAGTCCCACGGCTCCCACATGGCATGAATACCACACATACGAGCCACTGCTTTAGAACAGATGCAGCTGCGACTATCTCAGCTTCAAGCCAACAGTATTACTTAAGCTACACTGTGCCGTCGGCACTGAAGAAGATACACTCTCTGGGCATGTAAAGAAATGTCTGCTTTTCCCAGTTTCTCATTAATTTGATAATCAGACCGAAAGCAGGCTCTTATAGACCTTTAAATCTCTTACTTCCAAAGGGTTGAAATATTCTTAAAAAGATCAATTAATAACACAAGACAAACAAGACTTTTATGTCATTTCAAAGGAAATTTGAGCAGTCCTGAAGCACATAATTAATCCCAAATCAAATTCACATTGCAACAATAGCACAGAATTTGATCGACACTTTTTAAAGATGTGACAAGAACTGAGTGTACAAAAATTTCCCTTCATTTTATTACATTTAGGTATAGGTTATATAGGCATTATAGGAAAAAGAAAACAGGTGAGGAAAGAAATTGCTTTGGTCCCAATTACGTAATTTATAATCCTTAGAACTCTAATTAAAAACCCTTACATATTAATGAACATGCCTTTATTTGACTGTTTTTGTGCTGATCCTTGACAAATCTGCACCACCCTTTTAGTATAATAATGATCAATAATAAACAGTTTAGAATGAACACCAATGTAAATGTCTGACAAACCCAGTCAAAATGTGACACTGTGGCTTCTCCCATTAAATAAAATCATCACATAAAAATTTGCATTAGGGCTGAACGATTTGGCCAAAATCAAAATTGGATTAATTTCAACCAATACTGTAATTTTGATTTTATTACAATAACAAAAAGCATTTAGACATTCACTGCAGGGTTGTTGCGGAACTTCGCTGTAACCTTTGGGTGAAGGAGTTCTTACTCCTACTAACATGCATGGATCCATTGGCTATTTGCAACCCTTTCCTTCCTTCTTTGTGGCAGCAAAACCACTTTAAGTTTTACCGCCACCTCAAGGGCTGGAGGGAGAAGAAATAGGACACCACAGCTTGTAAAACAGCCCAGTAAATCATGGTAATACATTACCTGTGCACTTCAGTGACATGTTCACCTACGTCATGCATATTGTTTTTAAAAGTTGTTATTAATTGTAAAAATATACTTACATCTGTGGAGTTCATTTCCAAAACCGGATGAGTTCTGGGAAGCAGCTTCGTTCCAAGTCAGCTCTTGACTACCCTCGGTCTAAAGGGATAATTTTAAGGGTCTTAAATGTATTGGAACACACTACTCTTACACGTTAATGAACAAAACCAAACGCTAGGGCCCAAAATGAGTGTGAGTGATAGAAGTGGGACGGCCTTATTACTCTATCAAATTTAATGCGACTTTTCAGCTGGTTTTAATAGAAGACCTATATTTTCCTAAGAGAGATATTAATAATTTTCCACAGTGGTATGTGTATAAACAGGAAAGCCTTGTACGAAAGCCTGCCATGCAGCTATGCAATGTTTTCACCCATTTTTCTCAGTTTTTCATCATTATGACCAATATATTTCTAACACATTAAAGCTCTGTCATCAAATACTCCAGCCAGCACTTAGCCAAGCATTTTGCAGTCATGACTTTGCTTTTACCTTTAATGATTTGGCTCATTTCATGTCCAGGTCCAACAAAACCCATGACATTATCTTCAATAAGCCGAGAGTCAGTGGGATGTTTAATATTCCCAAAGCATAAGACATTGTCATCTGTGATACATGATAGTACTCTATTCAACACCTGCCTCTTTCATGGCAAATTGCACCCCATGAAATCGTCAAGAGTTTATTATTATGAATTAGGCTTCAGTGGCTCTGTAACGCTCCTGGAAGGCATCGGTACCTCTATCAAGTTAACTGTGTGACTGGCAGTGGCCAGATGGTGAGGAGGCTGCTGGAAAAAAAAGCTCTATGTTGCAGATTGTGTTTTTGCACGGTCTCTGCTCTGTTACTAACTGCTTTTATTAGCTTACACTAACTAACTATGTCTAAATATTTGACTTGCAAAACACAGTGCAATCAGAGAGCCTTAATCAACATTCTCATTTGCACAAGAACAATAGCTAAATTTGATATCCATGACAAGGCACCATGCAGAGCAAGATATTCATATTTGTAAAAATTGTAGAAGAAACCATTATGTCAATTATGTAGCAGATGAATGACTGAAGTTACCTAGAGCTTTAAAGAAACAGACAAAGTACCTTTAAAATTGCCTTATTTTAGTAACAAAGAGGGACATTTCTTACATCTGCAGAAGGTGTTGTTTTATTTTTGTGAGCATTTCATGTCATACAATTTTTCTTGAGTGTTACTGAAATGGGGAAAATGCAGCTGAATGTTAAAACACTGCAGAGGTCTTCATGTGTTTTCTTTTTTTGTTCCATGAAAAGCATTTATTTTTAGCCCTGCTCCCTGCTGACATATAACATAGCATACCCTGTAACTTACAACTTGAAAAGAAAGGATCTTCTGTTTAGAAAGCTGTGAAAAATGATGATACACAACTTCACACCCATGCATTGTCTTTTATCTTTTCCTATCACCATTTCATACTTGTATACAAACCATTTTTTTGCCTGGGAACTTGCTATTTCCTCCCAAATTTTCTAGTCTTTGGTTGCAAAAAACATATTCCTGACTGCAATATTAGAAAGGTAAATTTACTCATACAAAAACTGAGGAATAACTACATCGAAAACCAAAAAATCTATGTTTAATCATGTAAACAGCTGATAAAACTGCACTGTGATTTCTGTGCATAGTGGTTAACATAAATTCAGCAAAAAAAATTTAAATAATAATAATAAATAATAAATTGACAAAAATAAAAATAGATAAAAACTATGAAAACGTTTAAAACCATGACATTTTTAATACATATATCTCTTGTGTGTGATATTTTCTGTAAGACTTCTACACCTTTTAATAGGTATGTTCTTTCATTAGCAAGTTACTTTAATTTGTCTTGGACAGTTCTGTTTTTAGATTTATTTTCTTTATCTTAAAAAAAAAATCTAAATTTATAGTTCATTTTAATAAATTATTATTTTGTAACTTTTTATTTATTTGTACCTTCTTCAGTTTTCTGTTATTTTACTAGCTGAGAACCGTAATTTCAGTTTGTAGACCATTTCTTCTTCACTTTCCTTTATAATTAAACTATAATATACTTTTACATTTTTTCTGTTTTATATATTTTCTTAATGTTAACCATATGTAATAATTGCCCTGTTGGTAAATAATCCATAGGCTTAGAAATAAATTTTCCGTCCCCACTAATTGTTTTTTTCCCTGTGTTTCCAGGTGTCATAACACAACCAGAGGTGCATATACACTGGAGTGACTGACTAACGGAGGTTTATCTCCCACGGGAAACCAGACAGACT
Organism: Cyprinodon tularosa; assembly: GCF_016077235.1. Taxonomy (NCBI): domain Eukaryota; kingdom Metazoa; phylum Chordata; class Actinopteri; order Cyprinodontiformes; family Cyprinodontidae; genus Cyprinodon; species Cyprinodon tularosa. The sequence goes on from NW_024039696.1 coordinate 1,121,614, forward strand.
CGCTATCAAACACTTCCCGCCTTCTGTTACTTGCACCTCTGGGTTTCCGTCTGCTCTCCCACGCCGTCTTTCACCAGGTCAACGCCTTCCTCCTAGTCCCTGCATCTGCCTGTTCGATGAAAACTTTTATGCCATGGAGGACCGGACACCTTCAAAGACTGTTTTTGTCATTGGGAATCCAATTTTCAAGGAGCTAGTACCATTTTGAAAAGGGATTTCCCGCCTCCTCACCACCACTACCACCACCTCTCCAAGTCTTTCTGTAGTGCAGGAGTTTCCAGAGCACAGCTGGGATCATTACAGACCGAACCCTTTTGCTGCGGACCACTTGATGAGGCCGTAAAAACCAAACTGTGCACTCTCTGCTGTGAATAGGCCTTCTGCTGGAGTGAAACTCCTTTATTTTTATAGACCAAAGAGCAAAACAACAAATATGATCATTATGACCGAGGTGACAAAAGACACATATTACTTGTGGGGTTTCTACAAAATCTCTACGAGAACAATCTAATCAAAGAAGTCCTTTTAAAACCTTCTGGACATTGTTTTTTCCCCCCTCAGACTGAAGTTGTATTTTGGAACTCGAAATATAGGTACTGCATACGTATAACTATGTATCAACAAAAAAACAAAACCTAATTTGTGATTTTTCAGTAGCTCTGGTTTCAGATGGAACTGTTACAGAATTCACATTGAAAGAAATGCTAGACATCTATGGAGAGCATGGATGCTGTTGAGTTGGAAAAAAAGGAGCTCAGAATTGCCATTAAATGTATTTTGAAAGGCCCTTAAAAGTTATATATTTAACAATTTTATATGTTGTACCTTTGTAGAGAAGCTTATTGGACTTAAATGTGGTCACAATGGCAGTTTAGTAGAACGTGAACAAATGCTGTTCTCATTACTGCTGGCTCGTAGTCTATGGTTTTCTGTTCACACCTCAGTAGCTGCTTTCTTTTCATGGTTATCTACAAGTCACAGTCTTATTAGAACCATTAATGACAAAAAAAAGGAAAGTGACATAATTTCTTGAAGACTGATGTGCAGCCAACAGAACATTGTAAATCTATGGTAGTCAGTGGAAGCCATTGAAATCTGCTAATTTGCTATGATATTGTATTGTACACGATGTGGAATACTGATTCATTTCCTCTCTATGGGTTTTGATCTCTTAATTTATTTTGGTGCTTGTGTTCGTTCGCACAAATCCACCCTCTCTCTGTTGGTAATCTGGACCACAAAGGAAGCAGAGAGGAGCACTACAGAAAGGAAGCACTGCAAGCATAGTCATATAAATACATTTTTTTATCATGAAATATTTTAAGAATAAATTAAATACATGGAAAAACATGCAGATGGTTTTCGTGGTCAAGGTGAAGGTGGGAAGTCTGATTACTGCTTATGAATTTGTGTTTTTATTCTAAAAAGGTGAGCAATCAAGGTTTCATTGATTTCACAGGTTTTAGAGTGACTTTACTACCATAAACCATTTATATTGGAAGACAACTGTAGATGTCAGCATTTACTCATAATTACCGGCACCGATTTTTTTATTATTTATTTTTTGGAGAAGTTCACAGTCATAAAAATGTCCAGAGCATTACAAATGTGGGTATACTGCCTGAGATTTTTTATTTTTTTTGTCACATTACAACCACAAACTTATATTAGGGAAAAAAAAAAGATGTATCCTTTGTGTCCTACATGTTTTTTTTTTGTTTTTTTTGTCGGACTAGATTTGAGTCTCTACAGCTTATCCAGTGGCACCACTGACCTTTTGGCTGGGTATCTAAGCACTTTACATGATAAACTAGATGCTGTTTCATGAGATGGTTAGAGCGGGAGATTATCTTGCTTCGAATGCCTCCCCAACTTTATCTAAAAAATGCTTTGTTCCTACTCTCAGTGTTGTTGTTTTTATATAATATATATTAGGGCTGAAACAATTAATCTTATTAAACATAATTAATTGATTATTGATTGTTATTTAGTCAACTAATTTAGCAATCGATTAATCGTTAAATGGAGTACAGAAACTGCATAACATGCCTCTAGCTGACAGAGCAACCAACTTAGAGCAGTAATTATATTAAAATTGTGAAAAAATATAAACATATTGCATTTAAGATTAAGACATTTCTGTCTGTCTATAAGCTCAATCCAGAACTTCTCAAGTGGAAATATTTTAGTTTGCCTCGATTTAATTGCGTAAAAAAAACCTTCTTTAAGGAACCTTTTGCTGAGGGATTATTGTTTCATCGATTTGAAAAAAGTTGCAGCAATAAAATATATATATTATACGTATAAAAAAATATGTATATGTATAATAGAATCACTACTTTGTGTTGGCAAATGAAATCTAACTAAAATGCATTGAAATTGGTGGTTGCAAGATGACAAAGTAAAACTTACTTTTGTAAAACACTGTACATATCTGGGTGGGACCAGTTTGTTTTCATGGAGGCACAGAAAAAAACTTATAATTTAAAATATATTAAGAGAGCTTATGAAATAAAGAGCCACTTGTGGCTCGGCACTAGATGAAGTGAAATTTCAATGTTTTTTGGTTTAATTAAGATGTGACTTTATATCTGAAGCTTTTAATTCTTGGTTTGAAAAAGTACATTTTTATTACTTAAAATAAAACAAATCTTTTACCATGGGAAAAAATCTTCTGAAATAGGAATATTACATATTTCCGACTTATTTTAAATATAAACTAACAGTTGTTATCAATCAGAATTACTGCTTTAAGAAAACTAATCAATTCAGCCGTAAGAAATTGGAATATTTTATTTTAATTGTTTCAAAATAACATTTAGCAGATGAAACTGTGACCCTATCGTAATACGACTGAAGCTATAAACCTAATTTTGAAATCATAATTTAAACAGAGCTGTGAAGATCGAACACACATTGCTGTGTGTTTTCCTGCGCATACCATCATACAATTTGCTTTTTAGTATTATGTCTTCAGTACAGGGGAATAACTGGGGCCAGAACCAGTTCTACAGGGGCACTGGCTCCTGTTGGCCCCAGTCTAGAACTGCCCATGGACAAAAAAAATTATGCAGTAGAAGCACTAGATCAGAAGTCCCCTATATAAGAGAAAAAATTAGTTATGGGTTTTTATTTTGGCACTACATGCTCAATCCATCGCTTTCCTCCATGAAAGAAGGGGAATTCTTGTTTTTCGCAGCAAAAATTTTGTAAGTTACTCAAATTAAGATGAACACCCAACTAAATGTCGAAGAAGTGAAATACTAATACACACAATGAATGGCAGCTATAACTTAGTGAATAGCTTCAGAGAAACACTGTAGTAGTAGCCATTAAAAATTTTCCTTGATAGGCCCTTGGCTCATCCTTGGCTTTTCCTTGGCTGGTCCCCTTCAATTCCTTTTTAAACATACGGTAAACAAGAATAAACATTAAACATCAATTAATCTTACATGGCAAAATTATATAAATAAGTGTTTTTATTTTGAAAACTCAGAATAAAAACACTTATTTCTTATTTATTTATTCTACATTTATTATTTTTTCTTATTTATTTATTTATTTATTTATTTATTCTACATTTATTAATTTTTTACACTTATTTATTCTTAAATATCTAAACCAAACAGCAGTTTACAGGTACCACATAGTGTTATTCAATGTTTTTTGATTAGTTTTGCGTTGAATTGGCTGCAGGGGTAAAGGCCCCAGAAGCTGTAATTAGTGTGAATCCACACAATTGATGCATCGAAAAATATATACTCTAAGCAAACAAATGGAAGCAAATGTTATAAGCACATTTTTTAAATGTTGTTTTGGTCAAATCAATCCTGACATACATGAGATCTAACTGAAATATCCTGTATCATGCTTTTTTTAAAGGGGAGTTTCTGAGCTCTGAAAATTCCACTTAATGATTAAGGTATCTCCATTATTTCTTCATTATTATTTTGATGAATAAGACTTAGGTTAAAATATTTGCATAATATATATATATGAAGATTTCTGACCATATTCATCCTCAAGCCTTTTTACCTGATAGAGACAGACCTTTGTGGGGTTCCTTCATTATTTGGTTCTGCAATCATGTATTTTTTAAACAGAAGTGCAAAGGGTGAATATTAGGGTAGATATTGAAAAAAAAAAATTCTGAGGACATAACTAAAATGTCCTACAGGGCTTTGAAGACTACACACACCCCCCCACCCCACACACACACACACATCCAAATCAAATCAGTTAATTCATACAGCTCCAATTAACAACACATGTCATCTCAAGGCAATTTGACAAGTAGATTAGATTAAATCATAAGGACAGATTGCTTAGAAAAATTTCCATCTAAGGTGTAAGTCACGGCTTGCTGAATTCACTCCTTCAGGATGTCCTTTTAGACACAGCGGACAATTGCTTGCATCGTATTGTTGACTTTTGCCGCAGTCTGTCATGAAACATCCATATAATGACAGTGGAGAGGAAAACTAACTTTTAACAGGAAAACTTTCAGTAGGAAGTAGGTTGAGTAAATGTAGTGGATGACTTAGGTCTATAAAGTAAAAAGATCAGTTCTAATCATTTGCATTTCCAGCTTCACAACACAGACTGGGGGCTAATCAACGTATTAATTGTACAGGAGGAGGGAAAATTAGGCAGGCATTTTTACTTTATTGACCCGGATTATCCACCTCTGCAGAGCATACACTCAAAAATAACACAGAGGCAATAATTCAACAATACCTAATAGCTCCTGCTGTGTTGCATTAGTAGTTACTGTACTAGCTTCATCAAGGATGTAAATGCAACTAAGCAGATGAACTCTGAGCCAGTAATTAAGTCTAGAACATTAAACATAACACATATATTTAGCTGCAGTAAAAACTCAGGTGTTAGGGGAGAGAAAGAGTTAAGCTTGGTTTGTGCTTGACACGTCCGTGAGGTCCGCCCCTCCCCGCAGACTGCGGACAGAATTTCGGCATGTAGCATCCAGGAATATTTGTAACTACACAGATGAATCCACGTAGAAAACATGGGGGCCAACAGCAGCTCCTGCTGGTGAGGGTTCGCAAATCTAAACATTTACACACAGATTTAGCTAACATATAATACCACTATCAACACATTCCTCCTTTTTGAAATACCAACCTTTTACTATTCTGTATTTGTTTTCCCCTTTATAATTCCCTGGTATTAATTTTTTTCTTGTGCAATTCATTTATGAAGCTAAATTGAAAAAATATATAATATATGAAAATATATAATAAACATCAGAGCGTAAATTATGACCCTTTGGATCACTTTGATTTCTATAAGCAATGCAGGTTTTCATTGGCCAGACTGGTATAAATGCCACATCCTGGAACAATGTGTCGGCTGTGAGACCCGTAGGAGTACCTTCCAAACTATATCACAGACCGTATGTATGTATGTCCATTAGATATTATATATCTTTATATATTATACAAGTAATATATTATAGATATTATTACTTGTACACCGCCAGGGATGCAGAGCCACTTGCCTTAACACAGTCTATAAATGAAGGATTTTAAGCCATTGTGAGTGTATCAATACTTGGATTCCTGTGAAATTTCATATTCATTACATTATAAAAAATAAGGCTATTAAATATATAAGTTGGTCAAGATAGATAGATAGCAGAGATGGCAAAAGTACTCACTTTCTGTACTTGAGTAAAAGTACAGATACTTGTTTTAAAAAATACTCTGGTAAAAGTGGAAGTACTGATTAAACTTCTTTACTCAAGTAAAAGTAACAAAGTACAGGCTTATAAATTTACTTAAAGTACAAACGTAAAAGTAGAAACCACTTTTTTCATGCCGTTGCCTACATTTTAAATGGATGTCTGCCAATAGGAATAGATCTCCGTTGTGTTCATTTTCAATCATCTCGTCATCCATACTACTATGCTAACGCCACCGCCACCAAGCTGCAATGATTTGCCGTGAATGAATACCGCCGAATCTGTCGATTCATCTTGTAGTGGTGCGTCAAATTCAACGTAGATTCCCATCCAATTAGATTGAATTTGGTATTGATGACGCGAAAAATAATAACGGTAACTCAATTGAAATGATTCAAAACTAAAGTAACAAGCCAATTTTTTAAAATGTAAGGAGTAGAAAGTACAGATATTTGTCTAAAAATGTAAGGAGTAGAAGTAAAAAGTCTCCATAAAAATAAGTAATAATGTAAAGTAAAAATATCAGAAAAATCTACTTGAGTACAGTAACAAAGTATTTGTACTTCGTTACTTCCCATCTCTGATAGATAGATAGATAGATAGATAGATAGATAGATAGATAGATAGATAGATAGATAGATAGATAGATAGATAGATAGATAGATAGATAGATAGATAGATAGATAGATAGATAGATAGATAGATAGATAGATAGATAGATAGATAGATAGATATGTTTTGTTCTGTTTGCTGTAACAGTATAAATAGGAAGGGTATTGAGGAATGTAACAGAAATGTTACACTGAAGCTGCTCCAATGGGGGATTAATGGTAAACCACCAGGTAGAAAAAAAGTTATGAAACTGCTTAGAAATATGGATGATTTTACTTAGATGATCCACTTCTTGTATTAATATGATGCAATCGTGGCATCAGCTTCCAGCAGTATTGTAGGCCATACATTATTGAATTAGAAAGTCAAAACTTACCAGATGAAATTATGTTTTTGCGTTTTAATAAAAAATCTGCTCCCAAGTTCTCTTCACTGCAGAGGGGAGTGCAATTAATATGCAGGACAGTGATTTGGGCGCAGGCTTTGCTAAAAGACACTGATGTGGAACTTGTTCATTTAGCAGTCAGCAATCCTTTGCCAAGCTATTTGCCATGTCTTTCATGCTGCCACCATATTTGATTTTTCATTGGGACTGTTATTTTTCCTCTTCATAATTTTGTAAGATGAGTTTTTGTTCTTCACAAGAAAAATTCAGCGCTCTGCCTTTTGGATTGATTGATCTCACAGTGGAGAAAGTTATTCATTACATCAGCTCAATTTTTATGTATAGCACTGGAATTTTTAAAGAGTGGTTAATTTTCTATATATAGAGAATATATAAAGAAAACAGCAAGGTATTAGTGTCTGAATTCCTGCATGTGTCCATTTAGTTGTGATATTTTCTGGTGAGCAATGCCTGCAGAGGCAAACAAACAGCCTGCATAGTTGTTCAAAGCCTACAGTAAGCCCATGGGGATAAGGATTCAGCCTGTGCTTTCAGGTCAGATAAATCTCTGAAACACCAATACTGCATCGCACTGCACAAAATATTATTATTTCCTTTGATGGATAACATTTACCTGCTAATTCACATTTCATACTACGAGTCTTTGTTTACAATATAAATCTGATTAAGTGCAGGCATCACGGTGCAAGTTGGATCGATAGACAATATGGCCAACACAGCTGCTTGACTCCCTTGGATGCTTTCACAGTGCCAATATTTTCAGCCTATAAAACAGTTCAGATTGTCTCGACTGGGTTGTAATCTGTGAGGTTTAGGACAGCAGGAGAACAAACACTGATTCGGTGGGTGACATGTTTGCAACATCGAAAAACAAAAGTCTGACGGGAGGTGTTAAAAAGGATTTATCCTATATTTGGTATCATTTACTACTGTAGCAAGATCACCAAGTTCCACTTTTGCCTTTTGCTAATTCAAAATAGTAGCTTATTTGACTTCCTTGCTTCATTACAAAGGGGAATAACGCCGATCAAAAGTCAGTGCCCATCTGCAACACTGGTAAATGAAGTTAATTTAATGAGTGTTTTATTTTAGTCACATCAACTACATTCACCTGATCACACTCAGTAACACCCACGAATAAACAGATCTATAGGGATCTTGAGACTTACATCTAGGCCAGTTTATTTTAACACATCCTAACATTAAACTAGCTTCCCAACAGTTACTGACTGATATAATGGAGCCAGCTATCACAGTTTTCAACCCAAAAGTTGTTGTTTCATACAACGAACTTGAAGATAATGGGTAACTTGACACCATTTATATTTTCCATTGCCCAATTATGCACTCTTTAGTCGGTAGGTTCCCAGGGGATACATTTCTTCACACTTCAACACTTGTGTCTACATATCATGGGAGTTTTAGTGATTTTAAGCAAAAAAATATATAGATTTCATAAAATTCTTGAAGTTGTTTATATATATATATATACATATATATATATATATATATATATATATATATATATATATATATATATATATAACGAAAACCACGAGGAGATGGCAAGAAAGACTGCCACAGCTAAATACCTACAAAGAGTAAGGCAGGTCCTGAAAAGTCAGCTGAATGGGAAAAACAAGATCCAAGCCATCAACACATATGCCCTACCAGTCATCAGATACCCCGCTGATATAATAAACTGGCCAAAGGAGGAGATAGAGGCTACTGACATCAAGACGAGAAAGCTCCTCACAATGCATGGAGGGTTCCACCCCAAATCCAGCACTCTGAGACTGTACACCAAGCGTAGCAAGGGAGGCCGAGGGCTAGTGAGTGTCAAGACCACTGTCCAGGATGAAACAACTAAGATCCAGGAGTACATCAGAAAGATGGCCCCCAAAGACAAATGGCTTGGTGAATACCTCAGGCAGGAGAAAACCGAAAGTGAGGACAAGAAAGAGGAAGGAGAACCATCATGGAGGGACAAGCCGCTGCACGGCGTATACCACAGACAAATAGAAGAAGTGGCTGATATCAAAAAATCCTACCAGTGGCTGGAAAAGACTGGACTGAAGGACAGCACAGAGGCACTAATCATGGCAGCACAAGAACAGGCACTCAGTACAAGATCAATAGAGGCCAGGGTCTACCACACCAGGCAGGACCCCCGATGCAGACTGTGCAAAGATGCCTCTGAAACAATACAGCACATAACAGCGGGGTGTAAAATGCAGGCAGGAAGTGCATACATGGAACGCCACAACCAGGTAGCTGTCATAGTGTACAGGAACATCTGCCATGAGTATGGGCTGGAAGTCCCAAGATCAAAATGGAAGACACCTCCTAAGGTAGTTGAGAATGACCGAGCTAAGGTCCTATGGGACTTCAAGATCCAGACTGACAAACAGGTGATGGCTAACCAACCAGACATCGTGTTGATCGACAAACAGCAGAAGAAGGCAGTAGTGATAGATGTGGCAATCCCAAGCGACAGCAACATCAAGAAGAAAGAACACGAGAAGCTTGAGAAATACCAAGGACTGAAGGAGGAGCTAGAAAAGATGTGGAAAGTAAGAGCAGCAGTGGTGCCAGTGGTAATTGGAGCACTGGGAGCTGTGACCCCCAAACTGGGAGAATGGCTACAGCAGATTCCAGGTAAAACATCAGAGGTCTCTGTCCAGAAGAGCGCAGTCCTAGGAACAGCTAAGATACTGCGCAGAACCCTCAAACTCCCAGGCCTCTGGTAGAGGACCCGAGCTTGAGGATGACACATACCACCCCACGAGGGTTTTTTATATATATATATATATATATATATATATATATATATATATATATATATATATATATATATATATATATATATATACCACAATTAAGATGATTCAGTTGAACCGTCGTCTTAATCTTTATTTTTTTGCAGGCTGTGACAAATTGCCTTTCAGGATTTCCTCCAAGACTCCAGGACCCCACAGGATGGTGCAGCCACTGCTATGTGCCCATTTGGGGAGGGAGAGTGAAGAGAAATATTTTCTATATTTTTAGCATACTGCATATAGACCAGACGGTTCTGGTCTCAGTAAAAGTCATTAAAAGATTTGATGGGTTTTAACACTTTCCCAAGACACTGCACAGTGTTTGTTCAAACTCTAAAACTTAACTTTGGTCCTGAACTTAGGCTGTACTTACCCTGATCACCCTCTCTGTGGTAGATGGCTTATTGTCAGCTGGGTGTTCAAGCTCCATTTAACTCTAACTAAGTGCCTTTAGTCATTATCGCTTCTCATTAATGCTGCAGTGGTGCCGGTGAAACACCCTGGGAGTGTCTGTGTAAGACAGCTGCATCAAACAGAAGAGTTTTCCATGCAGGACTCTCCATTTGTTGTGTTTGCTAGCATTGTTGTTAAATAATTAATACCATAAACCTAATCCTAATAGTCTGTTATATTAAGTTTATTTGCTATTCTAAATCCCCATTAAAATTCAGACACCTGTAATCATCTTAAGAGCTAATGTTTATTTTTGTATAAACAGGGCATTTACAAATCTTTGAAGCAGCACAACAGGTCTTTAATGCCAGCAGCTCCCAACAGGGGGTGCAGGATACATTTTTTCAGCAGTTGCCTAGGGAGGCTATAGAGAGGGCCCTTGCTATTAAATCAAACTAAACAGATTTGGTATAAAAGTGCATAAAGTGCCCTCATTTGATTTTTAAATGGGCAAAACAGAGTGAAGTTTAGGACAACAAAAAATCCAGCTGCTCATTAACCTGCATGTGTGACTAAGCATGCAAACAAAGGATTAACTGTAAAAGCTGATTAAGCTTGTTTAATGTTAGTTTAGATGTGTGTTTGTGGGGGGACTGGACAGGGGTGCAAGTTAAACTGAGCTGCTTTAGGTGTTTTGTAAGATACAGTACAGTATAGAAGAAACCTGCACACCCACAGTGTTTATTACATGATGTCTTAAAGGACAGAGTGGCACATTTAAAAAGTATCAAAAGTACATTAAAGTTAGTGCAAAAAAAAAAAAAACACCAAAAACAATTAGCAACCATTTTTAAGCCAGCTATAATTTCAGTAACCATTCAGTTATGTCTGAGCCCTACACAAAAAGGTGTTATTTTATTACAAACAAAAACCAGCATCTTTTAAATATTTGCTTAAAACAACCCTGCAAATTGGGTATTTTCCTGGCCCTTACGAGACACACGTAAAAAAAAGGTTCTGGATAAAAGGCTCAGTGCAGATGCACAAAGAAAATGTAACATATCCTCAAAGCATTGTGAAAAATAAAATTCCATGTAAGCGCTGATATGATCTAAGATGAGCAATTGAAACAAATATTTTTGGTTTTCTGAATTGAGTTGAGATCATGAGTAAGCCTAAGTAAAAGTCAAGAAAAACTACCTCTCAAAGAAATTTCATATGAAACAAACTTGGATTTCTTACATATTTAAATATACATGCATGTGTGCTTAATCTATAACAATACATATCCTGAAATATTTTATACAGTAAGCCCTGTAATTGTGTATCTATATATATAGAATATTCAAATATGAGACAGGTACAATGACAATATTCTTTTGTCACCAAACCAATTATTAATTAAGCTTATGCAAAAATTCAATCTGGAAGACTATTATCAACCTCACCTGGACCACATGCTGACGTGCCACATTCAAGCTCCAGCCAATCAATGTCAGGACCGTTGTCATCCTTCAAGATTGCCTTAATTTAGCTTGTGGTCTAGCTTCCCTCTTGGATGCCAGCTGAACTTCCACCGACTCTCAGGTTATTCTCACTCCCCCTCATCCTCTGGCTTTTTCACCACCAGTGTCAGAGGAGAAAACAACTCTTATCCTTTTCCTAAGTTACTCATCCAACCAAATTTCAATTCACAGCATCAGCAGTCTTCTGCCAGGGCTCGAGCACCAAAGAACTTATTTCATTCATGTCAAATAAATCCTTGTAATTGCATCTTTACTCTTTGAGTCTATCCAGGTTGAAATTTGTATATAGTACCTTAAATCATTTTGAAATTCCTTGCATTATAAATGTGTTAAATTTAAGTAACAAACTTATATTGAGAAGGAACACTCTAGTTAATGTACTTTTCAAGTGGTAACAGGAAAAGATTCCAGCTACTTACTTACTAGACATGTCAGCTTGAAAATAAGACCTTAAGTTCATCTGCCATCTAATATTTCCATATCTCTCAATTTGCAATATTTAGACAGTGGTGACTAGCAACAAATCTCAAAACTGTTTTGGGCTTATCTGCTTGCAGGTAAAATATTTTAATCTTCCTACTGAATTAAAGATTTTTAAACAGTCAGATCTCCATTAATCCAGATCAAATGTATCTTCAGGCTACCAATTGCTTTATATAGATAATGTGAGCAGACCCAAAAAATGCCTTGTTTGCACTAACTCTGCATACTCACAGCAATGATGAAACTTACAGTAAAGGATGACAGTTTGCCATAATTCAGATTTGGAGCAAAAGAAAAATAAAACTAATGCTTGTTTTCTTTAATATTATCCACTAACGTCATATTGAAAACAACAAAGAACTCAGCATTGCTTTATAGTTTAAAACTGAACCCCTTTCTTAAAGAACAAAGCCATGATCTTGGAGACTAACAGCTAATACACTTAACTATAACTAAAATATTCTTTAGAATGACCCTACAAATGCTGATTTGTAATATTAATAAGTACATATTCCACCACACTGTACATTACAGTGGTTTTTGAAAGTGATACAAAACCATTTCATAGCAGATTTTCCAAATCTCAACCTGTTTAATAAAACAATTTTGTGTTATACCTGTCCTTATTTTTGCAACATTTTTGATGTAGTAGATTTGTCCCATGGAAAACATGTAAAAAATGCAAATAAGGATAATACATGCAAATAATGCATGCTAAACACATAATGCGTTTCAAGTTTATCATGGGGGTCTATTGTATATTTCTTTATGATAGCCAAATGTTGGAAATCTTGCATCTTTCTGCTTCAGTTAGAAGAAATCAGGTTAAAAAAAATTACCAACCTTAAAAATAAAAGGAAAACATATTAAAAGTAGTTTTCAAATTTCTTATTAACTGGTTTTAATCTTTAGGCTTTTTAATTCTGTAAAATGCACTCTTTCTCTATGAAGGGATATCAAAGGTTTTCTGGTGTATGCTGAGTACACATTAAGGCGGTTATGCAGCATGACAAGTGGGTATGTAGCCAAATACACTGGACCTCTAAATGAGTAAAATGACCAGCTTTCACCAGCTCTTTAAAAAACTCATTTACATCCTGTCAGATTTCATTATGGCCAGTGGGCTGCTCCGATGCAGCAGGACAGGACTTGAGCCTGAGTGCACTGACTGTGCCGGCCAAGCTCCTCTCTGCCCGACCCGACTCATTGGTCCAATAGGCAGGTGATTTTCCTGTGTCAAGGGTTTTGGCTCTTGTTCTGCTTCTTACTGTGCCTTTACTACTGTTACTTTTGGGGTGCAATTTAGAATGATTTGGGAGTTGGGTTTGTATGACAAGCCCCTTTTTTTAGTATTAGGAAATGTTTCTTTGCCTCCTAAGGTCTCACAGAAGAGTAGCAGCTAAGACATTTAAAATACACCAAATCTCAGAACTATAATTCCTGCTCAAATACCAGGTAGGTTTTTTATAACACCAGAAAAATACTCTTTTTCCACATTTATTATGATATATTTCTTCTTTGATTCAACATAAAAGCAAACAAATGTTTGTAAAAAAAAAAATGAAAATGTACAATAACCTTTCATAAGAGACCTGATTTGGTCTCATTCAATGAACATTTAACGTCAGCAATGGTAAACCCAGTTAAGTAGATGTAAAGTTCATCTGTGCTTATAGAACCATTTTGTTGTTGGCTGTTGTAGCTAAAGCCAAAGAGAAAGCTACCAATGGTTATTGTCCATAGTTTAAGCTAGGAGGAGGCTTTAAAAAAAAAAAAAGAAAACAGCACTATGAATCATATAAAGACATATTTGTAAGTACAGAAAATGTGAGATTAAAAATGGAGGTTTGTCAAAAACAGATAAAAACCCAAGACAACAATTTTCAGCATTCAAGAAGATCACAGGCAACACTGTTGTCTTTTAGAAAGTGTTTGTGCTCTACTGTATGTGTGGAATATGTTTATGTACAGATGAAACCAAATCTGACTGTTGGACAACCTTTCCAAAGAGTGTCTTTATGTAACATACACATCACCACAAGGCACTGAGTTCATTCTGAGTCATTTTGGTGGCAGCTTCATGATATGGAGATACTTTCTTGATACTGAGCTGGAGTATCATTAGAAAGCTACAGACAAAGGTAATTTACCAACAAAATAAGACTTTAAAGAGACGAACAATATTTATGGAATCGCCTACCAATGTTTAGAACAGTCTTTCATAAAAACTCTGAGGTTGCTAGAGGAGAGCTGAGGACAAGAGACAGACTGATTATAGGGTAAAGCTCATTTCCCCGTGTGAGTAGCACCAATTTCATGATGACACCTTATCATGAAACTTCTGGTGATTAGACACCAACCTCAAGTTGAATGAGACCTCTTGTAACCAAAAGGCACATTTCTGCCACTTTGTGGCAAAAGAAAGAACAGTTTCTATCACTGACAGTCAGCGCCTGCTAGCTACTTTGCTCAAACCCATTGCTAACATCTTTGTCTAATGATCTCACGCTGGAAACTAGTTTAGAAAATTGTACAATCAGTGTAAAAAAGCTGCAAGTTGTAAGTGAGTTGATTAAAAGTAGGGACTATTACAAGCAGTGAAAAAATCAAATTAAGATTTGTTAAAAAGAAAAGCTATAATTTACTTCTGTTTGCTTGTAAAGACCAAGCAATTATAAAACTCATGTTTTACCTGCTTTTAATCACAAGTTTTGATTTAAAATCACATCATAGAGAGTTTTCTTAAGTAAATAAATATGCTATATAATTGATAAATGACTGTAAAATCTCACTGTTTAAATTCTGTTGTTTTATTTTTATATTCATGTTTTTTCTTTGTTTCTAAGCCTTATCTTTTGTGTCTTTAGATTCAGAACATTCGAAGAGTAAATTATTTCTAAGTTGCCTTTCAAGAGTTTTTACCTTCTCCATGCAGTGGGTATGCATGCAATTGCTGCAATGTATAAGTCTACAAGTGCACTTTGGCTGGAGGCTCCCCAACAGCATTTAAACCCACAGGGCTTCACAGTCTGTGGTCATGCACTGAACTCCTTAAGAATCTTATTCTGTCTCTGAGCATGTCTGTAACCGTTTGATCTGACGCAAGCATTAAAGTCAAGGAGAGTACCTTAGCTCACACTGGGAGCACCATCAAGCCCCTCCGGCCCAAGGAAGCTCCCTTTTTCCTACACAGCTGGTCATCAAGGGTGACATCCATGAGGAGGAGACACAAACAGTGTCTAATGAATTTTTAATGATGACTGTTGGGAAATGGCGAAGGAGGAGGATGTGAGACAGCTACTACGAGAGTGAAGCCTTTCACTGAATGCATTACGGTGATTTGTTCACTCACCTTTGAGCTGGTGTAAGAGGACCCCCGCCTCTGATCATCAGGATGTTAAGTGCACTCTGAGGGAGAGCCCCATGGCACCCCATTGTGGGCCAAATGATGTTTGAAATGTTTTAATCAAATTCTGTCTGTTCATTCTACTAACAATACGTCTCATGGGGTGAGAACTGTCTGGTTTTGCCTCTAACAACCCCCAGGGGAACCATCCTGATAGAGTAAGTTTCCTAACCTCCTGTCGACAAGTTTTTCTCAAGTGATACCTCTCTATACATTTAAATTGGCCTTTATGAGGGGTGGCAGCTTGCATGATGTGAGGTGTGTGGTCTCAATGTGTCTTCCAGAGCAGTATGTCTTAGTGACATTAGGTGTCACATAGATGTATATACTGTATTAAACTGTGGAGGAGTAGCGCTATGATTGGAGGATTCCATTTTGTCCCCGTGGGACATCCCACTCAAGATTGTTACTCAAGAGGACTGGTAGTAGGAAGTTTTTTTTTTTTTCTTTATTAGAATTAAGATAACTTTTCTGTAAAGATTAAAAATGCCTTAAGAAGAATTAAGTAACCAACATGGCGTGGATTCCAGGGTCAGGTACTGTATACCATTGTTGTAAAATTGTATGTGGCCACAGTTCCTGTAAGTTCCTGTAACTAAACCAAGTCCGGTGGATTTGTTTTTTAAACTTCTACGGAATGACTATGACCTGGATGACTGAGAGTCTTCATCAGCATATTGGGAGGTCCATTTCCTGGATCTGGTTCACTTTGTTGAGCTTGGTACATGAGTTCTTCATTGTTCCAGTTCTTTGTTTGAGTGCACCTTCAGCTTTGACACACATAAAGTAGAGAACAGCCTAGTAACAGCTATTTTTCACACTGAGCTCATCAAAGCAAGCTCAGGTGTCTTGATGAAAACAAAGTAAAACTAATCAAGTCAGTCTCTAATTTTTGTCCAGTATTCTGTTTGTAATTCATCAAGCTTTAATGTGATTTTAACAGTTTTATAAATACAGACTTTATTTTGTATTTATTTCGATTCCTTACAAACTTCCAGGCATCATATTTATGTAGTTTTATTTTTATTTGAGATGAATAGAAAAAAATGCAATGATGAAAAGAATTAAATGCTCAAGTTAAAACAGTGAGTAAAATAGTTTTTATTTTATAATCAGTTATTGTACAGTACGTTGCACTTCAGGGCGGTCATCAATACTTTTGACTGATAGGGGTACTCAGGGTAAGACAAAATGCCCAAAAAGTCAAAAATGGTTGGTAAACACTGTGATAGCAGACCAGTTTGGACCAGCTGATGGAGGAGTCATTGAGTTACTTGTAAAGATAAGTCAAAATGAACCCTTTTAGCTTAAGTGACACACTTCAGAAATCAAAGATATCGTAAGTGTCATATTTGTTTTATAGCATGAGAATAACTTTTATAAGCTTTTGTGTTCTGCCATAAAGCAGTGTCCTAGGTTAGATGTCCCATTCAGTGAAATGTCCAACACCATTAAGAAATATAGAAGCACTTTTATAAAGAGCAGTGCCCATGAAGCATCAATATCTACCAAGTGCTGAACATTGACCTGAAAAATTATTTATTATAACTCAGATGTATACTCATTCTCCTTACAGTAACATACCCAATGACAGATTGTGGAAAATTATTATCACACTTCTGTAGATCAAAGAAAAAAATCAGTGAGGAAATGTATCCTTATTTCATAAAACATCTCTATCTGGCCTTTAAACTTTATAAAAAAAAGATTGCTTGTTTTTTGCACCTTAAATATACAATTCCATGAGTGTGAAATTCTCTCAGAAACATAGTTTATGTAAAACAGGAACCAAAAGGGCAGACTGTAGACTCTGCTTTTCAATGTCACTGCTAAATTTGCCTTTTTTTGGGCAACACATATCCGAACAGTGCACTTCCGAGCTTCATTTTTGAATGTCACACCAGATGGACACTTGAGTGGTCCAAATGCCCTTATGTTTGGTCCAATTTTCCCTTTGATCAGCAAAAGTGCCACTCTGACTTTGACCTTAGGGTGAAAGTGTAGTCTTACTCAACCCTCACACAGAAAGTAGTGCTCCTGCAAGAGAGCTCTGCAGAGCTCACTCGGTATAATGATGGAAAGTATATATTGCTCCCAGTGTCTTGACAGGTTTGAAGATCACAAGATAAGACATTTATAGAAAGACTGAAAAAATCTGCAACCTCTACAAATGTTTACCTAAATTCTTGAATATTCAGGTCAGTATATAAACTATCGCACACAATGCAAAAGAGATTTTACTGTAATTACAGGTACTTTCCTCAACCGAAAGAAATTTAAATTAGACTTTATATATAGTGCATGAAAGAACACAATACTTAACTCGTTTTTATGCAAGTGATGGATTACTATCGATTTTGATCATATAGAAAACTCAAAAGGACTCAAAAGGAAAATGCAGAAATAAAGATCGTACGACGATTTATTATGGTACTGAATAAGGCAGTGAGAGGTCATTCAGAGAGCCTTTTGAAAAGTTTTTTTTTTCATTAAGAGGTGAGAGTGATAAGCTCCTCTTAAATGTATACTATGCAACTGGTGTTGATTTTCCAGCGAGGCTCCCCCCAGAGGGCAAAAGTAAAAGTGCACTGTCGTAAATATGCTCAGCTGTTCTCCTGGTTTCTCCGTCAAGCCAGGCGCGGTTGTTTTCAGCTTAGCAGACAGTATGAACATGCACACAGAGAGAGAGAAACCATTCCAATGTTACTTACAATCGCTTCAGCAGAAACGCGAGGTCCGCGTCAGCGTTGCAGCCTTCTTTTTCTTTTAGCTCTCGCCATTCGGAAAAAGCTTGCCCGATGTTCACCCGTGTACGACTCCTCTCTCTGTCCAGAGCCCTTTTCCTCTTTCTTGCCTGCTCCGCTGTTTTCTCGCTGGTTCCGCCATAACTGCACAAATATCGCCACTGCGCTAGCAACGAGCACGCCTTTCACTGGGGGCGTGTAACAGTTCTCGCCGTAAAGCAAGACCGACTCTCGCGATGCACGAGACTTCTGAGCCTGTGGGTGCGGGCCAAGGGCTCCTGCCATTGCAAGTACGGTATTTCCCCTACAGACCACCAGGGTGGCCCAGAAAACCTTTGTTCGACTTGAAATGACTCATTTAATCATCCAAAACGTTACGGAATGGAACACATTAATTAACTGAAAAATGTTGCATAGTATGCCTTTAACTGCACTGTTGCTCATTTTGGGGGGGGGGGGGGGGGGGGGGGGGGGGGGTTTCAGGCTCAAAGAGGATCAGTATTTTACTGTATCTGTTTTCTGACCCCCTTAACTACTATCATGGGTATTCTTTTTGTTTTAATTTTTTTTTTTTTACTGTTTATGCCCAAGTCTGCCACGCTTGCTATATACGCACTGTGCAACTTTTTTCTAGCGACTGACAGATTTTATTTAGTATTTTCCTCTAAAGTGGATTTGTTTAACTTTGTAACTTTGCTTTTTTTCCTGTCAGACCAATGAAATTGCTGCTGAATTGCTGCATAATCCAAAAAAAAAACAGACCTGGGATCTACAGTATGTCAGTCGGAGACACCTTTTTCTGTAAGTCCCTTTGCAGAAAAATGTGTCAGGTGTGTTTATGCCCATTTACTCTCAATGAGTGCAAAAGGCCTTTGTATGACACTCTTCCTTTTAGAGTGGCATCAAGGAAGACGATTGTTTGTGTTTTCTACTGTAGATGTTCTTTTTTGTTTTTTGGTGAAAAATATGCAGATCAACTCCAGAATGGATAAAAAACATTGTGAAGAAGCTCAAGAGAGTGTTATTATCCATATGTGGAGGACTAAGGAAATTCTTACTTGATATTAAGAGAAAAATCGCTGGCAAAGGTGGACTGCAAATCTCTTTCGATGCACCAGGGGTCCGTTTCATGAAGCAGGTTCAAGTGCCTATTTCACCCCACTGGAACTGGAGATTTTCAAGAAGACATGAAAGAAAAATGGAGAATGTGTTTAAAAGGAAGAGAAACAACTGAAAAGGAGAGGAAGATTATGAAGGAGAAGAATTAATGCATAGGTTTATATGAAGTTGGCAGGCCGTTTTTACATTTATTAACAGACCTCTCCTGTCTGTTGTTCCATTAGTAGATCACGGAAATAAGATTCTTGGTGGTCAAAGTCACATTTCTTGTCAGAACTGTAATTATATATTTTATAATTTACACTTTTGAGGCTGAAACTGAATTTCAAAAAAAAATTTGTAAAAGTTTCCATATTTTAAGTAGCCGGTTTAACATTTATCAGTTTGACTGAACATGCATTTATGATGTCTGGAATACATTTCGTCATAGTCAAAAAAATAGAAATAATGACAGGTATCAAAAGGAGTATAGAGATCTGAAATAAATTTCTTGAGGTCCAGAATGTTTGCTCTAGATGTGAAGGATGGCATTTTGTTTTGAAATGGCCACTTTGAGAACAAAGCTGTTTATTCCAGATATCAAAAATACATATTCAGTAAAACTAATACACATTAAAACAGCTTGAAGGTTTGTCCAAAAACCACAGCATTGAAGGCACCAGAAATGTTATGATTGTCGATCTAAAAGGTCCCCTTTATAAACATGGTTCTAGATTATCGAACAATGGAATAAAAAGATAATATTGACTTAACCACCATTGATTGGGTTACATGGAAATATCTGCTCAAAACGACCTCCCTCCTGTGTGCAGTAAAGCAAAAGGGATCAATCTCTACTCTCTGCTTCAATCTCCCTGGTATTTAGGCTACTGTAAAAACAAATCTTTACACAGCTTGAGTCATGTTTCTGAAATTAGCCTCCTTGATCTTCACATTGAAAATCTTTAACCAAATGTAAACATCAAAACCTAACTCTACATTTGAATTTTAAAATAAATTCCCTTGTTTAGAGGGATTAGATTTGTGGAGATTCTTAAATAAATAGCACATCCTTTTATTTCAACATCTTCATTTGTTCTGAAACCTTAGATTGTATTTCCGTCCCAGCGCTTTTCAATTCTTTGAATTAGTGTTATGTTGTAATCTCAAAGCAAACTGGTTTGCTTTGACTTTGTTTGTACAGCTGCCCTGATAATATAACTGGAAGAAAATAACAACAAAAGCAATCCTTTAGGAAAATGCAAAACAAGAAAGAGGGATCACTTTTATTTTTACAATGAAGGCAGCTATAATCATAGCATTACAGAGAAGCAACGAACTCAGAAAAAAATGGTAGAGGAGAAAACTGACATGCAAACAAAGGCTAAACCTGAGATTTGAACCAGTATATATATATATATATATATATATATATATATATATATATATATATATATATATATATATATATATATCTCACTGTGTCATCAGAAAGTTATCCTTTCTTCTGCTGAAGTAAATAAATAAAACATGTCATAAAAAAAGTTGTACACACTTATCAATATATGATATTATAGGGCTCTACCAATTTATAGAATGAATAACCATTTGTTGTATGTTTTCACTATTTAACTTTAAAGAGACATTTTCTAAGTTTTTACTGAAACATATCTTTAAAATTACCTGTTTATTTGACATTTGACTCTAATAATAAAACATAATTTGGTGATCACACTGACCTCAATGGAAGCATCATTAGAAAAAATTCATTATTTATTTTAATTACAAGCCCATTTCAGGTTAATAGGCCATCTTTCCATAACTCTACCCTTAGGTCCATCTAAATATAATGTTAGCGCAAAGTTAAAACTCTGCTATGGTCCCTCCGGCATAGTGTTAGATCCAGGGTGAAAATTTAAATAATATAATAATAATGATAGTAAAATCTCTCTTTTAATTTTGTATGATATAAATTGAGATTCTTCACTTTAGTTTTCCATCTAAATGTTCTGCATTTGTTTAGGTTCAAAAGAAAAATGTTGACCAGAGTCCAGTAAACCTTGACTCATGGTATTTTTAAGTTCACAAACACACAATAATCCCTCTTGTACTCCACCAGCAAACAAATTGATTGCCAAAAAAATGGATCATGCAATTATGTTGCAGTATTATTGTTACAGCTAAGAGCAAAAGCCAGTGAGCCCACATTCAAACCAAAATAAACACAACAGTGCAACAGGAAGTTTCCGGGGCTGCTGCTGTCACATGTGTTTTGCCATGATTTCATCTTTGAAAGATGAAAAGCAAGAGCTTCAAAAAAGAAGTTGCTGCGGTTATCATGGCATCTGCTGCCATTTTAGTTTTTACCATGATTGGCTAAAACCAAACTTTGGTAAGCGGGCACTAAGTGTAACTTTGCACATAAGCTTGAAAGACTGCTGAATCTTTCCCCCTAAAAAATTCGAGGGCAGCAATCCCAGATTAATGATTTGAAGAACCAGACCGGAGTGCTACACATTATCAATCTGGCCTGGTTAGGGACCAGTAACACCATTTCAACAGAAATGGGTCATAACATGTAGTCTGTAAGAAGAAAAGAAATAATTAACTCATGCTTGAGATTTTAGAATGTTCAGATTTATTTACTTACTAATTGAATAAAATGATTACACAGAGAAGTATATAGACGCCCAGATAACTCCAACCTTTGTAAGTTAGATAAGTAAATGTAAGGGTTGTAAATTATGAAATCTTAAATGGACAAGAAGTCTAAGTTTAGTCTATTAAAATCCCTATAAATAAAAAAAAATTATGTTATCATTATGAAATCAAACAAGCTTGTTATAAGAACCTTTTTGATTAGGAAATATTATTTAGTTTTTTTTAACTCAGGTCTGCATATCAGAATAGTTTAGTTTATTATCTTTATTATGTTCCCCACAGCTCTGACACCATTATAAACCTTTCACAAAGCACCAGCATTTAATGTTAAGCATGAAATGTTCCCACATTGTCCATCTCCTAAATCTATTTTATTATGTTATTTCAACCTGTCAGAACTATCGATCAGTGGATTAAGACAAAGATGATGTTTTAAAGCTTTGACGGAGGGTTTCATAGCTGTCCTAAAATCCTATACCAATAGGGTTTCATAGATCCAGTCCAAGATTTATTGCAATAGGTTTGATGTCATAGAGACCAGGTATAATGGTGGAGGTACATAAGCCCCATCCTTCAACATAAATCAAGATAATATCCTGTTTTTATTTGGTTACTAGAGTCATTCAGTTGACTTTCTATTTAAAACATCTCACTCTCTGCATGGACAGAGATCTCACATAGTAAAAAAATAACCTGGTCACCCATGCTTGTAACATGGCAAATTATTTATTCTATAACATTTTTCAAAAATGCTCGGTTTGCTTTACTGATTACTGGTAAATTGCAACCATTGTATGCAATATTGCTCAAAGTCAAAGATATAATCGTATGTGTTTTATTTTCAAAACAATATGTATCTATAGGAAATGAATAGTATTTATGACCAACTGCATTCTATGGAACAACCTCTAAGCTTTCTGAAATCAGCAATATGAAAGTTCTGCAGGACCATGTTCTCTTTATTTTGTTCTGCAGCTAAATTATGAAAAAAAAAATATAATATATATATATATATATATATATATATATATATATATATATATATATATATATATATATATATATATATATATATATATATCTCAAGCTAAACTAACCATCTAAATTAAGTGATTAATGTTAATTCAAGCTATTTTGAAAGAATGAGACATAACCCGGGAAAAACTATTAAAACCTACTTAGGTAGCTGTAAAATATAACAACACTAACAGTATGATCATTTAAAGTTTTCTTCTATTGTCTATGCATTGTAAAGCAGAATATGTTTAGACACCACTAAACATTGTCGGAGTCATACTGTATCTTCATTAAACTGCTGGCAGAGTTTAGTTAGCTTTACTTCCCACTTTATGTACATCCTGAAACTTATGTGTCCTTTATTAAGATTTTAAAGCAGGTGGAAAGTAACATTCATTAAAATATGTTTTATGCGAGTTTTAGGTTTGACATTAAAAATTTTTTTTTTTGACAAGTTGTGGAATTTTTGTCAAATAGGCCCCTCCCTGTAATCACCTGAGGGGAAAACGTATTTTACGCACATTAAATCACTACAACATTCACAGGCAAACTTTTATCTTTCAAACAATGGGTGGATGCCCTGAAGAATCAGTCTCCAATTCCAATGATTAGCATACGTAACTGTTTTGTCAACCTACCAACAGAAAAAAAGAGGAAAGAATGTAGCTTTATTTTAAGTTCTAGCTCACTAAGAGGTTATTAATTGTGCATTTATTGTCAGAAAATGGGACAGACGGAACCAGTATTCAAGGTGAGTCGGACAATGGGAAGTTTCAAAATGTTTTAATAACAGAAAAGCTGCAGGGGTTGGGGCGCAACCCATCACTGGCACTCTGGATGTGGGAAAAGCACAGGTAAGTGATCACGATCATCTGACAGGAGATGAATATCAGAGTGAGTCACTTACCTGGTTTAACAGTTCAGTCCATCTTCTACGAGAATGGCTAGATCCAGCCGATGGACTGCCAAACAAGATGCAGCTGTCCCTGATGCAGTAACCCCAGTGAGCAGGCGGGAATCCGATCCAGGTCAGAGAAACAGTTCAGAACCAGACAGTTCCGAGATCCAAGAGTCCGTAGCCCGACCAGGTGGTCCAAACCGAATAGGAACAGGCAGATCCAGGGTTCCAGGAATCCTCAGAGCATAAAGGCAGGTTCAGAGTTCTATGAATCCTGCTCAGACAGGCAAGCACAGATGAAGACAGGCAGGCTCAGTGTTAGGGGGGAACATAAACGAGACATGGTACCAGGATTTATGGCGAATTTTAAACTGGTCCCCACCTTGGAGCCAGGCTTACTGGAATTAAAACTGACCTCCCCCGCACACTGAGCAAAAACCCTGAAGGTTCAGGGGAGAAGAGCCGGGACACGACCAGGAGACAGGAGACAAACAGCAAACTCTGTCAATCCACTCGCCTTAAAGACTCAGGACATGAACCAGGAACATAACTTTCATGAAACAAACATAAATAACTGACACGAAAACATAACACCAATAAGCAAAGAATACAAGAATAATGATCTTGCCACGATAGCTGGGCTGAACTGTATATATAACCGAGGAAGCAGGTGAGAAGATAATTGATAGTTAGAGAGCGAGGATGCAACAGCAGGTGAATGAAGTGAGTAATCAATGAACCTACCAGGGCTGCAAGCTTGACATTTAAGGAGTGAACTGAAGTTGCAGTTTATTGGGTACATAGGACAATTTGAAGCTAGATTTAGATTTAAAATATGTAAAAAAACACAACTGTATTATCTTATCACATGTAATGATCAACTTTTTTCCATGTACAGATTAGAGACAAATACAGTTATTTTCAGAAAATGTAACATATTTCTGTCATTTTTTGCAGTCCAAGATAAACTCAGAAATGGAAAATCTTTTTACACGCCCCACTTTAACTAGATAGAACTTTATTAAAGTTAGTTTTGCTGACTGTGGTCATTTGGCCTTATGTTTGGCCTCATGTTTGCTTTTAAATGAAAGGTTTAAGAGACAAAAGGCAACTTGTTTGCTTAAGTTGTCATAAAAAGTCAAATAGATGTCATCAGGGAGTTCCTGACAGGGACCATAACAGAAAATCAACTCACTCCTTGGTGCCTGGTAGAGGCCATTAAAGAAGCTATGCTATGAACTAACCGGTTGGTGAAGGAGGTAAATATGCTTGTTTAGTTACCTAGACAGTAACTAAACAGGGAAGTGTCGGCCCATTCCACTTCAAGCCCCATTCCAACAGACTGCCACTCTGAGTCCCTGAGCAATACCGTTAGCCCCACATTGCTCGTCAGGCACCCCACAATGGCAGCCCACTTCTCCCCAAGGGGATGGGTTAAATGCAGAGAGTTAATTTTGTTGCTCTGTACTTGTGACAGTGTAATGACAATAAAAAGCTGGAGAAAAAAAGGCAATGCTCTATTGAGGCGGTGCTACATGTCTCGTGGAACAGAATTACAAAAATCTAGACCCTTGGTTTGATAGGCTTTTGAATTCAGACATTTTGTTGGGGGTCAAAGACTAAAAAAGTAAAAAACAAGAAAGTATAAGGGCCAATTTTTGTGCAGAGGCGAAAAGAGCAGGTGCTCTAGCACATCTGTGCACATCCTTGCAGCTCAAATTAAGATTATACATATAAATTCACGAATTATAATCTAGTTCTTGATGAAAAAGTTTAATCTGTTTTGAACAGATTACTATATGTGTGAGAGGTGTAAGAGTGTTTTTCAAGCATTAAGCAGTAGCATTTTCGTAAATATAACACATGAATAATGGCATGCTTTTAGAAATATTTATGTCTTTGTCATTATTCGGTAGACAAATAGTATGAGGAAATACATTGACTCTGTATAATGCTATTGTAGATTTACAGGCTCTAGATCCAAGATTGTTTGTGTTTTTTTATTTTATTCCTGACAGAACCAACTATGCTTTAAACCAACTTGATTAAATAAAAGGCAATGACTGTTTAACTCACTATTTCACAAGGATTGTGGATAATCATTTACTAAAAGATGGCTCTTCACCAAAATTCATTCAGATTGATGATATTAATTATCATCACTCCAGCCATTACTTAACTGGCTGCTACAGTCGAACCAAGGCAGTCTGCTCTGGAGACTTCACCTGTGTTTACACCATCAAAAGAAATTGCAAGAAAAAAATGCATGCATAAACATTTCCCACTCTCAACACAAATATTAGGTCCCTTAAACTCACAGATCAGCATTCACAAGCATAAGACATCCACCAAAAGTGTCCCTATCTCCAAATTGGGTATACAAGTAGATTTCTAAGAGCCATCAAAAGTTAAACTGTCATTAAAATGCAAAATACCATAAACCTATCATTTGACTGTGAAAGAGATCCGCACGGGTAATGAAAAACATTTTAACTCCTAAGTGAAAGAAAATTACACACTGTAGCTTTAAGAGAAAAGGTCTTCAGTTGATTTGCATCTTTTTATAATATTTATCATAAGACCAGTTTGATAGACTTTGCCAAACTGTTGGCAACGCATGAGTTTTCTTTTTGCACTTAGTATTACTATTGGTATTGGTTATAGTTTGTATGGAACATTGCTTGTGTATTCTAAGGAAATGTAGCAAATAAATTCAAATCTAAACCTCAGCCTTAATTAGGCAATTTTTTGCTAACATCTTTGCAAAAAATTTTTACTGTTAGCTCTACTCCAATGTTTGGAAGGATTAGTACCTTTATTGCAATCCTTGTAAATTTAAATATACATGTTTTCACATCTTGTATTTCTAGCTTTATATTTCAGATCTTTTTTAATCTTTTTTATCATGATCTGAGACATTGAGATCTTAGAATGTATTTGAGAGAAGTTAACATCTTGCACAGCTGTATATGTGTATGTTTTTCCAGCTTAATGTGACAGCAGAAGGCTGCAGTCTTCAGTTGACAAAATAACAGCGAACAGGGAACCAATATCTTTAAATGATCATCATCTCTCTCTCAGCTGGAGACTTGCTGCTGTGAAATAAGAGGCCTATATATAATTATTATCTATCCAAAAGAGTCACTTTGACTCCCCCGTTACTATGCTTCTGTGTTTTTACGTCTCTTTTAGATAGCTCAATTTAGCTAAAATGATAAATTACAAAATAGTTGGTTCCTTGTATGGGCAAATAAGGGACATGAGGGTCAGATTATTTATACATAATTTCTTGGTTGATGATATATATATATATATATATATATATATATATATATATATATATATATATATATATATATATACACACACACACACATACATACATATATATATATATATATATATATATATATATATATATATATATATATATATATATTTATAAAAAAAAAAATATATATATATATATATATATATATATATATATATATATATATATATATATATATATATATATATATATATATATATATATATATATATATATATATATATTATGATTCATGGAGGAGTTATAAAACTATGTATTTTATGTTTTCCTATTTTAAAAATAGGGAGCAGGTTAAAGCAAAAACCTTGACAGCGTGACCCTATCCTGCAGAGTTGATGCTTCTTGTTGTGGTTTGAAATCACTTCACCTCTTAGAGGGAACTGTCACCGCAAAACAATACAAAGTTGTTTTGAGTGATCTCTCTTACCATATTATCAAATGCTTCTGTCTGGACAAGAGCGGCGTCTTTCAGGATACTAGCTACATATAACATGAGGGGTCACTGAATGTTTATTTGACTGTGACTACAATGTATTTTAATAATGGTATCACCTTTGCTGTCACTGAGTCTCAACCCATATGAAGACCTGAGGGATGACATTTCAGACTGACATGGTGGCACATCTGTGAACTGCCTTTAGATGCACTGCATTGACCACAGTTCTGTTGTCTATTTCTTCTCTTTTAAGATTTTATTTGATAAAAAAATAATTTAAATTGTAGGGGAAAATTCTGTATTAGTACTGTTATAACAGTAACTATTAGTTTTTGTGATATCACTACTCTGAGAAGTCAATATCTGTTCATATTTAAATTGCGTTTCATGGTGTTTGTTTTTGAGACCCTTGCAAAGGCAATAATCAGACAGAAAAAATTAAGAGGAATGAAGGACAAATTTATGCAAAGACATGTTCATCATAATGTAAAGGGATGCACTATGTTTACATTTTTAAGCTTTCTGTCTCTTATTCTTTCCACAGAAGAGATCACTTGGAACAAACACTTTAAATTACGGCTGGTCGATATGACCTCAAATCAATATCACGTTAAATTGAGCAGTTTTACCTTGATAACAATAAAAGCATGATAAATGCTCCGTTTCCTCTATCATAAATAAAGGCATGTGCAAGAAATGCATCTAATCTATTTGTAATTTACTTATTCAATAAATCACATTACTTATTACTTTAAATTAAATATTAAAGTATTGTACCAACTGAGGTTTAAACATTCAACAATGTCTCGTTGAACAGGAGAAAAATTTTACAGTACCTCTCTTGCAAACGCTTTTGCACAAAGGTAATGGAGTCTTTTGCAGGTCTTTGAACTCAACAGGGTGATTGTGCTGTAGGTAATGGAAAAGGTTGGATGTTTTACTTTGGGTAGTCCCAACAGTTTTTAGGCAGATTTTGCTCAACACCTCTGGCGTAATTTTGGTGCCACCAAACTGAGTGTGCAGTGAGATCAATGTGCATCATTTAAACTTGCACACCCTCACTTTTTCACCGGGCTCATCTGCTTTTCTTTTTGTTTACGCTTCTGACTTGATCGGTTGAGTCAAATGATTCCCCACATGCTGCAGTGTCTTAAAAGGAAAGGAAATACCTGCCAACAGTGCACACAGGAAAAATAGCAAAAATAACTTACCGACTTATTTATAGACATGGGAAAATTTGTGCCGCTTATCATAGTGAATTACGGTAATGGAAAAAATCCGGTTTATCGCCCAGCCAAACTTTAAATAACGCGTCATAAGGTTTATGTATAAAAAAAGAAGAAAAAAGTAAATCCCTTTATTGTCCCACAATGGGGAAATTCACTCTGCATTTTAACCCATCCCCTTGGGGAGCAGTGGGCTGCCATTGTATGCTGCTTGGGGAGCAGTGTGGGGTTAAGGGTTTTGCTCAGGAACACAGGCTGGAGGCTGTGCGATCGAACCAGGTACTTGCAACCTTATAAGATAACAACCGCATTGCTCTAACCCCTATTAGATCATTATGAGACATGGCAACAGATTTTGACAGAAACTGTAATGGTTTTCAGACCAGAGAAATGGCTCGATTACCACCAGGCTGGATTCTTCAGAGATTCAGTGCAGAATACCAGTTAAAGAAGCATTTTATACACAGCCTGCCACATCATTACATCATACCCATGTTTGCACATGAGGAGACTTCACTTGCTACAGCCACATCAAGATATTACAAAGTGTTCTTAGATCAAGGACAACCAAGATGCCCAGTGACAGAGCTACTGTTTCTGTTAAGAATAATTCACTCTGTCTGTTTGCTGCCATTTTATTCTCAAATCTCTGTCACGTACATAATGAAGATGATTGCTTTTTATCCTGACACAAGAGCTGTCTTAATTAGATACTCCAGTTAAGTGGCTATTCAAAATGGATGGATGGTTCGAAATCATGTAAAGAAGCACAGCAGACAACAGTCCACTCTGCAGTAAATAGCTAGGTTCCAAATTCTGTTTTGGAGAATTCTGATTTTACCAATCACACAGATCTCATTAGAGTACATGATTTACCGGATCTTGATAACAAAGAATCTGAACAGGGTTTGAAATATAATTGCCACACTTGTGAGTGGTGTTGCAGTACTGCTGCATAGGTAAAGAATTTCATTTTTTGTGTGTGTAAAAATTATGTAGAAAGTATGGTAACAACAAAAAGCTCAAGATTAACAAATGTGGACTACTGTGGACAATCATTTGAGTGAATACAATTCTTATTTTTCACCTAAGGACAATTTAGATATGCTATTAACTTAACAGTCATGAATTTGGACTGTGGGAAGAAGCTGGACATGCAAACTCAATGCTAAAAGACTCTGGGCCAGGGATCAAACGTAGAACATTCTTGCTGCAGGGTACACAAAAGTGCTACACACTCTGCAAACTTATATAAAAAAAAAGTACTTACCTAGTTTTAGTTTATTTTTTGAGTGAAGAAATGAGTGCCACCAGTGCCTTCTGGCTTTTGGCAGTACAGTAGGTACAGAAAGGCAGGTGAAGTGTTACAGGAGTTTGGTGGGTGCTGATGTTTTCAGTACAGTCAACAGAAATCTGCTTCTTCTGTAGTTTGGAATTAGGTTAAGAGGTTGTCTACTGGTAGCCAGTCAGCTCAGTGGTGCTTATTCACTGTTCTTCAAAAGGATTAGGTTTAGGAATTTGGTAATGTCTTTGCAATAACCATATGGGGAAAATATTGCAATACTAGATGTATGCTTCTTTCAATCATACATTACCTGGACCTAAAAGGAACTGACCATTTTTTAAGTGATGGTGGACAAGTTCTTGTCCACTCTCCTCATACAGGTATTACATTATAAAAATATATTGACAAGTTTACAAGCATGGATCACCTGTTTAAAGTAATGGCTTGGCAAATGAAGTAGGATGTTAATTCAGACATATGCTAAGATAACCTGTTGTGCTATGGATCAATGTCCTGCTACAAAACCCAAGTAAGCCAGAGCTTAAGAGTTCAAACTGATGACCTGACATTCTCCAAGAGTTTTCCTAGAATGAAATTCATTAACCTCTTACACCCTAAGGGGGTATAAATAAATTTCTGCCTGACAAAAACACACAAAAGTAAATAACTTATAGCCTCAAAGCTATTAGATTTAAGAAGAAACTTTTGGTACGTCTGTAAAGGTAAGATGTCATAGAATGGTTTTCTGGTGTCAGCACCATTGTAGCTTTGACCCTGCCTGAAATATTAGGGACAAAATACAAAATATTTTGCATTTTTTGAACCTCGCCAAAATTTTCTTTGAAATAAACATTGCAAAACACTACCAAAATATTATTTATAGCACAAAAAAGTAGTACAGACTTTCAAATCTAAATGTTGTGTAAAAATATACCAAATTTGGACTCAATCAGATGAATCATATTTATTTTAGAATGGTATTAGTGAGAAATTTCTTAGGCGGAGAGGCCATTTTGGCACATTTATCCATAAATGTCACCAAACTGTGCCAAATATGTTTTTTGCATCAATACTGGGGGTTTGGTAAAATTACGAGGTCACGTAGCAGCTGGACCCGCCGGTGGGTCCGTAGGGTTCAAGGGGTTAAGCCAGCTTCAAGACTAACTCACTACCACAACCATTTTTTACTGCATGTATGGATGCATGTATTGAGGACATTCTTTTGAGCCTTGGATATATTTATCAACAAAATTCAAGCATATTAACCATTTCTTTTCAATTTTAAAACTGTTTTTTTTTAAGTTATCTTTCTGAGCAGTGTGGCTGATGGGACTTTTGGATGAACATCAGCATTATACATGAATCACCAACTTTTTCCTAACATGTATTAAGATGGCCAAAGCTCCACAACACACCACTTTTTCTGGCAGCCATCATCAACTTACTCAAACTGTCCCCTAAAGACTAGGTGAGAAGTGAGGGACTGCACTTACTAGAGGCGCATGGCACCTTGATAATGGAGTGTGGCAGAGGCGATTAGCACACTAACAGCTTCACACAAGAATTCTCTTTGGGAGGACGCTCTGAGATAAAATAGGAGGACGTGACCCTCTAGCAGCACAATTCACAGCACTTGTGCTTTCGGTCTCAGGCACTGACACTTTGAAAGGAACTCTTTGCCCTTAAGTAGAAGTGATTATCCATCTCTTATCCTGAGTATTCTGCTACTATTAAGATGATATCTGTAAGTTAAGTAGACACTACTGAGTTGTAACAAATAAATATGGATGGCATTACCTCTTCAGCAGTAATATTTGTCAACCTTCAGAAAGATGAAAAGCAAAACATTAAATTCTCAAAATTATCACTTTCTTTCCAAAAACCTCTTTGCAATTATTGTGCCTACAATTGAAGTACAACTGTTTAGAAGTCATGGAATACCTTCTATTGTTGTGCATTTGATAATATTGTAATTAATTAATTAAAGGTCTTTCAAGCTGGCCAAACACTTCATTTACTGTATTTTATTGTTTCATTGAAATGAAAGGAAATAAAGGAACTACTTATAATGCATTTGCTTCCAGAAGAGGTTTCTCAGTGCTTTGTAATTGTCAGACAGCTTGTTGTTTCGAACTTAAACAACACAGTTATTGGATCCGTTTTAAACTGTTCTATCTGCACTGATTAAAGCTTTTTTTTTTTTCTATGCCAATTTCATGTAAAGATAGCCATGGTGGGTCTTAGAACAGTTAGATCATGGTGTGGTATGATTGAGTGTTAGTCCCAGGGAACCCAAAGCACATTTTCAATGATTCGATGTAATACATAGTAGATAAAGATAAAGAATTAAAGCAGATGAAGAGCTTATTCCATAGAAGAAAAAGTTTAAAAATGTCCTTTTGTGCTACAATGAGTAGTAAAAGTGCTGACACATGCAGACACATGACTAGATATGAAAACAAAAGAGAGAAACCACACTACAAGGCTAAGGTGGCACCATTTACTAAATTCAGCAAAACTTTTAAACATTTTTCCTTAAATTATGTTATTTCAAAACTTAAGGCAACTCCAAGATTTTATTTATCCTCTAATTTCAAGCTTTTTTTTTTTTTTTACCTAAATGTCTTCAGACAGCTGTTTGTAGAGATGTTGAAACATGTTTCTTTGTTTACATGATCATAAATATTTTTGTCAAAAAACTGTCAAACACAGAAAAAGTTCACACCAGAGTAAACCTAGACATAAGGCCAGTGGAATATTTCCTAAACCTAATTTGATACCTTGAATTTATTCTCTCCCTTGAGAGTCAACTGATTGATGTGGATTGTATATGACTTCATTAAATCCCCATAGGGTGCAGTTTTGGCATTCATCTCTGGATGTGATTCTGTCCATGTAGTACTGTATTCTTGACAAACAAGCCAATGAGACATACAGTACTTCCTCAGTCTTGCTATATTCCATTCTCAATCAGCATAATATTAACCACCAAAGAATCTCCGTGCAACTTTTTTGGCTTGGCCTGAAATCTCTGTGTCAAAGCAAAGTCAAAACGGTGGGCTTCTGTCCAGGACATTCTCTGATTAGTCCTGGTTTGGACCAAAAAGGACTCCAGAGGTATACGAGATGTTTGTTAAATAGATGCATTATTCAGGTATTAGCCACCGAGCTCTCTCCCATCTGCAGTTGGTCTAAAATGCAGCGGCTAGTCTTTTGACAGACCAGAAACCATCAACACATTACACCGGTTATTGCTTCCCTGTTCGTTTTAGAATTGAATTTAAGATTTTATTGTTTGTGTTTAGAGCCCTGAATGGTATGGCTCCTCAATACATCACCTACCTCCTCCAGATTTATTCTCCGGCACATGCTCTGAGGTCTGAGGGCCATCTTCAGTTAATAGTGCCTAAGACAAGGCTTAAAACCAGAGGGGACAGAGCCTTTTCTGTAGTTGGCCTCAGACTTTGGAATACTTTGCCACTCCATATACGGACTGCCTCTATGGTGGAGTGTTTTAAGTCTTGTCTTAAGACCCAATTTTACTCTTTGGCTTTTGTAGTTGCGTGGTCCTCTGTGTCCTTTTTTAGTTTATTTATTGTTGTATTGTGTTTATGCCTTGTTGTGTTGTGTTGTTGTTTATTATTTGTTATGTATAGCACATTGGAAACTTTTTCTGTTGTTAAATGTGATATATAAATAAAGTGGATTGGATGCATGAAAGTAAAAGACAAGACATTTTATTAGATTCCAAATTAGTTTTTTAAATAATTATATACTTTTTTGTTTTATTGCATATACCCACCGCCAGCTTCATTTTACCTGACATTAATTCAACATTTTGTTTCATTTAGTATTTAACCTTTATTTAACAAGGACATTCAAGAAAATAAACTATATAAGCTAATTTGAAAGTAAAAAAAATTGACTATAAAGCTTAGGCAATAAAAAATGTTGATGTTCATGTAAAAGGAATAAGTAAATGAGAAAAGAACCATACTTACTTAAAATATAATATGTTTGTCAGGTGAAATAAGCATAAATTTTTTTTTCAACGATCACAAAATCTATAACTATCTGCTTCAGCAATTATATTTTTTTTTATTAAATCCTAACATCTGTATCTCTTTATCCTTCACCTCAAGTGCTAGTAAGAAATGAAAAGCAAACTGAATTATTGTGCACCTTTTTAATTTAAGTCACAATAATTTACAGAGAATCAAACTTAAAAAAGGCTACAACAACATATCTTATATTATCCTAATTCTACTGTCTTTATATCTTTCTTTTTTTCTTTTTTCCACCTGGACCTAAATTCCAAATGCCCCTAAAAATGGCCCTGCTGTAACCATTCTGTGAACTCATCCCTGGACTGTACCAGCAGTGTGAACCTGCATCATGTAAAGCACTTTGTATTGTCTTTGTGCTGAATTGTGCTATACAAATAAATTTGCCCTGCCTTGCCTTGCCTTATGCTCAACCAGCTGGGCGTAGCTTTTGATTAGCAAAATGACCGCAACCATTTCACATTCCACTGATACAAAAGAAAATGCTACATTGAAGCTCAAAGCTTGTTTCTATGAAAAACAGCACTCTGGAGACATTGCTGGCTACCTGCTATTCTGGCATGATAACCACCAGTCTATTCCTAAACTCAAATTTTTCTGCATTGCCTTAATGAAAAGCAGTACTCATAGCAGGGGGGGTGCGATGTATCATGTCTGCTTCTAAGTGACTGTTTGATAAATGTTCATCTTTGATCTTATCAAAATGTAGGAGCATTATGTTATATAATCATCTGTTACAATGACTCATCGATTCATTACAATGGAAACAAAATACAGGTGCTGGTCATAAAATTAGAATATCATGAAAAAGTAGATTGATTTCAGTAATTCCATTTAAAAAGTGAAACTTGTATATTATATTCATACATTACATACAAACTTATATATTTCAGATGTTTATTTGGTTTAATTTTGATGATTACAAATGACAACAAATGAAAATCTCAAATTCATCATATCAGAAAATTAGAATATTACTGAAGACCAATAAAAACAAAGGATTTATAGAAATGTTGGCCAACTGAAAAGTATGAACATGAAAAGTATGAGCATGTACAGCACTCAGTATTTAGTTGGGCCTCCTTTGGCCTGTATTACTGCAGCAATGCGGCGTGGCATGGAGTCGATCAGTCTGTGGCACTGCTCAGGTGTTATGATAGCCCAGGTTGCTCTAATAGTGGCTTTTAGCTCTTCTGAATTGTTGGGTCTGGTGTATTGCATCTTCTTCTTCACAATACCCCATAGATTTTCTATGGGGTTAAGGTCAGGAGAGTTTGCTGGCCAATTAAGAACAGGGATACCATGGTCCTTCAACCAGGTACTGGTAGCTTTGGCACTGTGTGCAGGTGCCAAGTCCTGTTGGAAAATGAAATCTGCATCTCCAAAAAGTTGGTCAGCTGCAGGAAGCATGAAGTGCTCTAAAACTTCCTGGTATGTGGCTGCGTTGACCCTGGACCTCAGAAAACACAATGGACCAACACCAGCAGATGACATGGCACCCCAAACCATCACTGACTGTGGAAACTTTACACTGGACTTCAAGCAATGTGGATGAAGTGCCTCTCTTCTTTTCCTCCAGACTCTGGGACCTTGATTTCCAAAGGAAATGCAAAATTTACTTTCATCAGAGAACATGACTTTGGACCACTCACCAGCAGTCCAGTCCTGTTTCTCTTTAGCCCAGGCAAGACGCTTCTGACGCTGTCTGTGGTTCAAGAGTGGCTTGACACAAGGAATGCGACAGCAGAAACCCATGTCTTTCATACGTCTGTGTGTGGTGGTTCTTGAAGCACTCACTCCAGCTGCAGTCCACTCTTTGTGAATCTCCCCCACATTTTTGAATGGGTTTTGTTTCACAATCCTCTCCAGGGTGCGGTTATCTCTCTTGCTTGTACACTTTTTTCGACCACATCTTTTCCTTCCCTTCGCCTCTCTATTAATGTGCTTGGACACTGAGCTCTGTGAACAGCCAGCCTCTTTAGCGATGACCTTTTGTGTCTTGCCCTCCTTGTGCAAGGTGTCGATGGTCGTCTTTTGGACAACTGTCAAGTCAGCAGTCTTCCCCATGATTGTGTAGCCTATAGAACTAGACTGAAAGACCATTTAAAGGCTTTTGCAGGTGGTTTGAGTTAATTAGCTGATTAGAGTGTGGCACCAGGGGCCATCAATTTTGAACCTTTTCACAATATTCTAATTTTCTGATATGATGAATTTGAGATTTTCATTTGTTGTCATTTGTAATCATCAAAATTAAACAAAATAAACATCTGAAATATATGAGTTTGTATGTAATGTATGAATATAATATACAAGTTTCACTTTTTAAATGGAATTACTGAAATCAATCTACTTTTTCATGATATTCTAATTTTATGACCAGCACCTGTACATTTTAGATTTTACAACCTACATTGTTTTTCAAAGAGCCTACTCAAATGTTGTTTTTCTTCCTCTATTTTTTTTACATTCAATTACCAGTGAAGGATTCCACTCCACTATCAATGTGCACTACTTATTCATTTATCAAGATCATATGCGATTAGAATTCATCATAAGTGGCATATCTATCACCTCAGTAAGTAATTAACAAAAGATAAATATCTTAGTTCAACTTATCTTCTAAGTTGAGCTTCTGCTCAAAGGAATCTAACACAAATGATCTTTTTAGTCATAGAAAAGATCTCACGCTGCATTAAAACATGTATTGTCTTTTTTACTACAGATAGCTATTTGAGGTTTGGTAGGATGTTAGAACATTGACAAAAAGGGGCATTGAAGCAATAGTTTGTGCCATGCAGTCACCAGCTTGGTGGATTGGTTATCAGGAATTTGAAGCAGAGATTCAACACTGATCACGAGGTCCAGCCTTATGCCTAAGGTTGCAAAATCGTGATACTGTCACTGAGTTGGCAGTATTTAAAAGTATGTTATTTAGTGCTTTTAGTGGTTTGGCTGTTATACGGATGACATCTTGAGGCTGCTCTAGCTTAAACCAAATATCATGCCAAGCGCCTAAACAAAACAAATGACTATATCTACAAAATGAAATGGTATGATACGCTTATAAAGACATTTGCTTATAGAAATCAACATACAATGCAAATCTATGGATACGGGCTCCCAGCTGAGGAGAGGTGCACACACATCCGAATTGTGCATCGCTTATTCAGAATTATCAATATATAAAATTATCACTCAAAGTTTTGTGTTGTCTTTCCTTTTTGATTTTAGAACAAGAATACTGAATTAATTGTTGACATCACTGTTTGGTAAATGTCCCTTAACAATTGTTTTTTTCCCCAGATCAGCTATACAGTACATTACTGCTTGTTGCATACAGTTTCCCTTTTTCTCAACATTGTAGCTATTTTGTAATTTATTTATAAAACATTATATATTTTTTTGTGTGAATCTGTTTCAGATTTTATAATTTCAATAGAATTTTATTCTCATGGCTGCTTATACCAGACACCTCATTTTATAACTAGAGAAAATTGCATACAGTACTTACATAATGAAATACATTACTGGCTACTCTTACAAATTGGGGGCATCACATATAACATCTAAAGAGTGGGATTTGGCAGGTCATTTATATGCACTGTTAAGAAACCAGTGTTATGGTGGTTACTAACAAAGAATGAAGCAAGGTAAAAGAGTCCGAACGCAGCAGGTGGTTGAAACCAAAGGAAAGTGAATATATCACTACTGCAATACTACTACTTTCATCAGATGCACTCCCTACTATACTCTTTCTAGTTAAAATTTGCTTGGAGAGTGCTAGGATGGCAGAGGAGGATGGGATGGCAGAGAGTTTTTAATTGCACCATGAGTACTGTTTGACATATAATGAAGACAATGATGTTTTAGAGCCTAATTTTATAGTAGATAGTTCACTGACAACATTGGGCCTGATTTTTAGCAGCTTTGAGAACCCCTGCAAATAGCAGATCTGCAAAGAAATGATTTGCCTTCTCAGTTTCCCTCTTTTTTTCCTTCTGTGCCTTAACCAATATGCCGATCATATTCTAATGACCAATCCATGCAAAAATCGAGGGTGGAGGATGTGCAAATTTAAACAAGCGATTTTTCGAATCTGAAGCTCAACTATGGATGCAGCCTGTGCATCTTTGTTAATGCTTCTAAAAGTCAGGTGCAAACTTACACGCTAACATTTCTGCAGTCACTGTGGGCACCAAAAAGCCATTGGTACAATAATAAACAGTAGAAAGAGATGAGATGAGTTTGCACATAAGCATATCTGGACTGTTAAAAATAACAGCAGTAGAATAATATTAACAAAGAAAAAAATATCTATAGAGGCTGGCGCAACTCTGGCTTAAAGTATACATCCATTACTCTTGGGAGGAGGGTGTTTTTCTACCTTGATGTTATTTAACCGCCTCTGCATTAAGCTAGGTTATATTTTATTAAATTCATATGTGCCCTCCTTATTTTGAAGGATATTGGGTTACGTTCTTGTTTGGAGATAAATTCAGTTGTTTAGAGGATAACCTGCTTTATATTAAACAGCATTGCTTTTTAGTCAGGAATAGGAGGGATGGTCCGTAGACAAAGACAACTTTCTAATGTTCTATGAAATTTTATTTTCTTTCCATATTAAACTTTGTATTCTTTTTGCTTACAGCAGCCGCCATTCAAAATGGCCCTTCCCAGTCAAACGCCAGCCGAATGGCTGCCTACTTCCCTGCAACTCCGACCAAAATTCCTTACTACTGTAAAATTACAGTAGTAGCCATTAAAAATGTCCCCACTTTCCTTGGTGGGCCCTTGGCTAGTCCCCTACAATTCCTTTTTAAACATCAATCTTTGTACTAAAATATTCTGTCATCATTTGTGGACATTAAAATCTAAAGAGAAGCACCTTCTCCTGGTCAGACCCTCAGTGAAAGGGTGGAGTCAGAGTAAAAAAATATGCATGCCCAGGAAAAGGAGGTGGCTGGAAGTTGGCTGCCATTCGGCAGCCGTTTAATAGGGAAGGCCCATCTTGAATAGCTGCTATTGTAAATATTATAATTATTTGAAGAATTGTTGTCATTATTACCTCCAATGAGATGGTTTAAAAATGAAAATTTATTTTACAGCCACTCTCAAACTGGTAGTAACAGCTCATCTGCTTATTTTGATAGGATGGAGCCAAACCAGTTTGCACATCTCAAAATGTGTTCAACAGTCGTTATAGATCACATGTAGATCAGGCTCTATGTCCATCACAGATATTCTTCATAGGTCGTTACTGATAAAGTAAATTACAAATGAAGGTCAGCTAGCAAGGGGCTACAGGCACCTGAATATAGTCTGGGAAACTCTGCCATAACACAATCTATCAGTTGACACATTTTCTATTGAAAACATATGAGGCAGTGTATAGTCCCTTGCATGTGGGGTACCAATGTTCTAGAAAATTTGCTGTAACTCATAGTATTTGTGCTCTTTGTTTATTATGTGTTATAGCTGGCAAGAGCCTCAGCTGTGATCTTTGTTACAATTGATCTGCTTTTTTTAGATTAAAGTATTAAAAGTCTACTTCCATTTGAAATATGTCCCTTTAGAGGATGATTAATACAGTGGTAGTGCTCCTTTGAGTTACTCAGCCAGGAAGCATGTGAAAGCGCAGAAAGGGAGTCTGGTCCCTTTAACAGCATTTAACATGAAGGATGTTGACCCTGTATAAACGGAGCTGCAAAGAACCTTTTTGTTCCATAACCCAAGATTTTGATCAGATTAAAAGCTTAAAATGATGACTGTTTATAGAAACTTTACTTTTGAGCCACTTATAAATGGTATTGTACAATGTGTATCAGTGAGCACTCATTGCTCTCTTCTCTGGAACTTTTTTAGTTGTCACAAAGTGTTCATGCTATTTTTGTCTCCTAATACTTGGATTGCTGGTGTCAGTCATGAATAATTGATAAGACAATGCAATCTTGGGATTTAGGAGTTTGAGTTCTCTATATGTCTCATAATGATTAGCGAAAGGGTCATGCAGCTCAAGCACCTCAGTCACCAACATCCACCCCTAATCCCACTTAATCCTCAAAACAATGGGCTCCTCTGTGCAAGAAACTGAGGCAGATTCTTATCGTTCCAATAAAAGGATCATTGTGCCATCACGCTGCCAATACAATGACAGCAATTGGGAGCTGCTTGCTGCCCTTATAAAGACAAAGTCCAGCTTTACAAGAATGTTATGAAAATGCTAACAGGAGATTTGAGGTATGCTGCAGAACAAGACCTTCTATTCTCCTTCCCTTTTTTCGCATCATCCCTCATGGCAATAAACATCACAACATGAAATAAAAGGATCAAAACATGGCTTGTTCTTTCTATTGATGGTTTTATGTTGGCTTTGGATTAGAGTTGTGGTGAAAATAATGTGACACTTAAAATAAACGACCACTGGTGATAAACTACGTCTATAAGTTTTATCAGACAAATAGCTTTGAGGCAAATGTGTCGTTCTTGGCACACATTGTGTGGTAGGGGAGGAGAATAATGGCATTTTAAAGGTACACTATGCAACCGGTGTTGATTTTCCAGCGAGACTCCCCCCAGAGGGCGAAAGTAAAAGTGCACTGTCGTAAATATGCACAGCTGTTCTCCTGGTTTCTCCGTCAAGCCAGGCGCGGTTGTTTTGAGCCTAGCAGACAGGCGAACACAACGAATGACTAATGCTGCGTTCACACCGCAGCTGGCGCGACAGAAGCAGCGAGTTTACATGCAAAGTCAATGGTTGACGCGCGTCAAGGCGCAGCAAAGGAGCAGCAGGCCCAGCGCGTCTGAGCAGCTGAAGCAGGGAGAGAGACACAGCGCTGATGATCAGAGGCTATGATCTCTCCTCTTAAACAGTTTATTGACGCCTAAATTAACTTAAAATGCAGAAATCTGCCGGTAGAATATGCAGTTTGGATTATTTCGATGAAAGACACCTACCAGCTGCCGCGGTGAACCGCGAGGACGTGACCTGGCCAGAGGCTGCTGATGAAGGGGTTCCTTCTGTCGGCGCACCGCTGGTATGTGGGGGTCTGAGCGGCTCCGACAGAAAAAATGTTGAAGGCAGGATAATAATCTGAATGAACTGACGGCACTGATTACGTTTTCAGGTGTATTTTCTCATTTAAACACATATTAAAACTACTTTATTCCAAATGATCACAGCAAATATAGCTGCAAGGCAGAGAAAGGATAGTGAAGCTCTGCCCAACGCGCGTCAGACACACTTTTGCACCGCACAGCCAGAGCATCAGAACTAACTGGTTCAAGCAGCAAAAATGAAGCAGCAGACACGATTTTGCTGCTTTTGCTGCGTGAACGTAGCATAACTGCACAAGGATCGCCACTGTGCTAGCAACGAGAATGCTTTTAACTGGGGGGTGTAGCAGTTCTCGGCCGTAAAGCAAGACTGACTCTCACGAGACTTCTGAGCCTGTGGGTGCGGGTCGGTGCTCCTGCAATTGCAAGTGCAGTATTTCCCCCACAGACCACCAGGGCGGCCTAGAATACCTTTGTTCAACCTGAAATGACTCATTTAATCATCCAAAACGTTATGGAACACATTAATTAACTGAAAAATGTTGCATAGTGTGCCTTTAAGATAAACCAGCTACAGTTGTTGGATACACCAAATCCAGTCTTTTTTTTTCATACTGTACGTATACACACCTTGCCTAAGTCTTAGCAAGGTGTAATAATCCAAACAGTATTTTCTACACATAAATGTTTTCTTGTTTTTCAAATACCATCCAGACAGTGCTGGTAATTTTGTACCTTTCTTATTTTGTATTTCTGCAGTTGTGATTGTTTTGTACCTGAAATTTCTGTGTACCAATATGAGTCATGTTCAATTTGCCTATCCTTCCTAGGAGTGTTTTAAATTCTCTCAGGACTGTGTTTTGCTGGTTAGAGGAAGCTTTTCAAAATTCTCTCTGCGGTAAAACATGCTGGATTCGAAATGTTGGCAACCTTTTGGGAGCTGCTGAATTTTGTATTATTACCATTCAAGGGTAGTAATTCTAAATAGCTTAAAAAGTGCAGCTGTTATGATTTTTTTACTAAAAAAATTATATTTTTCATTTTCCGTACTGGAGCTCTACTCCCTTTTCACCTGCACGCAATTAAAATCGCAGTTCATTTAAATTCTCCTTCAGCTACACATAACCCAATTATTTGGAAGGACTCAACTTTTAAACCATGACCACTTTTAAAGAATCTAAAATAATACTGAATCCTCTCTTTTTAAACACATTCTGTACTTTGCTGTTGTAATATTAGGGTGGGGATCTACATTCCAAATTACAGGTATCATACTGTAATCTCTCTGAGTCTAGACCTAGCAG
The DNA here is from genome assembly GCF_016077235.1 of Cyprinodon tularosa. NCBI lineage: Eukaryota > Metazoa > Chordata > Actinopteri > Cyprinodontiformes > Cyprinodontidae > Cyprinodon > Cyprinodon tularosa. The sequence continues at coordinate 1,164,077 of NW_024039696.1, forward strand.
TGAAAATGCATGAAAGAATCGGACTAAGTATTTAAAGGTTCTTGTGACAAAACTTTAACAGAGCACCTTTGAAATGTTCATAGCAATACTTAGAATAGAATTAAACTCTATTGTCAATACACTGTCACAAGTAGAAAGCAATGAAATTAACTCTCTCCATTTAACCCATCCCCTTGGGGAGCAGTTGGCTTGCCATTGTGAGTCACTTGTGCAGCAGTGTGGGGTTGTGGGGTTGTCGGGGAGCCACAGTGGCAGTATGTGTGAGTGGAGTTTGAACTCAGTACCTCTGGGACCCACGTGCAATGCCCTAACCAATAGGCCACCACGCCCCCAGCCACAACTCCCCCCTACTTAAGTCTAGGGCTGCAACCAACGATTAATGTGCATATCAATAAATCTGTTGTTTATTTATTTGATTAATCAATTAATAATCGAATTGCCAATGATTCCTTAAAAATACATTTTACAAAATTAAACCAGTTGAAACGCAAACTTTTCCACTTGTGGAGTTCTGGATAGAGCATAGTGACAGATGAAACAATATTTTTTTTATATCAAATTCAAAATGTTTATGTATTTTATAATCTTGGTATAATTACTGTTCTAAATGGGTTGCTCTGTCAGCTAAAGACATGTTTAAGAGTCTCTATACTCTAGTTAATGATCAATCATTACCAAATTAGTGGATATTTTTTTAATAATCGATTAATCACGATTAATCTGATTGTTTTAGCCCTACTTAAGAATTTAATCTATTAAAAGTCACATTTTTTTAAAACGATTTGAGAAATTTTCATTAGTCTGATAATCAGCGACCAAACTAGAGGGAGAGGTAGGAGTGGCCATGGCTGAAATCAGTGGTCACCCCCACGTTGTGATTTGTTGTTCCCATTGGAACATCCTGTACAACCTCCAAACAAACAATCAGTTTGCCTCTAAAACAGGGGGTGGCAGCAGCGATACTCTTAGGTGGAACCTTGTAAGTAGATTTTTCAGTTGTTAGTATATTAACAATAAACTGAAAACAAAACTACAGTAAAAATGTGAACATTAAGTGTGTCTATTATGCCGAACCTTTAAGAATTTAGACAACATAGATGTATAGATATGTGTAAATTTATTAGCGAGACCTTGATGAAGATCCAATCTGTCTATGCAGGCTGCACGGTGGAGCAGTTTGTTGCCTTGCAGGAAGAAGGTTGCGGGATCATGTTCTCCCTGTTCATGCATGGGCTCTCTCCGGGTACCGTGGCGTCCTTCCACAGTCCAAAATTTGGACTGTTAGGTTGATTTGCTTCTCTAAACTGTCCTGATGTGAGTGTGTGTGTGCATGGTTGTGTGTCTTCATGTGTCTCTATGTTGTCCTGTGACAGACTGGCACCCTGTCCAGGGTCTACCTGGCCTCTCGGCCATAGACAAACAAAGATAGATACCATTCGCACTGCGACCCTGACAAAAAAAAGTGAGAGAAGATACAATAGATGGCAGTCTGTCTCGATATATTTGGTAAATATGGTGTCACGGTTTGGTGGAGGTTCTTTAGGACCCTAATGCAGAGATCAGGAGGCAGTGGTTACCGTGGGGCCAGAGATGAGGAAGCAGCAAAACACAACAAGGGACCAGCACTGAGTAACTGCAGAGCTGGTGTACATAAGGGGAACAGAACAAAGGATTGGCTAATGGGCTAAATATGGAGGAGGTGCGAGTGGAACTACCTAGAAGGAAGCCAAGGGGAAAGGAAACAAGCACAAGTGGGCAACGGACTGCTTGAATATAATGAAAAATAAAACAAAGATCAACAAAACAGTATAATTGAAAACGAAAAACTGAGAGTCCCAAAAGGGCTTGAACCATAACATATGGATTTTATGCTTGTTAATTTTCCTGGTGGTACAATGTGATTAATGTAGACTGACCCTAAACTGGTTTTGTCTCTGATTCATTTTAGGCTCTCTCATTGCACATTGGTCCCTGCTATTGTGTATATAAAATGCCAAGCGCTGTCAATTCCAAGTGATTTCAGTTTAATTTTGTTTGTCTTATAACTTAAACTTCAGATACGATAAAATTTCCCAACAAAGTCACAGTAAACACCATGAAGAACAAAATCTGGTCAGAAAACACCAAAACAATATTTTATGGCTTAAAACAGGATGTTACCTTCAATAAGCCATCCATTCAGGGTTACTGCTTTTCATAAACAGTGCCAGGGAATCTGCTCACAGTTGATAGAAATGTGAATGGACCTAATGTGAATGCCACTTCACAGTTAGGAAATACTTTCAGATTACTTTCAAAATAAGTTAAATATGTCAGCTTGCAATGTATATAGCTGCTGTTCTGTAAAATTTAACATACATTTTTGATTTTTATAATGGAGCATTTTGAAAATACACAAAGGTTAAACTAGAGGCTAAAACAACAAGATGGAGTGGAATCTATAAAAAAAATAATATCTACAGCATTCATATTTCTTACCAATATAACTTCTAACCTTATAAAATGATTCATCTGTGTATTTGAATACAGCCATGCTCAGTTTATAGTCATTACAATTATTCTGCATAAGCCTGGATTATACAGAATCTATTGCCAGGCCCTGTGACCCCTCTGATGACACACCACGAATACGCTAACACCGCATTTTAGATTCAGAACAGCTTCCATCCTTGAGCATTATCCTAATCATCCCGACTAGCATATCTGTGGAAATTGTATTTCACAGAAGCAGGCATAAAAAAAAAAACTGTTACAGTCAATCTATAGCAAGTAAGTCACATATATGCAAAGCAGATAGATGCACCCATAAAAAATCTGCAGTATAGAGATATGAAATAACAGCCGTCATTACTTGGCATTTTGCAATGACATCAATCAGGGCCAACCATTCCAAGCTCTATGATGGTGCATAACTGCTCAGCCAGTGAGCTGATTTAATAGAGCATGGGTCTGATAAACGTCCCAGCAGAGATAACTTCATGGCCAATAGGTTGTTAAGGGTAGCTAATTGGTCAAAAAATAAAACCTCTCTCAGGATTCGGACCTGTTGTTATCACAGTGAATCTGTTCCTCCATTAATGAGAGGCATTGTTTTCTTTAGCACCCTAACTATTCAGACTCTAGATATAATGTTGTCCATGATAACTAGATATATGAATCCCAAGCCTTCTGTACACTGGGGGCTTAAAGAAAACTATATTTTGGTAAAACAAGAACAAGATACCACATAATTTCAGCTGCTTATGTATAAAAAATAACATACAGTCACACACTACACTTTTATTGATGTTTCACAAACACCCAAACCTATAAAGATCATAAAAAGGATGATTAATAAATGTAGCTTCCCCAAGGTTCTCTTTTAGTGCATCAACTGCTTTGCATAAAATGGGAATTTTAAAGACAAAGACCCTCAATGCACGTTGCTACACCTCACAGACTGAGCTCACTTTGAAAATTCTTACATTAAAGTTAATTTAGAGATCTTTAAAATTAAACTATGGCACTTGGTGCTATGCAGAGGTGAAAATACACGTAGTGCAAAAGAAATTAACTCAAGGAAAGTGCAGTAACGGAGATAAATATTATAGTCAAATACGAGTAAAGTTATCAGTGCAAAATGTCACTCAAACAAAAATTCCCTAAGCAAAATTTATCATCAGATTAAATTAACTTAGTTAGATTTTTGTAAACAGAAGAAATCCTTCTGGCCCAATTCATAATTAAGTATAGGACATGTTACCCTTAAAGGTCCCATATTATTTTACATTTGAAAAAAAAAAAAGACAATGAGACTCCAAAGTATGTTTCTGCCATTTGTGCAATAAAATCCCTTCAGATTACGCAGAAAACATGCACCAAAGGTCTCATTATTGAGCCCTAGTCTGGACAAGCTTTTTTGGCCTTCCACACCCCTGTCCTCCCATAGGCTGCACCTCCACAACCTGGACTGTTACACACCACTCTGGAAAGCTTATGTCCCCTTAAAACATCATAATGCTTTTCAAACAGACCATCTAATATCATACTGTATACGATTTTATGAGGTAGAATTGTAAGTAGCCCATACTTATATGAAACTTTATTTTGCTTTTCTGTTTTCAAGGTAATGAAGATTAAGCGTAAATTAGATCTTGAAGACTCTTATCAGCTTCAACTGAACCACCTGCCATGTCTCCCGTTCAACTCTAGCCAATCAACTTGACTGACTTCCCCGAAGCCAATCGTCTTGCAAGATCCCCAAGGTGCAGTCAGAGCTTCTCTCTCCCGCAAACAAGCAAACTTTTACCCTCCTCCTCCCCCATTCTCAGTCCCCTTCATCCTTTGGCTTATTCCACCACAAGCATCCAGGCTCTGGGGGAAGACTTCTCTAATCTTTTTCTAGGTTACTTATCCAAGCGTATGTTGATTCACAACGACGAAGTCTTAAGCAGGGGCCCAAGCGCCAAAGAACTTAATTTATATCTTTATCTGCATCTGTCTCCTTGAACCCCAGTTAGCCCCTGGCAGATGCCTGCTCTGACTCAGCCTGGTTCTGCTGGAGGTTACTTCCTGTTAAAAGGAAGTTTTCCTTTCCACTGTTGCCTAATGCAGTCTCAGAGTGAGGAGTTGCTGAGAGTTAATTAGTCCTCGCAATCAGCTGGTTTTCCTTAGATACAAATATTTTGAAGGATATGATTGTGCCACCTGTATAAATAAATTGAATATTTTCTAATTGCAAGTTTTCTTTGTTTAAGTATCTTCAGGTTGAATTTAGTCACATGTCCATAAACGTATTCACACGCTGATTTATGCAAAACAAATCATATCTTATCTACTCATTTATAAATGACAAATTACATAACAAATCTTATACCATTTGTGTCCAACATGTACTTAAATATATTTAATGCTTAGAAACTCCATTTGCAAATTATTTATTTTGATGTCCTAAATTTGAGTATTTCTTGGTATTGAAATTTGCTCACCAATGTCCTCTATTAAACCTCTGAGGTTTCCACAGAAAAGCTAGATAGATAAAAAAAAATAGATTTCATAATTGTTCACCGTTTACTTCTTAGGTTTCTGTATGCATTTGCTTGTAAAAGGAAGCATTTAGGAGTACAAAAAAAGAAATTGCAAATGCTTGCCATACTATACAGAGTTTCATTTCTAAGAAAAATGTCTTTAACTAAAGAATAACATGGTTCCTGGTAAATGCATTGAAACTTGTAGTCATGATGTCATAAAGCATTAAAAGTTTATTTTACAATGTTTTTGAAATATTTGCACAGGAAATATTCTTTCAATGAAACAACTGGCTAAAATCGGAAAAATTGAAAAAATGATGAGTTATCTATATATGTATTTTTTTTAGAGGACCAAGGGCTTTAAATGTGTTGAAGAAGAAAGGGACATTTGCAAAGGAACAGCAGGAGGCCAGCTCTGTGGTGAGAAGGAAACAAATAAAACTGATGGTGTGTGAAAAATGTGGCTTCATTGTAAGAGCAGGACTTTTTAAATGCTTGCTGTTTGAGAGCAAACAAGACCGTTTCGGTCTAAATTGGATTTTTTTTTATGTTTGAAGAAGGAAAAAGAATGTTTCATTACAAAGTGTTATGCCATGTTTGACATTCATGTCATAGATACCAATGATGCATTGTGATCTGAATGCTGGAGGATTTAATGAAAAACCTAAATGCTTCTTTTATAGCCTGTAAAGGAAATATAAATACAAATAGATACAGGATATTTCTTTTACAATCTAATTGATTATATTTTTAGTATTTTCATGCTGTTGAATGATACCTCAATTGATTCATTTAAGGGACTAATGAGACTCAGGAAACTTGTTGAAAGTCACATCAATTAATTAAACTTCAATAATACAATAATAATGCTATAATACCATACAATAATGCTTACAAAAGATAAAAAAGACCCAGCCATCTTCTTCCAATTATCCATCAGGGCCACTGTAGGGCCGGTGTCTATCTCCTGCAGTCTATAGGCAAAAGACAGGTTACACCCTGGAAAGGTCCTCTGTCTATCACAGGGCAACACAGACGAAGACCTAAGGGCAATTTAGAGATAACAATTAACCGAACAGTCATGTTTCTGGATTGTGTGAGAAAGCTGGAGTACTCAGAGAGCCTATTAGTAGAACATGCCAACTCATTGCAGAAAGGTCATGGCTAGGAATCGAACCCATACCTACAGTAAATAAATACAAAGTAGTAAATACAAAATTTAGTATTTTAAATATTTCACTTATTTTTTTCCATGATTTTAGGAAAAGGCTTACCACAAACCTTAGTTTCATGTGAAAAAGTAACTGCCTTCTAAACCTAAAGACATACTGAGGAGCCACACTTTCCATTAGGCATCTGTGGTAACTATCAAATGGTAACTATCAAAATTTAAATTCTGTTTTTTGTTACATTATTACATTTCAGCCACATTGTAAGATTTAAAACCATAACAATTTGTCATGCCAGGCATGCTAAACACATAAGACTTTGACTAGGCCAATCCAGACATTCATTTAGTTACTGTATTTCAGCTAACTTCTTTATGTGGCCAGGTCAGTTGGTTCTTTTTTATTTGTTCTGTTCTGTCCGATAATGGACCAAGTTTAAGCTAAAAGATGAAGAAAAAAAAAAAGTAATCTGCATTAATGATTACTAATTCTTGCATCATTGTAATGTCATCTATGTTTTTACTGCATAGATCAGAACTGGGATATTTATAATAACATCTTAGCTGATTTGTTTATCTCTTAAAACAATTTGCTGTTGACTTTGACCTCATCATACTAAACTATAACAAATAATAAAAAAGCCCTCCCAATTGAAAAGCTATTTGATATTGTATTTTTCCCTTTTGAATTTTGACTCCCAAAGCTAAACCCGACCAGAGAATAATCAATAGCTGGAGCCTGAATGATTATATTTACCACTACCTGAATCACACATCAGTGAATTATTTCTCCCATCTCCATCTTTATAACTCCCTTTCCATCTCCCCTTGTGTTTACTCATCTCTCCTCTCGTCGTGCCCACCGCAGCGTGACAAGTGACTGACAATGCTAACAATAGTGGGTGCGGCTGCCCCTGCTCAGTAGAGCACAAGCTGCATGATAAATTACCCTCATCAGTTTGTTTTGCCAGCAGCCCACACAGGTCACCACCAAGGCCGTTCGTGACATTTTGTTGCATACTGTATATGCAAATACCTGCCAATCAATTAGCACGCCGCTCCCTGGTGCTGCTCGTCGTGATTAAAATGAATTGATGGTGGGCTAAAATCAACAGCAGCCAGTTGCCAAAGAGCTCAGGGGTCATAGGGACTGGAAAGACAAAACAAGAAAGGAACTGCTTCAAATTATTTTCTGTCATTATCTGCAAACCAAAGTTTAATAACAAGCAAACAAATAAATAAATATACCTTATTTTTTTCACTTTTTCCAGATTTTTTTTCTTTTTTTATTGCCATAACACTGTCACAAGTACAGAGCAAGGAACTGAACTCTCTGCATTTAACCCATCCCTTTGATGAGCAGTGGGCTGCCATTGTGTGGTGCCCGGGGAGCAGTGCGGGGTTAAGGGTCTTTGCTTAGGGACCCAGGGTGGCAGTCTGTGGAAGTGGGGCAATACCCTTATTACTAGGCCGCCAAACAAATGCCACATGTGAGAGTTGAAATCACAAGCTTCAGATCAAGAGACTTGACGCACATCTTACCGCTCCAACGAGACCATAAAAGCCTATCCAACCCAGAGTCTAGATTTTTGTAACTTTGCTCCTCAAAACATGCAGGTATGCAAATCCCTTTATTGTCCCACTATGGGGAAATTCACTCTCTGCAATTAACGCATCCCCTTGGGGAGCAGTGGGCTGCCATTCTGTGGCGCCCGGGAAGCAGTGTGGGGTTAAGGGTTTTCCTCAGGAACACATAGAGGAGGCTGTGAGGATCGAACTAGATATTTGCAACCTTTTCAGAGCACAAGTGCACTGCTCTAACCACTAAGCCAACGTTCCCCTATTCCAAAAGATATTATCATGATAATATATAAACCTCTCAAATATGAAAATATAAAAGGTTCTTTCACGACGTGCGGGAGTATGGTCTTGTGCATGCAGAGTTATTCAAAAAAGTTAGAGGTTCTTACCACCATTTCTTAAAAAAAATGTCCACCATATCTTTGACCATGGCTGGCTGTTTATTGTCAACTATGAACTGAACAGGACTAATGTGTAAAGTGTAAAGTTTAATAGAGAGTATATCTGTTGACTTTTCATTAACCAAAGATGAATAGAGTTTGATATGTGTTGTACTGTATATTTATATATCTACTAACAAGTAAATAAAATCTCTTAAGTTGTAAAAGTGCATCCAGAAAAGATTCTGCCAACGTAGTCATTTAGATCTTCTGTTTTAAAACCATGTTTATAATGATGCCAAAATGACAATTATATATATTTAAATAGCTTCTACCATTAAACATGTGATGCAATTCAACTGAATACATCCTATGTAAGTGAGAAATATGTATAAGAGAAAAAAGCTGCATGGTTCCTATTTTCCAACCTGTTGATAAAGTTGCAGTATGCAGGTTTATCATTCATATTACCTTCTATGAATTACTTAACCTGATAAAGGTAGCTGTACTAGCAGAGTTTTCTTTTTATGCAAAATTCATAAATTACAGAGGGGTTAGAAGGAATTGTGACTATCTATGGTAAATTTACATAGGTATCAGAAAGGAGCAGAATAAAGTTGGAACTTTGGTACTTATTAATCTAGATACAATTCTGAGCAATTTGTCTGTTTTGATCCAAAACTATAACAATAATGGAACATTCTATATCTTTTGTATGCAATTTATCTACAGAAACGTCCAATATTCTTAATAAAGTAAACATGTGGACAAGCCAATTTGCTTTGCAGTGCCAACTGTTATATAAATTCCCCTCTATAATAAAAATATTTTCTGTTATATGTTTCTTCATTTATACTAACAGGGTGGGAGATTAAAAGACAGAACATGCATAGAAAGCTCGCAATTAGAGGTTTCCAGCTTGAGTAAGCTGTGGGTATTTCAAGGATACTGAAGTGGGAATAAATTAAACAAATTTCAATGTACTACTTGTTTTGTTTTTTTATTGTGTGAATGTTAAAATTTCCCCCAATCTATTACCAAAAATAATTTGGATTAGTTGGTTTGAGGTTGCTTGATGATGCAACTTTATAATTAGCAGAAAGAGTAAAGAAGAGTGCAGGAGAAGAAGAAGACACTAACAGTTAGGCAGACAGATGGAGCACCATAAGAGCTGTAGAGGTGAAGAAGTGTAGATTATCTGACAGATATGTCATTGTGGTTTCACAGTGTGTCCCACTTCAAAAATAGTGCAAGACTCAAACTCTGTTAGTGTTTGTGAGCTAAAAGCAATGTGACTCGAAAGCATAATTAATGGACTCATCACTGCCAAAGCTCTCATTTCTTTTTAGCCATCTATTGCTCTTTATTCATTAAATATCATGCTTAAAGTTATGATCTTAACTAGTAAGGAATGATATCATAAATAAATGAATTTAAAAATGTTAAAATATTTTGAAAGTGTTTTGATACAATAAACATGTCTTACATCTTAATACTGAATGATTTATGGTTAAATGAAAAAAACAGAATACAATTAATTGATTATGATTCTCCATTATATATTCTATGGTACCATCACCATCTGAGAAAAAAACTTTAGAAGCTTAAAATTTGTTTCAGAAGGTTAAAAAATATATTTATAGAATGCAAGCCTAAAAATGTTAAACCTTTCTAACAATGACCAGCTGTTTCAACATCTTCCACTAAGATGTCACTAAAGCACAGAGAGTGCCTTTGTTGATCTCAGGTTTTTTGGAGGTTTTAAGAGCACAGAAGCGAGAAGCTGAGGAGGTTTCTTGCAGATTTAATGCAGATCCAAGGCAAAAGAACCAAAAGTCCAAAAAGCAAAATACAGAAAGCCTAAAACAACCAGGAGACATCAGGGAAAACACACATGAGGAGCTAAGAAACAATGAGAAACCAGCAAACAGTAACTGAAGAGGAGAGGTATATATGCCAACCAGGACAAAGACTGTGGGGAATCAAGTGATTGGGAGGCAGGTGTGCACAGAAGGATCTAAAAGGGAGCTAGACAAAGAAGACTGATACAAGAGGGAAACAGAGGGTAAACAAGAAACACATAAGAACACAAATACAACCAGAAAACAACACAAAATGGAAATTAAACCAATGAAAGTTCAAAAAGATAACTTAAACAGAACCAAATGTGCAAAACCCAGTCACCACATCCTGTCCATCCTACTTGACAGGGCCTTTTTATTTTCAGTAGGTAATTTTTCATCAGGGAGCACAAAATCACATGTGGCGTTCCCCAAGCATCCAACGTAGGGCTCCTTTTATTCAATATCTACAAGCTACCCGTAACTAAGATCTTAAAATGCTATGATTTAAGTTACCATATCAATTCAGACGACACACAGCTGTACATTATGTCACCAGGTCGGAAAATGTGGGGTTGAACAGATGAAACTGGGTAGGCTGTCATTTGCTCGAGTAGGCAGGTTCACAAAACATTGCATTCAACTTGGTTTGAACTGCAAGAAAAGACAGTCACTACGTTCAGGTCCTTCTGAATTGTAGGCAAAATGCAGTCTGATTCCGTCAGCTAGCAAAGATTATTCTCCGGACAAGATTTGGTGCTCACCTACGCAGCCTTAAGTGAAAACCGGTGCATGTATCCCCTATTAAGCCCAAGAGCCACAGGCAAGAAGAGGGTGGAGTGGGATGTTGGCTGCTTAAGTAACCTTTGTTGGAGGCACGGAGGTAATTTTTTGGCAGACACAAGGCACATGTCCCCTGTACTTTTTCGAAAGTCCGTTGTGGTCCCTTGAAATTTTCACTGTCGAAAACAATGTTAGGTACAGTACCTAGACACCTGTCTAGCACTAGGACCAAGCGGAGAACTGCAGCTCAAGCTGAAGCCCGCTTCCCTGAGTTCAGACTGTCCTCAAGCTCTTGATTGGCCCTCTCTCTTTTCTTGTGTGATCGGCTGTCCACGCTTTCACTCCTGAGAAGCTCACTTTACAAACATCTGATGTGCCACTGAATTGGGTCTGTGATTGGATGGTCACAGCACTGCTGAAGTCCTATGCGCAACTGTAATTAGAACTGTTGGGTTGCAATTCTTTTTGCTGCTTCCTGGTACGTTTTCAATTTTTGAGATAACATAAAGGGTCCAGTAGTTACGGTCTTTGAGAAAAACGTGGGTCTGTAATAGATGACGGATGGTGAGGGAATCCACTACTGTTTTTACTTTTTCTCATAGTGTCATGAGATCTAGAAGGGTTGTAATATCAGAAGTATTAATTTATTCAAATCTTTGAATTGGTCTCATGTGCGTGCATGAGTTTGTGTGTTTGGTTATTTGACTCACAGCCAGGATATTGGAAAAAAGAAGAGAGACATAAGAGTCTTCTTTAAAAGTCAAAGTTCTTCACTGGCTCCATAAAGCAACATATCCACTTCAAGATCCACCACCAGTTTTTAAAGCTTTCAATAATCTTGTAAAGTATATTCGTTTTATTAAAAGTGCTGAAAATGTATTATTATTATTATTATTATTATTATTATTATTATTATTATTATTATTATTATTATTATTATTATTATTATCATCAAAAAATGAAAAAAATACAATCTATGAATGTAATTTTATTTATCCAATTGTAAAACTATGTTTTTTTGCTCTGCATAGATTGTTGCAACCGAATTTGTCGAAATTCATGTCATGCACCCATACATTTTGTCAGGAGAGCAAAAGCAGAGATGCAAGGGAAAAGGGAGGAAACAAACACAATGAACTACTAGAAAACACACTGAACTTATGTATAAGAGTTATATTAAAAAATACATCACATAAATATGTCGTACATGGTCGCAGTGATGTGAGGTCAGGGAGAGTCTCTCCTGCTTAACATATAAATAAACACACATATAAATAAAAGTTGGCTTGACTTTATACTAGTGAAAAATATTGATATAAAGATATAAGGTTTCCAAAATAAAAATGAAAATGAAATATCAAAATTGTTGTTAAACTATTTAAACTTAGATCATTGTATTTGTAAAACTGGAAATTTTACTTACATTTCTTACTGTAGTTCATGATATGTAGGATAAAAGAATCCTTCTGGTAAGTGTAGAATCCAGAAATGTAAAACAAAATATGTATAAAGAATGAAAGGTAAAAATATATAATAAAAACTTTTACATTGTTGATAAAGACATTTCTATGGTGCAGTGTTCCTTCCCTGGAGTTAAATTAATTATACATCACACCATAACAGTTCTTGTTCATTTATAGTTCACAATTATTGGCTATAAACGCTTATATAGATACTGTCATCTTTGTTTCGGGTTTCTCTAAGTATTTATTGCTTGCTCCGGCATAATCACCATCTGTCATCATCTCCTGAACAGCATTTACAGGTAGTTTTCCTTTCGGAGTCAAATTTAACTTCAGCTCCTCAAGCAGATAGGCAGTGTTTGAGATCTGACTTCAGGGTGTAGTTATAGTTGAATACAAAGCTGAAAAATGAATGGCAAAAGTATCAGTTATTAAGTTCTACCTTATACATAATTAGGTGTTTTCTAGAATCTTAAATGAGTTTAATCTTTAAGTGAGAAAAAATACGCCCACACATTTTACCACAGCATTAGGAAAATAATCATTCTGGGAAACCATGGCTGAATTGTCAGTTTCGGTTCTTACAAAGGTTTCATTGAGGGTCACTGATTTTAATCTTTTCCTGTAAAAAGTAAATAGTACTGTATGTATATTGGGAAAATTCTATATAGTTTATTTATATGGTGCCAATTCACAGTACGTTATCTCAATGCGCTTAACAGAGACAATTCAAAGAGATCATACAGTCAGATTGTTTCAGAGTATTCTATCTAAAGTCAGTGTATCGACTCATTGACTCAAAAGCAATCCCTCTCACCAATAATACATGTACTGACAGTGGAGAGGAAAACTCCCTTTTAACCTCCAGCAGAACCAGGCTCAGTGTGAGCAGGCACTTGCTGAAGCCGACTGGGGTTCAAGGAGACAGAAGGAGACATACAGAAAGAAGCAAAGATAAAATAAAGTTGGCCACGTCACACTGTGTGAGAGAGCCCTCATCTTCGTTTCTTTATAAAAAGATTTAAAGAAATCAAATTAATAACAGAAATTACATCCTAAACTGTACAATTAGTAATTAACATGATTGGACAAGATTTCTAATTTTAAAAATCAGACTCCAATGGAACTTTCTAAAAATTTTGGATATTGAACGTTAAACCTTGTATTAATTAAAGGAAATATGACAAAATAGTTTTAACGAGGCCCTTGTTTCTACAGGCCAAACTTTTTTTTCTATCATACCCAACACTTTTACTAATTACCATTTTCTACTTTTTCATGCAATGCAAGAACCAGAATCACCAATAACAAATCACATAACTGACATGTATTTTATAATTTTTTTTAATTTTAGAATAGAATAGGATTAGCTGTATTGTCATTGCATTGTCAAAGACAAAGCAAAGAAATCCACTCTCTGCATTTATCCCATCCCCCTGAGGAGCACTGAGCTGTCGTTTGTGGCGCCCGGGGAGCAGTGCGGGGTTAAAGGTCCTACTCAGGAACCCAGATTCTATGCGGATCATACTGGGTACTTACAACCTTCTCAGAGCATAAGCGCACTGCTCTAACCAATAGACCAATACTCACCCATCCAGCTAAAATGACTGACTAGCTCCTGCTTTGACAGAAAAAACCTTTGAGAACAAATAACTGACTCTCTTGATTGCTCATCGAAGCACTAATATACGTCTCCATGTGTTGTTCCGCAGCGGCCTGTTTGGCTAATTTGAAACAGTTGTGCATTCAGGGTGCGTTTGCTTGAGGAATGCCCTGTGGGTGTGTTCCTCACATTAGGGCAAGCAGGAGAATTGGGAAGGGGAAGGGGGGTGCACACCACAACACATTCCATAGGGTTTGCATAATTCATAACTCTGTATTGAGCCATAATCTTTGCACCCCTCTCTAATGAAAACTACAGCACTGCATTTTATCTGCGTGTAAGTCAAGCTGACTAGATAACGTGGTAGAAGATATTCTTTCACGACTGAGTAGACTGACTTTAGTCGCCTTGCCTGTTGCTAAATTTCGCCCCTTTAGACAATTGCAAATTTTAATCCACAGTTCCACCAAAGGTCAATGGAGAATAATGATTCAAAATGCAGGAAAAGAGGATGCAAGGTTGGTTTTAAATTGGCAGGAGATTGTGTGTGGTGAGAGATGAGGACGCTGTACAATGAAAAGTATTTTTTTTCATTTCCCTGTAATAATAACTGAACATTTATACCCTTTTTAGAGCATAGGACAGATATCAGAATATTTCATTTGAATTAGCATGAAATTGTGATGATGAGTCCCTTAAATAAAACCAAGCACACATAAATGCCTTCGGTGCACACAGACCATTTGGGAGGAAGTTGTATTGAACCTTGATAGAAGGGTTGAGGAAACACCATGCATTCACTGAATACATCACTCCCACTATAAAAATAACTGATGGCACGAATAAGCCATAAAACATGCTGCAGTTTTTTCTCAGAGGGTATGAATACTTTCGCAAGGCACTCTACTGAATGAGCTAGTGTCACACAAGCTCCTTTAAAGTATTGTTACATCAACTGCAACATTTTCCAAGTTTTTCATGAAAGACTGGAAAGTTGCCAATCAGTTTCTCTTTCATTTTGGAGAATCTTCATGTTCATGTGATGGAATAGCACGCTTTAGTGAAGAGCAGCACATCATTCACATTCCCTCTCTCCCTCCCTCTGCCTTTCTCCCCTTCGCCTCCCATTGCCCATCAGTTCCATGGGTTTAGCTCATTGGGTGCAGTGAAGTGAAACGGATGCGCATGGTCGCGCTCAATAGCACCAAGCTGCTCAGCATGGGGATATTAGACTGTTCTGCCAGAAGGTTTGGATACAGTCTTCTGCCCTCACTTGTAAAGAATCAGTTTTCTATCTGTCAGTCCCCACTGCATGTTTTTCGTGTCCCACGTCCAGAGATGTCCATACAGAGTGCATCAAGGGCCTGTAAGTGGCTGATAAATGTTGACAGCAGAGATGACACAAAAATGATTGAGTTGGGAGCAAAATGATTGTAAGGGACGGTTCATATAGAGCAGCTCATGCTGCAAATATTGAATCAAGAACATGAAGCAAGTGAGGGTAGCCCTGAGATACAGTATTGTTTTCCTTTCCTGACCCATACCCATAATGTGATTCTTTTTAATCTTAATTAGCTGTAGTGTTGTTGTTTTTAACTACAAAGGTAAAAATAAAAGACTTCCCTATAGCAAATACCTAGATAACTATAATTCATAAAAACAAAATGGCTCAACACCTGTAAAACATCGTCCTGTTAACCTTTTCTATGGGTTTTGTATGCTTTTGATAGAAAAGTGAATTATGCTTAACTGCTGAAAAATAGGGAGACAACTAGTACGAGTACGAGTGCTGAAAAACAGTTAACCCAATTTTGAAAACAACTATATATCTGCACAGAAAAAAACTTGTCTGACTGGTATTACTGTCCACACTGACCTGGTCTTTTTGCTGGTCATATCTAAGGGCTGACACTGTCCAACTTTTCTGTTTTGAAACAGTTCCTGGGGAAAAGAGGCTAAAGATGAGCTGCTCAAAGATGAGTTTCAAAATAAAAGCAGAGGGCAAACAGGAGAAACGAGAATCAAGCTTATGGGTTAGTGTTAGTAAAACTCTGAAAAATGAAAGACCCATCCATTTTTTCCCCATCATGCTTTATTCCAGCTGGGGTCGCGATGGGTGCTGGTGCCTTTTTCCAGCAGTCTGCGGGTGAGAAGTGGGATACACTCTGGACAGGTCGCCAGTCCATCACAGGGCAACACAGAGACAAAAAGGACAAACAACCATTCACGCACACACTCACACCTAAGGAGAATTTAGAGAAGCCAATTAACCTAACAGTTTTTGGAATGTGGGAGGAAGCCGAAGTATCTATATCTATATCTATATAGATATATATAGATATATATATATATCTATATATATATATATAAAACTGTATGTGGAGCGTGTAACAAAAGTAATTTCCCTCTGGGATTATTAAAGTATTCCTGTTTCTGATATCCTGCTCAGAAAAAACATGCAAACTCTATGCAGAAAGGCCCCTGGTCGGGAATCAAACCCAGAACCTTCTTGCTGCAAGGCAGCAGTGCTACCCACTGCTCCACTGAGCTTTAAATTTTCAGCAGATTTTAGGAAGCTTGAAGCAATGATTTTGAGGAAAGGCTGGCCCCCATTTTAAAATCTTCATGGTGATGTAGCAATTTCCTTTGTTTTGGACGTACCGCACACCAACAACAACTACCAACAACTACCTGCAGCTAAAATAAATTTAAAATGAAATTAAACAGCTCACCTCCATATACATGTTTACCTAAAACAGTGCAACATTTTGAAGATAACTCCTTTTGTATGTGCATTGTTAAAAGGAAAATCTCGTTTTTTATCAACATATAGTAAAGCCGAAACAGAGATGTAGATATAAACTTGTCAGCAAACAAGGTGTTGAAAATAAGGCAAAGAATTCTAGAGCACTGCAAGGGAATGTTAAGTTATTCTGCTGTCATTTCTATTGCAGATAAAATTGATTGTTGCTTGTTGGCATAGCCTTGACTCAAATAACCACAAAGGAAATTTAGCAGTTTAGAACTTCGGTTTTAACTTTGAAATGTTGCATTTTGAGAAATAATTTTTCCTTAACCATCGTTTTTTCCTTGTATATCTGAAACTGATGTAAAGTAACTGAACAAGACCTTTGCTATTGCTTTCAATGCATTTAATTACAAATAAAACTAAAAAAATAATAATAATAACTTTGAATTGGTGTGTTTGATTTATGGATTTGTAAGAAGGAAAATCTAAAATATCCGCATGGGGCAGGTGGTTGGGTTTCAAAGAACGAATGTGGAAACAATACAAATTAATTTTTGACAGTCCATATGCGTTTTTCTTACTTTTGCACAAGATCAGTCTAAGAACTGCTCTCCAACTTTTCCACTCTCGATTCCCTCTTTCTAACTCTTAATACAGTACCTGGTCCAGTAAGATCCCAACGGTGGGGCTTTACAGGGGCAATTCAATCCGGTCATTCAGTCAGAATGCTGAAAACAAGATCAATCTAAGGAAGTAGTACCTGACTGGATCGAATAATTGCTCCTTCTGGATGAGCATGTTGAGACAGAAGATATATGCATGCATTGTGTCATTTATTCTTCAGCAAACCCTCACACCAAGCATGCACACAGTGATGGTGGAGGGGAAAAACTGCCTATTTACAGGGATAAATCCCCATTAGAACTATTGTGACGAGAAACCTGTATGTACAAATCCTTTTCTTTGTTTGTTGTTGTTTTTTTAACATTTGGAGAAAACATGAAAATATATTTTTTATACAAGTGGTATTGACCTATTATGATCTCCCTGTTAACTTCTCAAATATTCAAAAGCCCTTGAGGTATTTTTTTAGTTAAATGATTAGCTTTGAGTATTTGCTTGTGGTTTTTGTTAGCTTTTTTATGATAAGTAAATGGTAGACTACCAATTCTACAATAGTAGTCTAGTTGACTTAAAATTCCCAGTTCTCATAAATTAGTAATTCTTTAGTTGAAGTGTCAGTTTCTACAAGATGTGGCAGTTTTTGCAACATCTTGTAGAATCATAAAGAATTTCATGGGATTTATAGATTTTTTTTGTTGCTTTTAAAGACATTTACAAAAAAAACAACTCATAACTGATATCAACTTATATGTAAAATATTGTATTTAAAAGAAGGGATGGATGTCAATAAAAAGAAGGGGGTTATTTTTTTCTTTTTCAGAATTTTGAAAGGAAAATAAAAGAGTGTGGATCTAGAGATAAGCTAGTTTGACTGCCTCATTATCACAGGTGATGTCTTTAAAGTCAAGCCTACCAGCTCGTCACCTGAGGTTAAGTCTTCACTGTTGTGTCAGTCGAGTTTCCTAGCAGAATCAAGAAGACTTCTAAGGCAGGAGCCTCCTGCTTATCGCCCACTATGAACTCATGCATTATTCTGTGCAAATTCCTTTTTCTATTTCAAGGGAAGAGGAGAAGGCCTTAATACATAAAGAAGACAGCTTACGGACAGCCTAGTGGACTTTAAATGGCGTAAGAGATGAGTGACTATTACATTTTCCACTTGGTTCTGCATCCCTCTCCCCCTTTATATCCACCCACTGTATGCTTTTTATTTCTCCCTTTCATTTTGACTTGTGTCCCTCCCGTTGAAAAGGCTTCTCTTGTAGCTAATCATGTGTTCATCTGAACGTATGTCAAGCTACACTGCACTGAGCTCAGTGCGATGAAAAGGAGGCTTGACGTCTAAGAATGGTTCAGCAGTCCATCTCAATACTCTAGCTCTTCTAGTGATTTAGTAACATCCTCTTTTCCAAAAATAACTCATCTGAGCAGTGAATATAGACCAAATTCACAACCAAAAGGAGGACATGGTGTTTTTTTTCCCTTTCTCCTGATTTTTTGCCACTTGTCAACAAGAGATGCGAGTTCTGATCATTACCAGATACCAAATGGTTTTAATTGATATAATTGCAGATTTTAATATGGCTGTTCTGGTAACATTTCCCGCAGTTACTCTTGCCATTTTATAATTAATTTACCATCATAACCATCCAGTTTTCACAGATTTGCTAATCTTTACTATGCCAAAAGAAAGGTGATGTAATGTTGCCTTTACATCTTAATAACAATGACAAGGTTAACTGAAATAAACAACATGCAGTAATCCCATTTCAAAGTGTTCATTACTTTTCATCACAAACATTTATATTAAAGAGAATGCATTGAAGAGGCCTGTCTAATGCTAACTAGCAGAACATTCCAGAGGAGTCCTGATCATAAAACCCTGATAAAGCTCTATCTTTATTCTTTAAATAAAATAAAATTAAGTATGAATGTCACGGGTAACCAGTGTAAGACAGCAATAATCAACGTTAAATGTTCGTGAATGTTGTTTCTGGTAAGGATATATAGAGCTTTAGACATATAGACCTTAATATAGAATAAATTCATTAGTTTTACTCTAGAAATAGTTTTGATTAATGCATTTGAGAAACTGATTGATAAGAAAATTACAATATAAAATATATCACTGAATAATTTAAACAGTTTTTAACATTGAACAAGGAAAAAGCAATGGGCCAAATATGGAAATTGAGAAACACATGTTCATGATCAAAAAGCACAAGACAAGTTACAGTAAGATTTAAAAAAAATAATAAATAAAATAAATCACAATTACTATATTAATCAATAAACAATATGGCGTACAACACTTCAACTAACAGTTTTCTAAACACAGAATTATTTTATGACACAGTTATTAGGAGGATCTAAGCCTATTAAAGCAAAGTTGGTGCTTTCTTTAGTTAAGTTGAGGATATTGTCTTCCTGAATAATGAGGAGCTGATATTTATAGCTTGCATTGCTAATTACATTAATTACTAATATAAGATGCTTTTATATTTTCTGATCATCCAAGGTGTAGAAAGGATTTAGTATTGGATGTTATTTCTAGTAGCTACAAAAATAACTAATAAAATGTAAATTGCTAAAATTTCAATCAGCTGTTCAGATCTTTACTAAATCTTAAAATTTGGACAAATTATATGTTGTTGAAAAATAATAATAATTTAATGTTCTCTTTTCAAATTTAGCGGCAAATAAATCTGTGTAGTTCCTAAAGCTGTTTGACCTACCTCTTAAGTTTATTTTTACTTTACTTTTACTATACATGCATTTATCTGATATAACGTATGAAACAAAGAACAGTTTACAGTAACTTCTTTGTTCATTATTTTCCCCCTTGCAGCCATTATAGGCCATGTATTTTGAGATGCGCACACACAAAGAGACAGCATGACCTGATCACAGTGACCCACTGGCTGCTCTACCTCTGCAGTACTTTGTGGAATACCTAGTCCCTGCAGCAGCTGTGTTCCAATTAGAGAGCCCTGACTTTTGTGGCCTGTATTAGCATTTCATTTAGACGCCTTTGCTCCCCTGCCTGGTTCCCATGGTGTGGTGGTCCGCAGCAGACTGCCACCAGCTCTGGCCGCCTGGCCGAGGCTGCCCACCACTCCCACTAATTGACTCTTGATCTTCCCATGATACGAGAATGGTCTCACACCGAATTAAGTGTGAAGCGTAATGCGTTGTGTCAAATAATTCAAACTTTTTTGGGTGTTTTACTGTTTTTTATTAAGAAGAAAAAGGTGGAGTCAGCTCAGAGACAACTAGGAGGCTATTTAAGGTGCACACACTGTCAGCTTACTGATCTCGGGCCTGTATCTCTTACACTTTTTCAAACTGCAATGGGAGTGGCTTAGCATCAGATTTCAAAGTAGATAAAGTCACCCACTACAGCTTGTTTCGACTTGGTTTGAACATTAAGGGTGTCAAGCTTCTGGCTGTGTCTGTAGAAGGGGTGCCCTGCAGAGATCGAGAATTTTCTCTAATCACTATTCGCCTGAGGAGAGAGATGCAGAGGGCCGGGCCCCGCAGGCTTATCTCCAAAGAACAATGCCACCATGACTCAGATCAGCACACATGGACTGCAGGCATAGACATGCACATGCAAATGCATCAGAATGCACAAATACAACTGAACACAGTATGCACACTCCCTCAGCGGATGGGATATTTAAGGAGAGTAGATAAAGAGATATCTGTTTAAAGAATCCTCTCAATTATAAAAATACTGCATAAAAACAGACAGACAGACAGACAGACAGACAGACAGTGATGATAAGATAAATAGATAGATAGATAGATAGATAGATAGATAGATAGATAGATAGATAGATAGATAGATAGATAGATAGATAGATAGCAATGCTTTTTTTAATGTTTTTTTAATTCTTTTTTTTTTCTTGTTCATTATTATTATATAGGGAAGACCTTTAGCAAAAAACTATTTCATTACCTTATTGGTGCATTGAGGTAATGTTTAATAAGAATTTAATATAAATTTAAAACAAAAGAGACAATCAAATATTTAATAGAAAAAGTACAGGAAAAAACACGTAAAATTTGCCTACCTGCAGATTCACAAACGATAGATATTGCAATCATGAAAGTTTGCTTTTTCAATTTTGCAGGATATCGACATAGTTTTGCGCACATTTTAAAATGGAAAAACAGCTACTGTGAAGTAAGATTACTCTGTCTGTCACATGAGGATAACCATGAACTGCATATAGCCCACCTTAGCTCACTCGTTTCACAAACTACAGCTGGGCTTCTCATCTTTGTCCTCTGCTCTGATGGTGCTAACAAACTCAGCAGTTTCTGTCAGAGACATGTGTATTCTTACCAGTGAAAGTTATAATTAGAGCATGTTCAATATGTAACATGCAGATATCATGATTTGCTGTGGATTGATGTCACTGCCCTGTGTTACATCACTGCTGCACCTGTGTGCAGGTGCACATGTGAGGAAACAGGCCTGAATAAAATAAGGATACAGCAGCTCTAGAGCCTTAGCTACTAGGCAATGTTCCACCCCATGACATTTAAAGCCCAAACCTAAACATGTTACTCAAACAGAAGCCAAATATACACAGCATTTTCATATCATTCTCAATTGGAATCTTAAGGTGAAACAATTCAATCGAATAACTGATATTTATGCACATAAAGAGGGGTCAGTTTATCTTAAAGTCTTTTTTTTATCTCAATTATTAGTCATTTGGATAAGAAAAATGCTAGCTACCCCCGTAACATTCCTTTATTTTTTTATATTTATATATATTTTGCATGCAAAAAATATTATCTTTAATTCAGGGATTTGAAGTCATGTCTTTCATTTGGTTGTTTTCTTTCTCTCCGGATAAACACATCTTTTTAGAGTCCTTTAGATAAAAAGATCTTGGGGTTCATCTTCAGTACAATCTTGTTCTTTTTTTTAATCTACAGCTCACATAACACATAGGATTTTCTTTACATTGTAATAAAGCCTAGGTACTGATCTATTTCACCCAGAAATACATTAAACTCATATATCAAAGCCTTAAATTAAAAGTTAGTTTAGATTACACCAGATAGTCATTTAAATGGTCACAATCTAAATGAAAATGTAACTGATGTTACTCAATTGGAATAAACTGCTATGGGAAATAAATGGTGGAATAACTTGGGTCCTTTGCTTAGATGTGATGCAGCTGTGTAATCAATCTTAGTGGCTGCCATATTTGTTAAGTTTATCAGTGACCTTGTGTTGATGTCAGAATACCATTTAAGTGCATACTTAAAAAAAGTAATTTCAGAGTTTAATACGCTGCAGAAGAAAACATTTTTGACAGCCTGCTATTATTTCAAATAGACTTTAGATTAAGTGCCAGACCACCTATTGGGAACATAGGATATCAGGAAATAATGAGACTGTTCTGTAGTAATTAGTGGTCAGTCAAGCCAATTAGATCAGTTCTCTTTCACATCAGGAAGTGTTAATTACTTGTCTCCCTGATTGATCATGTTATTGCGTTCTGGTATTTCTTCTTCCATTTGGTGAAGTTTTTTAATACAATCTTAGCAACTGACAATAATTACTATGTGCTGTTTTGTTGTTTAATTAGATCAATTATATGTATCTACAACTTGTGTGCAGTATTTTTACTTTTATTTGTTAAAACAGAGAAATTGGTTTTTGGTCCTCTACACTGTTAATGAAGTCTCAAAATCTGTTTATCTATCATTAATATGTGCTAAATTCTATACATTAACGCAATTATATAAAATATGACTTGCAATAAAATTTCATATCAGTATTTAGTTCCATAAATTCAATGATGGACAGGATTTCTGTCAAAGTATATTGTTTTAAGCTTTATTTTGTGAGTGATTAACATCTAATAAATTATTTAGCATTTCTCTCATTGCCTGCTATATTGGACATCTTTCTCACAATAAAATACATTTGTAATCTAGAAAAAAAAGTAAAAAAAAAACCTAAGAAAATATCAATCATTAACATATCAAACAGTAGTACTTATTAGTCCTTAACCCTAAAGAACTCAACTAGTGCCTTTATTGAATCTGTACTGCTTGTTTGAATATTGACTAGTTGTTCCTACATACCATATATGGATGGTTACCTTTATACTTACTGTAACAATACAACTATTTTCTAATTAAACAGGATCAAAGGCTTGTTATTTACAGTAAACCTACTGGAAATAATTTATATGCCTGCAACTGCTTGTTTTTATGTTTTTTTTTAATACATTTAGTACACACCTACAGAATTTAATCAAGTTCCAAATTGTTACCATTTAAATAAAACTGAATCATAAATCCTATTTTGAAGTGCTCATTTCACAAAATTAATAATACAAGCATGTTTCCCTCCTGCAATAAGGATGGTTTTGCAAACCATTTCCAGCGCCTTGATTTGAGTGATTCTGCTGGCAGCACAAGAAGAGCTGCATGGTAGTTGGTGATTGGTCGATAGCATGTGGTAAAATGTTGGCTGCTGCTGTTTCAGGCACCATTAAAATGTTCCAGTGTAAATATCAGTAAAAACATTTGATGGAACTTTTGTAAATAAACTAAAGAGTCTTCTGGAAAATTAACTCTAGATTTAAAGTGAAGAAACTAAACCATGCAAAGATTCTAAATTGTTATTTTATCATAACAGTTGGCATGAAATGCTTAGTGGCTAGCAAATAATTTATTTATTTCTTAGCTTTGATGGAAAATGTTCTCAGCAGGGATGCCACAGACCTGATGCTGAGCCAAGAAACTCCATAAAACTGCAGAATATATTTATCACCATCTTCATCGGCTCCCTCTCCCCAAAAAGCCAGGGCTGGGGAAGTTTTGTTGCATCGGTAAGACACCGTGACAAGAAATGGATTGGGGTGCTTTCCCGCCCCAGTAAACAGGCTTCCTGCTTGTGAAGGTATAGATGGGTTTGATATAGGATGCTGTTTAACCCAGAAACGACGGCATTGCCCCTGGGACAGTCCATTCCTCACGCTGCACATCCATCATGCGGGGCAATCGAATGGATGGGATACGGGGCAATCCCCAGGGAGTGTGAGGAAAAGCCAGAGAGACGAGCTTTAGAGGAAGTCAAAGGAGGCAAAGGGTGGCAGATTTCACCAAGGCCCTGGGTGAAGGTAACAACAGGCCCGCCTACCGCATTTACCCACTTAAGATGTTCAATTTTAAACAGCCTCCTTTGTCATGCTCCATCTTGCTGCGAGTGCTGAATAAGAGACAGAAGATCCAGGGGGGATCTAAGCGGAGCACTTGGGAAATCTTCTGTTTAAGCATGAAACAGAGGATCTAGATTGGTTTAGTCATGTTGGATCTGTGGTTGGGAGGAATTCTGTGTGTTTACCTGCTTATTTTCATGTGCCGTGCCTTGAAAACAGTATTTCGGGGAGCAGAAAGCCCAAAGGAGCAGTATTAAAAAGCAGATAACAGAGCTTTACCCATCTCAGTGCAACAGCAGACTTCTTATCATATTTGCCCTCAGTATTTTCAGTGTTGGGACTGATGAAGAGAATTGCAATAAAGACATCATGAAATTCTCCCACTGACCTTCAGCATTTTTAGGTAATAGCTGCACAAATGTTGAGACCATAACTAATCATTCTAAAGAAAATCAACTGAAGTTTTTTTTTTCTTTAATGCAAGCTTTACTTTTTGACCTGTGGGAAAAGAATAATTATCCAAGTTCAGTACTAGATTGCAGCTGCAAAAATGTAGATGCCATTTAGTACACAAATGTGTGTTTAGAAGAGATTTTCAGCAGCAACTCTTACAATTAGTTCTTATCTCTCACTTTTAAAATTAAACATTGCTTTATTTGTTTTTCTTGAGGTTTCCATGAAAATAAAATCTTGCACTAGCACATTCCTTTTTTTTATTTTTTTTGCTTTTGCCTTTACATTCATATAGAAAGCTAAATCTACATTTTTGTTGAGATTTCTGCATTTATGGAGCAGAAAACAACTGGTTACAGCAGCACCGGGAGTATCTGGTGTCCATGTACAGGTCAGCAGCTGTTTCAATACCAGTCTGCTGGATAAATTTTACTCTATTTTTCAGAACAATGCAAGCTTCCCTGATGTTATCGCATCATACAGGGAAAAAAACAAAGATCTTTGTGTGGGTTTGCCTTTGTGAAATAAAATTGTATCCCTTCTGTTTCCATCTTTATGGTTATAAAAGTACTAAAATGTTTAATCAGAAAGATTGCACTCAGACTTCATTTGGGTAGGTTACATCTTACGCCGAAGGGGAGCGCCTGTAATAACACATCTGATTGGCTGGGATATTAATTATGCACTTGGCTTCCCTTGACCGTCTCGATGTCCCCCCAGCCCCCCTTTCTCCTTACTCTCCGCTGAGTGCTCATTAGCAAAATGGATTACTAATGGATTATTAATCTAGGAGGGGGTGAGTTTGAGGCAACCTAGCTGTGAACACCTGGAAAGCAACAGTAAATAGCAGTTTACAGTGACAAATACACACAGAGACGCACACATGAAGGTACCCCCGTCGGCGTATTACCAGATACATGTACACACGCTAGCTCGGCGTTTAGAAACGAAAATAGCTTGACCATTTGATTTATCGCTAGCCCAGTAAACATAACGGATACTTCTAATTAGCTGTTATTAATTGTAGTGCCATTTTTGGTTCTGCGGGTTTTGGCCTCTGAATACACAGCCTCTGTAGCGTCCTCTGCTTTCAGCCCATACCAGCAGCAAACAAATAGCTCCACAAGCTGAGGAACACTAGAGACGGAGCATAGATCTTCCTCTGCAGCCCAGGCACCATTACATTTGCTTTTGTCACTTAATTATTTCTCAGGAGAGGCAATTAGCCACCTTGCATCAGCTACGGCTGCACGGTTTGAAACACGCATGCATCCATAGTCGCAGACAAATACAGTGGCGTTCATGATTCCACATATGGTTCAAGACTGCAGGTGTTACTGCAATACACATATTATACCTTATCACTCAACCCAGCTTCCAGTGAGGGTACATTTAACTCCAGAGATAAAAGAAACTCAAAATAAACCAAGGAGAACATATTTAGACATCTAATTGAATAACAAAAATACTTTTATTTTATATGCAGAGCCAACCACAAATTCAAATCTAAGTATGTATTCTCCATATCAAAGAAAGACTTCAAAGGAAAACATTGTCCAATTGGGGTTTGTTCTTTTTAAAATAAATGTTGGTCTAAGCCAAAAAATTATAAGATAAAGTACAAGCTAGAAGGTTTCCAAGGGTAAAAATGTACCAGCCCCTTGTGTGTCACATTTGTTTTATTCCTTCCAACAGGGTGAGATGCAAAGAGAATATTAACCCTTATTAGCATCATTGTGCGATGTTGGTTCTAATATAAGGCCAATTAAAACATTCCAATTGAAAACCTCTAGGTGTTTTCTTGATATTTTATTTAAATTTTTTCATATAACACTTTACAAGCTTTGTATTACTGTAAAGTGAGAAAATAGCCATAGCGATAGGCAAGGGTGCCAAAAAGGGCTGAAAAAGGTGAAGGACTCAAGGGGCTCATGACTCACAGAGGCCCTGAGAAACCAATACAATAATAATACTGACAAAATAATATCACCCTTATCAATAATTAATTAATTACCAAAAAACATTTTTTTTTATTTACAACTTATTGGTAACGCTTATTTGTTTTGGAAACATTTTGAAACACAATACCAATTTATGTGAAATGGTTCAGTCCACTTTTTCACATAATGAGTTGAGGCACAGACAGTTAGCTCACTCACCTCTCCAGATCATTTTTTGCGAAGAAAAATTTGATTTATACATTTAATGTTTTAGTTAATCTAAATTAACTCTTCCAAGTAACTGCCATGTTTTCCTTGTCACAATGATGGGAATGAAATGCAAAATATAATCTAAATACGCGATTTTATGTAAACCAGTTTCAAAATGCTCCGCCAGCATAATGGGGGCTGTGGTAATGTGCGCCCTTGCTAATGACTATAAATCAACCCGAGCTTCCAACATCTCATCAAGCTCTGTTCAATCCATTATCCAGAAAAGCAAACAGTGGTGCACAACATCAGATCTATCACGGCATTGCGGTCTGTCTACCTTGACAAACCTAAAAATTACTTTAAAACTGAAAAGTAGTTAGTAGATATATAATAACCCTAGTGGAGCTGCAGAGATCCTCGCTCCTGGTGGTAAATATCCGGAGAGGACAAATGCGAGTCGAGAAACTCACAAATTGCCCTAACTGGTTGGCAAGAAAAAAGAAGGTAATTAGAAGTTAAGTTTGAAGGTATTCCAGAATCAATGAAGGACACAGTAGTAATAGTGGCTTGCTTTGATCATACTAAATTTGACCTTTTCTCACCTGGTTATAAAATAGTGATGCAGAAAACCAACACTACAAAGCGCCATAAATACAATAAATGAAGGGCAGCCCTGAAGTAAAATATGTTAGTCTAGTCATTAAGGTATTTGAGATCAAAGAAGAGGTTTTATCTATTAGAACTTCAAAATCTTCAAAATACAACCAAAGCAGCAATGGGAAGGTTTTGATCAAGGTATGAACGTGTGAGACGTCTAGTTAAAGTACTTCTTTTTTTTTTTTCTAAAAGAAATGGGCAAAAATTTCATCCTATACAGCTTACAGTTTTGTTTTTTTATAAATAATGTCTAAGTGATACTGTACTAAACCAGCCATCGATACCACTTTGTTCCATGCAACATTCCTTGCACGTTGCTCTGCTTTTTTTTTTTTTAAAACCCCAATAAAATAAGTCAACCTTTATGGTTGAACCGCAGTATAAAAGCAGTCCTTGAGTCTTTTTCTTTTCGAAATGTTTGCTATTTTACAGTAATCTCCAGACTTATCTGCAAACCCTACAGTACAAAACAAAGATTATGATGATTCTATTAATTCAGAATTTTTGCCCGAGATATTTTTTATCCTGAGTGATGTTCTTACTGAATGAAATGGCACAATAATCTAGTTCATCTTCAGTTTTTGCTGCCTTGGGGGCTAATTAATTCTGTTTGCCTCTCCAAGTCTAATAGATATACAAGATTCGAAAGCTGCAATGGCGGTCTACAGTGCTCCATTCTCTCTGATTAGTTCCAAAGGTCTCTCTTTTGCTGCCTCTATCATGGTCAAGACACACAGAAAAGATAATTTGGCATTCCTCAGCAGCTAGTTGAAAGCACAAGCATCCACAGGAGCCACCATAAGCCCGGAACACCTAATCTGGTTAGAAGATGCACCCTTGCAAAAGAATCAACTATTATATCCATCAACGGGCTTCTATCGTTGGGGGCCAGTGTTTTAAGGGATACAACAAAGATCGGATAAAGAATTTGAATTCCTTGCAGGACTATCACTAAAGGTTATTAAGCCATTGTTGATGCATCCATTTGTCGTGGCCGTATCCAGCAGTGTGACATTTATCAAGTAAGTCCAGCTAAATGTCACAGAAAGAGGTAGCGTGCTGTCCTGTCCCTAATTAGGACTCTGAAAGCCATACTGAATGTCCCTCTCTTCAACTCTAGGACAACTTTGATCTCTTTCTTTTCCCCACTCTTGCTTGAATTACCTGCACCCTGCCCTCTTTTGTCTTTTTTTCCCCCTATTTCCCAAAGCATTGCAGGTAGTGCATGTTAAGCAAACTTTGGGGTTTTAACAATTGATTGTGAGATGAGGATAAAGCTCAGACAAATGGGGAAGTATGTGGACCATCCGTCACAAATACAGGACTCATTGTTTGCAGATTTTAACCTATGGGAGAACTAGCTGCTTCCCCAGCGGCCTCCACAAATCATAGGCAGGCGAGGGAGCGGAGCACACTAGGCAGGCTTGGCCTGGGAATAGCCTGAAAGCGGGACGGAGACTCAGCTGCGTGAGCAAAGTGCCAAGCTTGTACTACTTGCACTCGCTCCCAATGCACCAGCCCTAGTTTTACTGGCCACAAATTGATTTTTGTGAAATTATGGAGAGTGAAATGAAAATGAATGTGGAATCAAGATTATATTGTTTATGAAAACAAAAAGACCCGATCGACTAAAATTCAACACTCCTACATATTCCCTTTTGAAAATACATTTTTTTTAGAATTCAATTTCAATGATATTTTGGCAGGATTTACATCATTGGAGACATTTAATTGAAACTTAATTTGCTATTTGCATATAATATATTTTTTGGTCTCAAATCTTGAAATAACAGTGCTTTTTGTGTAGCATTTGACTGTATTGCAGCTCTATTGGTTTCGAGAGGTGCAAACGAGCTAAAATTAGATAAGAGTGCAGAGAATACAAAAAGTACATCAGATACAAAATAAGACTAGCAAGCAAAAAATTTATGCTAACACACAAAAACAAACTTTATAGTGTGTACGTCCCATTGTAAAGACACATGTCGACATGAGATAACGACATTTGATTTAATGTTTCTTATCTTTTTATTCCTAAAATGTCCTCTGGATGGGTATTCCATGAAAAGAGCCTGGTCATTGGACATTAATTCATGGTAGTGTCTTTACCTTATCCTATGGTTGTTTTGCTATTTGCAGAAGTTTTACTTTATATATGTTTTGTGCTTTTGGTTGCTAGCATTATTATTGTGTTTCCAGCTTGTTTATGCATTTGCAAAGCCTTAGGATTTTGATGCTTTTTTTTCTGTGATTGCAGCTTTTCTCTTTTTTTCTTTTTCCTTTTCATTTATTTAGTTCACTAGGCTACATTTTTGCATTTTAAGCCTTATTATATAATGTAATGCATGGAATTACATTTTGTATGTGCTATGCATTTATATTTTTGCAGTCAAATTTGTGTACTGGAACTACTGCGAAAAATTGAACACTCGGACTTGAGAGAAATAGTCGATCAGAACTTTGAAAGATTTTAGCTTAACTGCGTCTGCACTGTAACTTCAGCCAGTAACAATAGCCCTGTCCATATCTAAATCCAATTGATAGGCTGTGGAAACAACTAAAAGTGTGTTTCTCCTTTGACTCTATCTGAATTTGAAGTCTTTTTGAGTCTTACATATTGAGTGGTGTTGAACAATAATGTGTATCAGGGATTATATATGAAAAAAAAAATCAGTTGTAATGCTTTAAATAACGGACCACCTATACAGACTTGTAGAGAGTATACATGAATTGTTTTAAAATCTTCACCCAATGACTGCTTTCACTCTTTTCAAAACAACTTACGTTACAGACTTTTGCATACTTTAAAATGAAGCTCATTATAATCGCCTGATGAACCTGGCACCGAGTCCAGTTTTTAATAGTGTTTCTGTGCAACCTTTAATTACTGTTAATTATTTTGGCACCGTATCAACTTCAGTGCACCTTTCAAGATCATTCAGTCGCTCTTCTGTTCACAACTGTGAGTAACAACTCTGGGCAAACAACATGGGTCACCTTAGTTTCTTTTTTTTTTTTTTTTCACAGTTGGTGTGAAATCTGTGACGTGTTGAATTCCATTGGGTTTTTTTTCTGGTTCTTTTATTTGTTTCATTTTTAATTTGTGATGTTTAAATTGGCTGGTAAAGCACTGAACCTCCCAAGCTGAGTGAAACCCAACATACGGAAAACAAAACCCTTTGAAAACCCTACATACAATGTGGGATATTTCACACCGATTTCTTAGCAACTCTGTTTGAATGAAATCAGAGAATCATGAATAACACATCTTATGGTCTTTTTTGAAGCAGAAATACACAATGCAGGGAGCACATATAGGCAACAACAATCTTTCATATGTGGTTCTATACACACCTTAGATCGAATTCAGTTAAATAGAAGACGTCTGAAGTGTTGCAGGAAGGGAACAAAGGCACATATAGTGTTCCTTATGGTGGGGCATGTTGCATTAATGTGTGGTGAGCCTGCCCAGTGGTAAGTATCAGGAGACCTCCTACCTGCATAGAGACGGATCCAAAAACAGAGCCCTGCACTCATGGGAGAAACTGCTCTGAAGCCTGAGATTGATTATAGGTGGGCTGTGCATGAATATATGCGATATATGAATCTATTAAATAAATTCTATGGTTTTTATTAGTTTGACAAGTAGAATGCATGAGTCAACAATGAGTCTTGTTAATGAGATTTTTTTCTTTTTTTTCTTAGTGGAAGAAACACACATTCATGAAATCTTTGTACAAGAATGCATCCCATTCCCCAGATCACACACCTTCTTTTTGTTTTTTTTTCTGTCATTTAATTTCCCCTTACTTGTTCCCTACTGATTCCTCCCTGTTTCCCGACTGGCCCCTGGCCTTCAGGTTCCCCTAACTGAATTTTTGTGCTGTTCAGGGGTCTATAGGGGCCCACCTGCCATAACGCAAATAATGCATTGAATTCCTCTGCTTTGGAAGAAAGGTGATAATGCCTTTCTGAGGCTGTCACATCCCCAAGGAGCAATACAGCACAGCGCAGCACAGTGTTGAGCAGCATGTGAGGGAAGGTTTGCATAACCTTTTGATAAGCACATACAGTACCAGTAAACACACTCACTATGCATGTGGGGCCCACTCTGTAATACATGCAGCCTGCAAATGCTTTGTGAGCAACACGATATGAGGAAACGTTGTCATCCCAGAGAAACAAGTCATTAAATCACTGACAAAAAGACTCTCTGAATTCATCAAAAAGCTACATATGTTTGTCTGATAAGCAATACACAAAAATAAATTCACTAGCATGGGGTAGACACCAGAACCCATTAATGACTATACCAACATACTGGCTACTCAAATGAAATTGCGACCTTGTTCCTGATTGCCACAATAATCAGGGATTTAGTTTTAGTTAGCCAACACCGCTTTGCAGCAACAAGCAACTGATGGTCAAACCTATATGTTCCTGAGGGTCGGCAGGCCTTGAAGATACAGGAATTACTCATCAAACTGGTAGCCCATCTCTGGGGAGGAACATATAAATCAATTGCAATGTATTCCTTATAAGTAAGGGCTGTTTTTAAATTTTCAGAAAAAAGTCAAGCCTGTTTCAAGTAAGGGTTGGCCTCCTCTAGGGCTCCTTCTGGGCACCAAACCTGTTTCTACTGTTCATAAATAGAATCCGAAGGCATAACCATAGAAAGCAGTGTTATTGGTGTATGCATGTTATGACTGATCTTTTCTTTGTGCGCAGACGTTGTTTGAACAATGACCTTAAATATACGATTAAACAAAATTTAGCAAAGTTAAGACCACAAGGAGAAGACTCAGATCAATTAAATCTGGGGCTTATTTGGAAAAAGGGATAAGTTGAATCTTTGCTCAATGTCAATCTTATATGAAGCAGTTCAAGAACACTTTACTGCTAAAAGTATTTGCTCACCTATTCAAATTATTGGAATCAGGTGTTTCTAATCGCTTTCATGGCTGCAGGTGTATACAATCAAACACATTGGCATACAGACTGTTTTTACAAATATTTGTGAACGAAGGGGTCGCTCTCAAGAGCTCAGGGAATTCCATGTTAAATTGTTCCAACCTAGCAAACAATTATAGTGTTATAATCCGGAAGGATTTTGTGGATACTTAGAAGCAACCTGTTTCCAGCTCTATTTAAACACTAATGGCAGCTCAATTTAAGGTGAACAAAACAACAACAATGAAAACTTGTTAAGTATGAGCACAAGCTATGAGAATGAGCACAAGAGTGGTGTATATTTTGGCCACAAGAGGCAGTATCCGTAGAAAACTCCATAACACCTCTTTATGTTTACATGAGAGTCAAGGTGTGTTTTATAATAACAGAAGGGAACTGATAATTTTTTTTTTACTAGACAGATACTGCTCTACTCTGTTGGTATAAAAAGGAAGCTAAGTCAAAAAAGCTGTCATGATGCGATGGTTTACTAGCCCATATGCAGACTCAGACACGGAGGGAGGAATAAAAGTCCAATATTTATTGGAACACAGAGGAATCACAGAGGCTCAGACAGGCATGGTGGCACAGAGAAAACAAACGATCCAGCATAGAGAGACAGAGAAAAACAGCTTAAATAGGAAGCTTCCTAATCAGCGGACTGGAAACAGCTGATCAAGCCGAGTCCAAACTCTCCAGGCTTGGATCCATTGCGCCCTCTGATGGGCAAAGTCTCGGATCCTAACAGTACCCCCCCCCTCAAGGGCGGATTCCAGACGCCCCAAGGAAAACAAAAAAAAACAAAAAAAAACAACTCGCCCATGGAGGGCGAAGGGCGAACCAGGAATGCCAGAAAAAGTCTCAGGTGGCCGGCCATGAAACCGGCAGCAGAGCAGTGTCTCAGAAGCTGCAGGGCCTGGGAAGAAGGCGTCCACTCCGCTTCAGCAGGAAGCACCGGGAGAAACTCTGTCTCCGCTTCCGCATGAAGCCCCGGGAAGGACGCGTCTCCGCTCCCGCAGCTCAGCAACAGGTCCGCCCAATACGGCTCCGCCTCAGGAACAGAGGAATCCAACAAATGTGGCTCCATCTCAAGGAACCGAGGGATCCACCGACCGTGGCTCCACCTCAAGGAACCGAGGGATCCACCGATTGAGGTTCCACCTCAGAAGGCTCTGGAAGGCGCAGAACAGGCTCAGGGGTCTCTCAGACGGCACAGAGCGGGCTCAAGGGTCTCCAGACGGAACAAAGCGGGCTCTGGGTCTCCTAGACGGCACAGAGCGGGCTCACCAGGAGCGCGTAGAAGGAGTCTGCGGGGCTAGTCTGTTGGCTGGATCGTTCTGTCATGATGCGATGGTTTACTAGCCCATATGCAGACTCAGACACGGAGGGAGGAATAAAAGTCCAATATTTATTGGAACACGGAGGAATCACAGAGGCTCAGACAGGCATGGTGGCACAGAGAAAACAAACGATCCAGCACAGAGAGACAGACAAACACAGCTTAAATAGGAAGCTTCCTAATCAGCGGACTGAAAACAGCTGATCAAGCCGAGTCCAAACTCTCCAGGCTTGGATCCATTGCGCCCTCTGGTGGGCAAAGTCTACTGAAGGTTCATTTGAAGATTCCATATCCCTAAATGGTTTGATCTTTAAAGGTGTACAAAACGTCAACCTTTGCGAACAAAAAAGAAAAGTTGAGGAAGATGCAGGAGCATCTGTTTGGTTAAAGAAGATGCAGTGTTATTGCCATATTATTTTCAAGTAGAGCAGAGCTACCTTCTCCCCCAACTGTTGCTTTGGATTGCTAACGTCCCAGGGTTCATCACTGATCATATCATGAAGTTTGCAGCCGACACTACGTGTGTGGGCCTCATCAGAGACGACAACAACCAGGACTACAGAGAGGAAGTGGAGCAGCTGGTGGGCTGGTATAGGGACAACAGCCTGATTCTGAACGGGGAGAAGACAAAGGAGATCATTGTTGACTTCAGGAAGAACCGACCTAACCACACCCCACTCCTCATCAACAGGTCATAGAAGCACTTGTATTTCCTGCGGAGGATGAGGGGAGCCCACCTGCCCATCCTCACCACCTTCTACAGAAGCACCATAGAGAGCGTTCTGACCAGCTGTCTCACTGTGTGGTGTGGAGGCTGCAGTGCCTCAGACTGGAAGAACATGAGAAGAGTGGTGAAGACAGCAGAGAAGATCATCTGGGCCCCTCTTGCCGGCATTAAAGACATTTCATTCTAGCGCTGCATGTCCCCAAACCCATAACATTATCAGTGACCCCTCACACCCCCACCAAGAACTTTTCCCCCTACTGCCCTCTGGAAAGAGACTTTACAGCATTTGAAGCAGTACAGCAGGTTCTGCAACAGCTTTTTCCCCACTGCCATCAGACTGTTGAACTGTTGAAACTCTAAACTGGACTCTGCATTACACTCGCAACATTATTGTGCACCACCAACGTGGCTGAAACTTTTATACTTCTTTTAAATAAGAGACAGCTCAATGTTATACTGCATTTTGCACCATATTTATGCTGCATTGGACTAAAACTTTCCATATTAATGCCCTTTTCCTGATTACTGCCTGGTTCTCCTTTTCTCCTATAATGTGGTCATGATCATCATTGCTGCACTTTATAAATGGTAATGTTAATTTCACAGTTGTAAGCTGTAATCAATGAAATTTAGTTGTGTATGCACTCGGTGTAAAAGGACAATACAGTGTTTTCTAAGTCTACAAAGAGGTTACTGAGCTAAGGTTGTTGGAAGAAGGCAAAGATCTGGTCGTGCAATTATTTATGCTTACAACACTGTAGCCCCTGCAACATGTGAAACTTAACTTATTCATTTCAAAACATATTTTAGTTGTTTTTTTATTTGCTTAGTTGCTATTGTATTGCATTTTCACAATAAGAGTATTTTTCAAATAATTCTTTAGAACAATTTTTTACAATAGAATAACTCAGTGGGTAAGATGGAGAGTTTCTTTGTCTTTTTCTTAATTTTACACGTTATATCAGTACATGGCATTTCCATTATAGCATATTTCTCTTCTTATACATCCCTTAAAATGTTTAGCTTTTTGGATGATTAGATAAACATACTATCTAGGTGATAATTAAACTCTACAATTAGTTCAATTTTAGACACCCACACCTTTAATTGTTTTACTGACTGAGCTACTAATTGTTGCCTAATTGACTTTGTACAACTCCATAAGGACCATCAGAATATTGTAATAGCATGAAAGAAAATGCAATGGTCACCTAAAAGGGAATATAATCAGTCATAAAATGTTATTTT